>NC_071440.1:18524996-18824996 GCF_017976375.1 Cuculus canorus
CAGCCTAGTGAGCCGTGTGCCAGTGTGCCCAGTTCCAACCCATTGTGCCCAGTGCCGGTGTGCCCTGTGTTGGCCCAGTGTGCCCAGTGCCAGAGCGGTGTGACCAGTGCTAGCCAAGTGTGCCCAGTGCCAGCCCAGTGTGGGCCTTGAGCTACTCCAGGGATGGGGCAACCACGGCTTCTCTGGGCAGCCTGGGCCAGGGCTTCACCACCCCCAGGAGAACATCTCATCTATCTTCTCCCCTCTTTCCATTTAAACCCATTCCCAATCTCCCATCTCTGTGTTCCCTCACCAGGAGCCCCTCCCCAGCTCTCCTGGAGTCCCTTTCTGTACTGGAAGGTGCTCTAAGGTCTCCCCAGAACCCTCTCTTCTCTCTTACCCCCTCACCCCCTACCAGTCCCCATCCCACCCCAGTACCCCTCCTGGTCCCTATATCCCTCCTCCCAGTCACCCTCAACCCAACCCAAGCCATGGCTCCACGATTCCAGCTGTCCAGGCATGTCCTCCTGGTCTTCTTGGAAAGAAGACAGTTCTACAGTGAACTTCTCTTGCCACCTGCTGTCAGAAGCTCTACCTCAGCAGGTTCACTATGGTCTTTCTATAAAGTCACCAAACCCAGTGTCAAAAGCCTTGCTTTGCTTTCTTGTGGCATTGGGTGGAGGGGGACCATGAAGGGCCATGGGGGGGACTCTTCTCCTTTTGGTTTCTCCATATGGGAAAGCAACGTGGATCTCCTGGTGGCTTTGATGATGTGCTTGAAGGCCAAATCCAAGTCTTTGTTGTCAATGCCTTGGGTTTAGGGGATTTTGAGGACTGCAAGGAAGGTGAGAAAAAAAGAGCCTCCCTTGACCCGCAAACCCAACCCTTTGAGCTCCTGGAGGTGCCAGCTCAGTGTGCCCAGTGCCAGCCCAGTACTGGGATATCTGCATGGCTCCAGGTCTTGTGCAGCAAGAAGAGGGAATCAGTGGGCAAAATGGGGGGTAAAGAGGGCATCAGGGGGGAAAATGGGGGTAAACAGAGCATCAGGGGGAAAAGAGGAGTTGGGGGAAGAACGGGGGTGTCAAAGACCTCTCCCAGTCCAGCACGCCCCCAGCATCCCCACCATACTTGGCTGTGGGGTCCCCCCCAGTCCCCCTCCCGTGCCCCCCTGTACCCCAGTTGTTCCCCTCCCCCCCACAGGGCCAGGGCAACATGTGGGCCATTTCCAGGAGCAGCGACCACCAGTCCCCGGGGGGGCGGCTGGTGGGCACGAGGGGGGCATTGGAGACATAGGGGGGCATTGGGGATATGGGGAAGGACATGGGGGGCACAGAGGGGTCATTTGGGATGGGGGGGGAATTGGGGGTATGAGGAGGACATGGCACTATATAGGAGGGTACAGGAGGACATGGGGGGCACTGGGAGGAGATTGGGGAGTAATTTGGGGACATGGAGGGGGTACTGGGGGACATGGGGGGCATTGGGGCACCGGGGCGGGGTCATTGTGGGACATGGAGGGGACATGGGAAGGCACATGGAGGACATGAGGGGGACATAAAGGAGCACGAGGGGGGCACGAGGGGTGCATTGGGGGCACGAGGGGTGCATTGGGGGTCATTGGGGGGGGCACTGGATAGAGGGAGGTCATTGGAGACATGGGGGACATGGAGGGACATGTGGTGGGCATGGGGGGCACTGGGTAGACGGAGGGCATAGGGGAGACTGGGGAGGTCAGTGGGGGGACACGGGCACACTGGAGGTGGCATTGGGGCACGTGGGGGGACACTGGGTGAAGGGGGGACATGAGGGACATTGGGGGCAGCATGGGGGGACATGGGGCCACTGGAGGGGTATGGGGGGGCACTGGGTGGAGGTTATGGGAGTTATCAGGTCCAGCATTGCATCCCGTCACATGGAGTCTCTATTAGCTAAGTTAAGGAATTCTCTTCGATGCACTCCAGGAGTCTCCTGGGTTGCCTACAGCTGATGTGCTACTTTTCCAGCAGATGTCATAGAATCACAGACACATAGAAGAGTTTGGCTTGGAAGGGACCTTAATGATCACCTAGTTCAGACCAGTGTCCTCCCACCGCTTGTCCTAGGCTAGCCTGGTATTATCCCTCTCCCCTTCCCATCCCGTCTCAAGCCCTGTCTACGAGCCCTGCGCGCTCCGGGGCAAAGACCCTCCTCCCGCTGTGAGAAAGGTGGCTCCCATCCCATACTTGTCATCCTGGTGCCGTCTGGGCCATCCCAGGGTGGGGAATCCCAAAGCTGTTGCGCTGACACCAGCCACGGAGCCGTGTATTAATGGACTGGACCCGTCTGAGCCTTCCAATGTCACCACCCGGAACTGGAAGGAGGGAAGAAACAATCCCTCGGGCCCCAGCTTCCCTCACCAGCTGCCCCAAGGCCCTAAAATCTCTTTCAATCCCCCCTGGGCTTCATCCTGGGCTTCATCCCCTCCCAGACGGAGCAGCAGGAACGGGTGCCTGTCTGTCGCACCCGTTGGGAAGGTTCCTGGCAACATCCCTTCCCCGGGCTCCTGGGAGGCAGCACACTTCCCTGGGAGTGGGGTCTGCTCGACACCTCGGACCCTCTGTCCCCCCTCGGTGGACTCGCTTCCACTCACTCCTTCCTTTTGAGGCCTCGCCTACAACCCGATGGGGGGAGGCACCGGATCCCTTGGATCCTGGGCTTTTTCCTGGCGCTGATTCTGCTCCTGTGTCTCGGGGCTCAGGGGGTGGTTCCCCCAGTCTCTCTCTAGCTCACTGCCCCTGATGCTCCTCAGCCTCTCTGCTTCCTCCTCCAGCTCTGCTACGAGGCTGAGGAGGAGAGTCCACCTGCTTCCCCTTCTGCAGCCATTGCCCTTGCTGTACTCTGTTTCCAGCGCAAGCTGCTGGCACTCCATGGCCCCTCGGATCAATAACTGCCCCCCTCGGATCAATAACTGCCACGCTTGGATCAATAACTGCCCCCTGGGATCAATAACTACCCATTTTGGATCAATAACTGTCCCCCATGGACCAATAACTGCCCTTTAGGATCAATAAATGCCCCCTTGGATCAATAACTGTCCCTCTTGGGTCATTAACTGCCCTCTGGGATCGATAAATTGCCCCTTGGACTGATAACTGCTTTCTCTGATCAATAACTTCCCTCCCGCATCGATAACTACCCCCCCCCCCCCAAGCTGTGGCAAAGGGGCGGAGCCATGCAGCGGAAGGGGGGGCAGTGCTGGCCACGCCCCCTCACTGCACCTCATCCAACTGCACCCACTGCTGGTTCTGGCCCCGCCCCCTCCCGAGCCCTTCAGTCAACCCTGTCTTCTCGCTTCAGCCCCGCCCCTTCCTGCCACAGGCCCCGCCCACTTAGACGCCCTCCCCCAGGTTCCCCCATTACCCCCATGCCCCCTTCAACCTCTGCCCCATGTGACCCCCGCATACCCTTAGTGCCTCTCAATGACCCCCAGTGTCCCCATGTCCCCCCATGCAACACTTTGTCCCCAATTCCCCTCCATGTTCCCAATGACCCCCCTGTGCCCCCCCTGCCATTTTGCCCCGACTCCTCCTTTGCCCCCTGACCTCGTCCTTCACCCACCATTTCCCCACAGTTCTGCCCTCCAGAGCCCTCGGTTGCTCCCTTACCCCCCTCTTACCCTCCATGTGCCCCCCGAGACCCCCAGTGACCCCACAAAGCCAGGATCGAGCGCTGTTGCCCCACCAAGGTAGGTGACACTGGGGGGGAAAGGAGCTAAAAGAGGTTTTTTGCATCCCCCCTCCCCACCCCCCGGTTCTTACGCCCTATTTTGTGCACTAGAGCCCCCCAGAAGGGCTTGGTGCCCTACAAGGAGGAGGAATTGGGGGGATCCCCGGTTGCACCCCCGGCTGAGCCTTTTTTGTGGGGGCACTGACTCCCTGAGGATGTGGTGAGAGGTGGGGGGGGCAAAGGGGAAGAGGAGGGGTCAAAAAGGGGGGGTCATGTGGGGGCCCCTCAGAAAGAGACTCGGAGAGTGCTGGGGACGAGGTGATGGCATTCTCGGTCTCCTATGGATGGCTCTGTCCTCCCACCCTCCCACCTCAGCAGCCCCCCCACTTTTCACAGGGTGAGAAATACTCAACTTCTTTTTTCTTTCCTCTATATCTGATTTGGGGAGGATTGAAAGCAGCTGTAGCCTTTTGCAGAGAAACCTCTGGATAAGGGCGAGGAGCTTTTCTTCTGTCCAACCTTCCTCTTTTTTTGTTCTTTCTGACACAGGATGTCTGACCAACTTAAAGTTTTGGTCTGTTTTCTTCTCAGAGTGTTTTCTTAACTTCTTTGGTTTGTTTTGGGTTTGTTTGGGTTTTGTTGGTGGTGGTGGTTTAGGGTTTTTTTGGTGAGGCTGCTCATAAGCGTCTGTCTTGTTTGCCTGTAGGTGTAAGTGACTGCTTAGAGCGGGCAGGCTGCTATATTTCTATGGTAGGGTGTTTATCTCTCATCTTCCCTGTTTTTATAGTGCCTCTGGCCAAGCTTTTGTAGAACTGGACTGTTTGACCTAATTTGGCTAAAACAAAAGACTCAGCTTCTGTTTTCACTCAGGTTGGTGTAGTGCAAAAATGAGAAGGTCTTTAAAAGCACTGGAAATACACAGGATAGAAAGGTTTGAAAGAGTGAAATGGCAGATTACTGTTCACCGTGATAAAAACCCTTTCTGACGTGCACTTTGTGGTTGGTACGTGCATCTTCTGACCAGAGAATTTGGTTTTATACACTGCATCTTTGATGCTGTTTCCTGTTGTTAGGAGTGCAAAGAGAGCTCTTAAGAGTGGAAATGAGAAGCAAAGTCATAAAGGCATAGCATATCATGTATTGACGAATACAATCTTATACTGGTTTTTTGCCCATAGCTTGCACACACCAGACAGACTGACATTGTGGCTTTCTTCAGGTAGTCCCTTTAGTGTATTGGTAACGTTTAGAAGGATAATGAGCTGAAGTCTTGTTTGTGTTAGTCATGGTAAAACTGTCTACTTGTTGCTTAAGCTAATTTGCCTCGGTTCATGCGAAGCGTGTGGAAGACCAAGCCTTTCAGAGTGGTGTTAGAACTAAGTTTTCAGTTTGTGTTGTCTAGGGAATCCATTGGGTTTGAACTGTAATTCAAACATGCTAAATTAGGTCAATATGAACTCAGTGAAAATGTTAACTTTCTGTGGAGGAACACATTAAAAGGAGATTTAAATGAGGATTGTGGGAACCAGTATTCTTTTACTGCTAGTGTAAACATGCTTAATTTCGATAGTTCTAACTTTATTTTTCTCGAGTATCTAGCTGTATAGAGAAAGGTCGGTGGCTATAGTCCTTAAAAAGCTAGTAAGCCTGCTGGAATAAACCTTGAACTTTGTTATGAGGATAACACTACTTATGCCCTTGGGAGAACTAAATGACAGGAACACTGACTGCATGTGCGGAGCAGAACTAAATGACAGGAACAGTGACTGCATGTGCGGAGCAGTGCGTCTGAGAGGAAGGGGGAGTGGCCTTTTCTGGGATGGTGTCATCCTGCCGTGATGCAATGAAAAGTCTGTAAAAGTCAAACCTATTTATTGGCTAGTTCGATCTGCTAAGTTGTTACATTAAAAAAAAAAAAAAAGTTTTGGTTTTTTTTTGTCCAGTCTTAATTCTGTAATTTTGAATTTTGACTGCATCTAGCTAACAGCTTCAGCTGGAGTTATTTTATGTTTCTGGGTTGAGGTTGATGCAGTAACTCTGATTTGTACTATCCAGTCTTGGGAGTCTTGGTGCTGGATTTGAATCGAGAGCTCCTGAGGTTCTGAAAATCTTGAAGGGAATCTTGTTGATGAAGATATCTCTAAGTGTTCGAAGCTTGCAAGCGTTTTGTTTGCTTTTGTTCTTGTGCACTACTAATTTGAGCTGTGGTGTATTCAAGAAAGTAAGCTTTGCTTTATTTTGCTCCCCATTCTTGCATTTCTGGTAGTGAACTTTCAATTAAGTTTCCCAATTTTGCCAAAAATGTGGAAATCCATAGCCCTACAGCAGAGGTTTGTCCTGACAAGAAAAGAGTATTGCTCCTTCAGTGTACCATTGCACTGGGTTGTATTCAGTGTTAAATCAGAGAGGTACAGAGTCCTGTGAAACCTTCTGGGTGCCTTGCATCCCAAACCGTGCTGTCTAGGGAATACATCAGACTCAGGTTTTGCTGTCTTTCAGCGGTGCGGATGCATCAGTGTATTGAATTGCTCTAAAGGTTCTATTTAAAAACAATTCTAACAACTTGTAATTTCAAGTAAGCTATGTAAAATTTGTTCCTTTATACTCCTCAGATGTGTGTATCAGGTAATTTTTCCCAGCTTTTTAATGTCCAAATATTTTTCTTTTTCTTTTTTAAAAAATTTTAAACACAGAAGTTCTTTAAGCCCTAAGTTGGTAATAATTTTCATTATCACTTTGAGCACTTGGCTCTGCTTTGGATATGAAAATGTCATAAGGCTTTTTTAGCCTGTATTGCAGTAAAGGAACTAAAGAGGAAGGTTTTTTGTGGGTATAGTATTTTCTTTAGGTAGTCTAACATGTTTTGAATTTAGTACTGACAATATTAACAAGTGTGGATCCTTTTTCTTACTTTAAGTGTTACAATAGTTGTAGATATAGCAAGTTAATCCTTTTCGCCTTTCAGACTGTTCTGATCATATCTGAGATGGTTTTGTATGTTCTTAGTTGCTGTTTAACTGTCATCTGTTGTGTGCTCTCAATGAGCAAGTAAAAAATACTTGTAATAAAAGTTGTAGCTGAATACTTATGGAGGAAGGAGCTTTAATTTTGTAGGTATTTATGCCATTTTGATTTATTCGTACTCGATTATTATTACATGTACGCTGGAGATGCAGAGGTAATTAACACATGCAGTTTCTATTTGTTATAGAATATAGAGGAATAGAGGGGCAGAATCTCCTCCCTCGACCTGCTGGCCATGCTTCTTTGGATGCAGCCCAGGATACGGTTGGCCTTCTGGGCTGCGAGCACGCATTGCCGGCTCATGTCGAGCTTCTCATCGACCAGCACCTCCAAGTTCTTCTCTGCCGGGCTGCTCTCAATCACATCATTCCCCCATCCTGTGTTGAAATTGATTGCCCTAACCCAGGTGTAAGACCTTACACTTGACCTTGTTGAAACTCATGAGGTTCACACAGGTCCACTTCTCCAGCCTGTTCAGGTCTCTCTGGATGACATCCCGTCCCTCCGGTGTGGCAACTGCCCCTCTCAGCTTGGCATCATCTGCAAACTTGCTGAGTGTGCCCTCAATCTCGCTGTCTGTGTCATTGATGAAGATAATAAACAGCACTGGTCCCAGTACAGATCCCTGAGGGACACCACTTGTCACGGATCTCCATCTGGACATCGAGCTGTTGACCACTACTCTCTGAGTACGACAAGCAACCAGTTTCTTATCCACCGTACCATCCACCCATCAAATCCATCTCTCTCCAATTTAGAGAGAAGGATGTTGTGTAATTGGTAGAGGGAGCTTCCCTTTACAGGGTAGATTTATTCGCAGGTAGTGTAACTCTGTATTAAAACACAGAGAATCTTTAAGATGGTTTTTCAGCCATTTGTAGGGTGATTAGAGCAAATGGTTTGTGTCGAAATGTGGCAGAATGTTTATGATGTCTAGCTTGTTTATTCCTTTTAACCCAGCTGAATACGGCCCACTTATATGTGAACCATTATAGCGTATTTATAATCGCAAGTTTCCAGGATTGTTCCTGGAATATATGGGTTATAATATATCTAACTTCCCAAAATGAAATTGCAGAGAATCAACGACAAAGGAGAAGTCTCCGTCTAAGAAGCCAGCGTCAGTTGGACAGCTGTGTACTGAGTAACGATGATGAGGATGAATCAAGAGATAAATGATGTGTACATGCAGATAAAGTGAGTCAAGAACTGGGACCACTGGAGGATGAAACTACAAGTTCAAAGTACGTATGCCTTATGACCTAGCAAACACTGAATTTGGCTTTTCTTCTACGGGTCTAAGTTATATTGCTATAGCCTGGCTTATTTTTGAAGTCTTAACTTGTGCACATTCTAGTTTGTTTCCACTGTCAATGAGTACAACATGACATTTTGCATGATGATGAAATGATACCGTTTGTACTTTAGGATAAAAAGCCAGCCCAAGAGAGTAGTACAACTTTGTATGGCACTACAAAGATGAGTGTGTGGAGGTACAGCAGGGAAGGAAGATTGGTCACAGGCCATAGCTCATAATGTGTTCTATTTACTTCTCCTGCATCGCTCTGGTAGTGATGATAGATCTGGAAATATTTTCATTTTCATTGGTGTAGATGAGACTTGGTGTCAAGGCAGCTTGGCAAATTCCAGTGAAAACTATTATTCAATCACTCCCTTTTTTTAGACGCTGTGCCAGTTAACTGCCTTTTTCTCTTGGAGCGGTGACTGTTCTTCCCAAGGAACACTTGCAAGGCAATTGTGGAGGTAATACCGTTATAGCCAGTTCTTGTTCTGTATATGTATGTCATGGAACTCTCTGGTATGATGGCACATGAGGTGACAATCTCACTGTTTGGGTAGAGAAAACAGTCAACTCCTGCTGTAGGAGCAGTCCATTATGTGAAGAAAGGCGAAATGCATTAGACTAATTAAGTGAAACCAGGTGCCCACGTGACAGAGGACAGGACAAGAGGGAATGGCCTGAAGCTCCATCAGGGGAGGTTCAGGTTGGATATCAGAAAAAAATTCTTCACAGTAAGAGTCATTGGTACTGGAACAGCTGCCCAGGGAGGTGGTCGAGTCGCCTTCCCTGGAGGTGTTTAAGGAACGGGTGGATGAAGTGCTGAGGGACATGGTTTAGGGAGTGTTAGGAATGGTTGGACTCGATGATCCAATGGGTCCTTTCCAACCTTGTGATTCTGTGAAGTTGCATCTCCCTTTGCCCTGAGGCTTTCCCAGCTTTCTTTAGAGGAGCGTTTTGACAAGCCAAGAGAAGTCAGGCACATGTCCTAGGAGAGAGCATTCCTCTCTTTCAGCGAGGCAGGAGCACTCTGGTGTATCTGCTGTAAGCCAGTCCCTCCCTCCCTCCCTCCCTCCCTCCCTCCCTTCCTTCCTCCCTTCCTTCCTTCCTCCCTTCCTCCCTCCCTCCCTTCCTTCCTCCCCAGGCCTGACTTAGAAATGTCTGCATTAAACCCCTAACAGCTAAAACCTCAAGTGGAAGTGGAATCCCAGATGAGCTGATACAAACAGGATGATAGTAATCTCATCTAGGTAAGATTAAGTCAGCATTCTGTCATCCACATCTGCAGCAGTCGCATCTAGGAAGGCTAAACTTTGGCCTCTAAACATTAAAGCTAATGTCTAAAATGAAACCTCAAGTGCCTTTTGGCAGTTGCTTGGTTATGGAAGCCTTTAGAAGCACCATTCTGTGCTCTGGGGAGGCACAACTGTGGGGTGCATTTAGTTAACGTTGGGTTCTGGTGTGTCTGTGCTAAGCCATCCTAGAGATCTGTAGGAAGCCTTTGACTAAAGCAGCTCTTCCAATTAGCTGTGTCAAGCTCTTTGTGGGAGATTGCAGCCCCAAAGTAGAGGGTGTTTCTTAGGATCTTTCTGGATGTAGTAAAGCAGAGAGACTTTTGTTCCGTAAAGGGTACCTGAAGAAATGCAATCCCTTCCCCACCCTGGTTTTGAATAGCTTTGCTTCAGCCCTGCTGTCAGGACTGTGCGGGTTCTGCCTTGTGGCCATCTGGCAACTGCTAAAATGTTGAAGCCATTTGGTTCCTGTGTGCTCCCATCGATACCAAACTGCAAGCAAGGTCTGCAGCATGCTGGGGATGGTGCGGTGACAGCACAGGCTGGTATTTGGGTCCCCAAACCCACAGAGACGTTGCAACAGTGCTAAAGATTGCTTGAAGCATGGAGAGAAGCCAGCTCAAGATGAAAACTGTGAAGATATGTAAGGGCCACCGAAGCAGCTTAATCCCAGTTGCTTAAAAAGGGGAGGGGAGGGACAATAAATCTTTGTGGCGAGTTTCCCTTGGGTGGCTTCAGTGCAAGAGGGATGATGAAAAGAGGATGTCAAGGGATTAACCCTGGGTGTGAGGGCGAGTCAGGTATCTGTGCAACTTTGGCAGAGTACCAGCCATTGCCTAAGAAGGCTTGGCACACCTCCCTCCCTGCAAGTCTCACTTTCTACTTTTTATCTCAACAGATCTAATTGAAATTTAGATCCCACAAACTAGAAACTCTTTACCAAGAAACATTTTAGCTTTTGCATGCCCTTTGAAGTACCACAAGTTTTGTGCATCTCAAGTTGAATTGTAAGCCACAGAAGATGGAGTTTCAGTGCTTTCCATTGAACCTTATTTACAGCAGCCTGATGCCTTGCTGCATCCTCTGGTTGTGTTGTTGTTCTTCCCTAGCCTCTCCATGCTTGTGCTGGCTTTGCTGGGAAACAGTTTGATTTCCCAGAAAGAGAAAGACTACCTGTGTTGAACTGTTTCAGATGGGTTATGTAAGCAGACCCCGTGCTGCCGGGGCAACGGCTGTTGTGACAGCAGATGCCCAGGCGAGTCCTGTGCTGGGCGTGCTGGAGACTGGAGGTCAGTTCCTGACTTCCTTTGCTCGGGAGCAAACTCTGAGTGTTAGTTGTCTTCGTCTCAGGTGAGAACATTGGGTGATGGTGAGAAAACCTCTGGGGTAATTCTACATGGAAGCGTTGGTGATTTTTAAAAAGCCTTTCCCATTGGAAGGGCCCTAAAACAATCCCCCAGTCCACCTGCCTGACCGCTGTGGGTCTGGCCAAAAGTTACTGCATGCTGTCAAGGGCATTGTCGAAAAGCCTCTGAACACTGGCAGGCTTTGGGCATTGATCACTTGGCCAGGAAGCCTGTTCCAGTGTTTGACCACCCTCTTGGTAAAGAAAAGCTTCCTCACGTCCAGTCTAAACGTCCCCTGGCACAGCTCTGAACTGTTCCCACACATCCTATCTTCTCTCCTGGATCCCAGGGAGAAGAGCTCAGCACCTCCCTCTCCACTGCCTCTCATTAAGAAGTTGCAGAGATCAAGGAGGTGGCCCCTCAACCTCCCTTCCTTCAAACTAGATAAGCCCCAAGTCCTCAGCTGCTTCTCACGTGACATTCCTTCCAGCCCTGTCACCAGCTTTGTTGCCCTCCTCAGGACACATTCGAGAACCTGCACATCCTTCTTCAGTTGCCTGCTCTCAATGTTTCTTAAGCGGAGCACAGGCTCATAGCCTTCTAATTAGCTTTGATCCCTCTGCTGACAAAGAGGGGAAGAAACGAGGGGTCAAGAGTCAATGGGTTGCTTTCTGTTAAACTTAGGATTTTTCTAGTTTTCTAACAAACGAGCTTATGATGGTGTATCGTTTAGGGATTGGATAAGATCAACTAAGGCTTCAGGTGCAGTTGTAGGTGTCTGGGATGCAAATAGCAAACTGTGGTACCTACCATTTAGTTTTGGATAGAAACTGGTGACTTGGGAAAGGAAATGTGAGAGAGGGCATGTATTTAAGAGAACCTGCGCTACAGGTAAACAATTTTACTCCCCATTGCAAACCCAATTCTTAAACCACGTTGTTTACAGAACTTCTAGAAATAATTTTCTGGGTTTGTGGTAAATACAGAGAAACATAAGCATATTCACATAACTTCACCTTCATTTACATAACTTCACCTTCTGTGATATTTAAGGTGTTTAATCTCTCTCGGTGCTCCCAAAACCTTAGCTCAGACTGATTCCACTGGCTGCTGGGAGGTGACACCTGATAGAATGGTGAACTAGTTTTCTCACTTGCAAACCATCATGATCTGTTTTCTCTTTGTGGCACAAGTGCCAAGAGGTCTGAGGTGACGTGTTTCTTGGATGCGGTGTGTTCAGCTAGGAGTGACAAATGGCACCATCCTTTGCCTACAACAGCCTTTCAGAAGAGAATTTTGTGTCTCGTGGTGTGCTCTCAATGGTGCTACAAAGCTGAGGGCCACATTAGAATTAGTTCTAAAGAAAGTGCTAAGACCTTGGTCTCTCTTAGAACCAACAGAAGCGCCGCGGAGGAGGACTTAATGGCAGCCCAATGGCAAAACGATTCAGGATGCTGGCTTGGGAAAGAGAACGAGATGCTGAGTCTGACTCAGGGGAAGACAGTGGTAAGCTTTCATTATAACTTGGGAAAAACATAAACTGCTTCTGAAGGGTTGGGTTTCCACTTAACAGTTACGCTTACTGGTTTCTGGGTCCTTTTCTAGAGAGGAATGGAAACCTACCAGTAGGAATAGTGTAAAATTATTATATCCAAATAAAGCTATAAGTCAACCTGAATCGATAGGGGCGAGGTTGAATCCTACGCCCGTCTGTTGCATAGTGGCAGGAAAGTTTAGTCATTTGCAGCCTCTGATCTTGACTCTAACATTGTGTTTTGAAGCTGCTGAGGAAGCTGAGGGTTCCCATCTGTCTGGTGAGGATCTTGGAGGGGAAACATCTGAATTTGAAGGTGAAACCTCCTCTGAAGATATTGTTCGGGTAAGTAAGGAACACCACGTTTATGTAAATGTTGTGTTCAGATTAGGTTTGCATCATCGTTCTTCCTGATAGAATCTGGCTTTAAGGATGAGTTGTAGACTCAAAGTTGACTTGTCGGTGCATGAAAGGCCCACGTTACAGGTCAATACTGAAGCTGCTCTGAAGGTGCTGCTTAGTAAAAGAGATACCTTTCCTGGGTGGCGTGACATAAGGAGATGCAATTGAATGTGGAAGCTTTTCCAGACATATAAAAGGTATTGGCCGATTAAGTGAATCAGAAGTGAAGATCACAGGATGTCCCTGGTTTCACAAATACGAAGACTTGAACTGCAACAGCATTTCCATTTTCTACAACCAAAGACATGCAAGCACATCAGTAGCAAACAATGTCATAAATTGGTTTACTTTATGACTCCACGAAACTTTTAAAAGTCCATTTTTTTTCCTACTAGCTTTACAGCTAGGGTGGTGTTCCATCCTGTCTGTGTAGTTTAGAACCTCAGTTTTGGGAGGCCACTGCTGCTGTGCAGGACAAGAAACAAGTGGCAGGAATACCATGGGGATCTTACCTTGTGCTCTCATCCGTGAGCCTTTACAAAGGAAAGGCACTAACACTTACAATATCATATGCACTTCCTCGGCCCCAGCTGCACTAAAGACAGGAGGAACTTTGGGCTTCTCTTTTTCATTCGGTAGCTCTTAATCTGCTATGGACTGTTTCTGCATCGCACACCTAAAGTTGCCTGTTTGAGGGAGAAGGAGGGAAAGAACCTCCCCCAGCCTAAGTCCAATTAGAGTCCTGGTAGTGGGAGCAGGTAGGAGCGTGTTCAGGTGGTTCCTAAGCTGCCTCCACGTTTACCCCTTTGCATCAGAGTGAGCAGAACCAGGAGCACCTGATTACTTCTTTTCAGAGCAGGAGCTGAGTTACCACTGCTTTTAATGTTCTTGGTCAAAAAATGGAGTGATATCCTTCCATTCCTAACTTGTTCAGTTGTAGTTGTGTGGTACACTGGGGGTTGACACCATAGTCTAATCGTATTTTTCTTTTCTCTCTCTTCCATATGCGTCGATGCCATTCTGGTGAAGGTGAGTTGACACTTTACAACTGATAATGGAATTGTCCTAAATTTTGGGTTCTTCTTTTTTCAACAAACGTGAGCATCATAGATAGAAACGTATTTACCAAAAGACAGTGCAAAAATGTGGGAAAAAGAAATTCAACGTGCTTCTGGAGGGTTGGGGTTCCACTGAACATGTATGTTGAGCGGTTTGTGGGCCCTTTTCTGGGGAGGAAAGGAAACCTCTGCCTTTAGAAAGCCCCTGGTATGGCATCGGTACCCAACAAGCCCCCTGAGCACTGTTTTAGTCTGTTCCTGAGGTGCGATACATTCCCCACTCGTGCTAGATGGGTCGTGTGAGAGAGGTACTCACGTGCTGCTCAGCCGTCTGAATGTCCAGTGCGATGAGCTGGGAGTTACTGCAGCGGCCTCTGCAGAGAGGGGCAAATGTCGTTTGGGAACTCCCAAGTGTTAAATTCAAAGTTTGTCATTAGCTGTGCCCCATCTCTCAAGGAAGAGGCTATTACTTGACCCGCACGCTTTTAGAAAAGTATCTGAATCTAAGCAGCCTCCTTTGCCTCCTCCATAGAAATCTAACTTGCCTTCTGAAATCCTTGGAAGGATTTCAAGCAACTGTTGGTTTCCACGTAACGATATGGCTTTTTCAGTTTTTGCTATGCATTGCACAGTGAACGACTGGAAGAGTCATGAGACAGGGACACTGAGAGCATGCCCTGTGAAATTATTATATCCTATATGGTTGCTATTTTATTGCGCGTGATCCACGTTCTTCTCTGTCAGATGAATAATCTGTTGCTGTGTAACTCCCGCAGACCTGTCTAAGGAGCTCTAGTGCTGTTCCTCTTGCGTTGCAACTTGCAGAAAGAGCATTACCACTGTTGCCATGTGGCCTGTTGAGGGCAAAGCTTGAGTGAAATGTTGGGTTCATTCCAGAACAGAGGAGGGAAAGGGCAAGGTTGAATCCTACTTCCCCGTGTTCCATAGTGACAGAAAATCGTACTCCTTTGTGCTCTCTGATCTTGGTTGTAACGTTTTGTTTTGAAGGTTATGAAGAAGTAAGAGATCTGACTTGTGCATCCTGGGATCCTGTGGTCATCGATCTAACTCAGGATGATTCTGTTGCGGTAAGTAACGAACGGCTCACTTATCTACATCTTGTCCTTAGATTAGATCTGTATCATACTCCCTGACAGAGTGTTACTTTAAGGATAAGTTGTAGGTTAAACTTTGGCTTGTCCCTGCCTGAAAGCCATGTGTTTCAGGTTAACAGGGAAGCTGCTCTAGGGGTGTACTTGCAGATAGTGGAAGAGTCATCTAAAAGAGCTTGTTGCTCCAGAGCCCAAGGAGAATAGATACCAGTCATGGGCAGCACAAGATCAGGATGCGCAATTTCAGATGGAAGTTGTGATACATATATCAAAGATGTAGGCTGACAATATAAATACAAAGTGAAGGAGATCAGAGGTGAAGTCTTTGACTTTACAAAGGCAAAAGCTT
Organism: Cuculus canorus; assembly: GCF_017976375.1. Classification (NCBI taxonomy): domain Eukaryota; kingdom Metazoa; phylum Chordata; class Aves; order Cuculiformes; family Cuculidae; genus Cuculus; species Cuculus canorus. The sequence goes on from NC_071440.1 coordinate 18,540,098, forward strand.
TATCTGCAACATTGGCTTTCGGATCTCCTGGCAGAGATGCCAAGCACAACTGGAGCTGACCGTGGCACAAACCGGTTCAGTTTTTGTACTCCACAAAGTCTTTTAGACAATCCAGTTATCCTTTACTGCTGTTTTTAAAGCTAGCTGTGCATTCGGTCCAGTCCCAGGGTTCTTTAGAACCTGAGTTTTGGGAGGCCACCACTGCTGTGCAGGACCAGAAACAAGTGGTGGGAAGAGCATGGGGCGGGGGTCTCTCCTGTTGCTCTCGTTCGTGAGCCTTTGCAAAGGCAAGGCCTCAAGTGTGACAAGATCATGTGCACTGCCCCGGCCCCAGCTGCACCAGAGACAAGAGGATCTTTGGGCTTGTCTTTTTCATTCGGCAGCTCTTAACCTGCTATGGACCGTTTCTGGATCTTGCACCTAAAGTTGCCTGTTTGAGGGAGAGGGAGGGAAAGAATCTCCCCCAGCCTAAATCCAATTAGAGTCCTGGTAGTGGGAGCAGGTAGGAGCGTGTTCAGGTGGTTCCAAAGCTGCCTTCACATTTACCCCTTTACAGCAGAGTGAGCAGAACCAGGAGCACCTGATTACTTCTTTTCAGAGCAGGAGCTGAGTTACTGCTACTTTTAATGTTCTTGGTCAAAAAGTGCATTGATCTCCTTCCGTTCTTAACTAGTTTAGTTGTAGTTGTGTATTACAGTGGAGGTTAACACCAAAGTCTAATCGTATTTTTCTTTTCTCTCTCTTCCATATGCGTCGATGCCAGTCTGGTGGAGGTGAGTTGATGCTTTACAACTGGTAATGGAATTGTCCTAAATTTTCGGTTCTTCCTTTTCCAACCATCTTGCACAGCATAGATTTAAAGTGTATTTACCACAAGACAGTCCTGAAATGCAACAAAAAAAAAAATTTCATGTGCTTCTGGAGGGTTGAGGTTCCACTTAACATGTATATTTACCAATTTCTGGATCCTTTTCTGGGGAGGAAGGGAAACCTCTGCCTTTAGAAAGCCCCTGGTATGGCATCGGTACACAACAAGCCCCCGGAGCCCTGTTTTACTCTCTTCCTGAGGTGCGATACATTCCCCACACATGCTAGATGGGTCGTGTGAGAGAGGTACTCACGTGCTGCTCAGCTGTCTGAACGTCCAGTGCGATGAGCTGGGAGTTCCTGCAGCTGCCACTGCAGAGAGGAGCAAACGCCGTTTTGGAACTCCTGTGCTTTACGAAGATGATTGAAATGTTGTTCTCAGTCATGTCCTGTCCCTCACGGGAGAGGCTGTACTTTCCCATCAAGTTATTCCTAAATTATCCATATTTAAACAGCCCCCTACACCTCCTCCGTAGAAATATAACTTACCCTCTGAAATCTTTGGAAGGATTCGGAGCGGTGGTTGCTTTCCAGGTTACTCTATGGCTTTTTCAGTTTCTGCTGTGCATTGGACTATGAAAAAGAGCGGAAGAGACATGAGACAGGGACATTTACAGCATAGCACTGTAAAATGTGACATGCAATTAAAGCTATAAGTCAACCTGAACTAATAAGGGCCAGGTTGAATCCTACCTCAGTCTCTTAAATACTGGCAGGGAATTTTGCTCCGTTGCAACCTCTGATTTGAATTCTGACATTGTGTTTTTAAGGTTATTATGGCATCCGTGAATTCTCCGATGCAGATTACGGCTATCGAAGCAGTTCCTTTGACTTTGACTCGGTGAGTAATGAACAGCATGTTTCTCTGAATTTTGTGTTCGAATATGCTTTCTGTTGCCTTCCTGATTGAATGTGACTTTAAGGATGAGTTGTAGACTCAAAGATGGTTGTTAGTGCTTAGGGGTTGGATTTTTCCTTCGGCAGCTCTTAACGTGCTGTAGAGTGTTTCTGGATCTCATACCTGAAGTTGCCTGTTTGAGGGAGAAAGAGGGGAAGAATCTCCCCCAGCGTAAGCGAGATTAGGGTCCTGATACTGGGGAGCAGGTAGGAGCGTGTTCAGGTGGTTCCTAAGCTGCCTTCACATCTACAGCTTTACAGCCGTGTGAGCAGAACCAGGAGCACCTGATTACTTCCTTTCAGAGCAGGAGCTGAGTTACTGTTACTTTCGACATTCTTGCTCAGAAAAACAGACTGATCTTCTAACAGTCATAGCTTTTTATAGTCTAGCTTCATAGCTTGTCTGATGTTTGTATGTAACACTTGTGGGGCACGCTGAAGACTAATTGCTTTTTTCTTTTTTCTCTCTTTCTAAATGCTTGAAATCAAGGATTCTGAAGGTGAGTTGACACCTTACAACCGATAATGCAATTGTTCTAAATTTATTTATGCTTTTTTTCCAATGAGCTTGCACAGCACAGATTTAATCTCCTTTGACCAAAATGCAAAGTATAGTAGTAAAATATCTGGCCATTGTCTTGGAGAATGGATCCAGTCTGTGTTTGATGGTAGCTACCAGAGATTGTAGAAAGTATCGAAACACTGATATTCTGCAAGCCCTGAGTTGGTAATAGTTTTCATCAGCACTTTCTTTACTGGACTCTCTGCTTTGGATAAGGAATTGTCAAAAGGATGATTGGCCTGTATTGTAGGGAAGGAACTAAAGACAAAAGTCACAGACTGTTTATAAGCGTGCATTTGAGGGATAGTTCCAGGGCTATAAGTTTATAATCTAACTTGCCATAATTAAATTACAGAGAGACAAGACGAAAGACATCTAAGACTGAGAGATCAGGGATGGTGGGACTACTGTGACTGCCAGCATAAAGAACATGAACAAAGAGAGAACGATATGTATGTAACCCATGAAGTGCCTTCCTAAAAACTAATTTCTGATATACAGTACGAACTGGAAAACTGCTTTGCAGGCTTTTAGCTGTGTTGGATTACTGTACAAAAGCTTCACGCCTAAGATATAATTGCACTGTAGGCGAGAAGTCATTCAAAAAAAACCATGTAAAACCACAACACAAAGTTTTGTTCTGTTGATCATCGAATCCTTCCCTAACACCTCTGATGCTATGACTTGAGAGACCCTGAAATGCTGTGAATGATGGAGCCGAACAGTAGGAAAATGCGCTTCCTATAATCACACATTTTACAAGGAAGGAGTTTGTTGGTATGATTATGTTACTGGGCTGGGATGTTACTCAATTAGAGTAGGGGATGCTTTGATTTCTGACAACTGCTTTGGCTTCTAGACACGATAGCTATATTTTTTCCGCAAACCCTTTGTTAAGCCCTATTGAAGATTAATCGTACCATACGTGTACAGCACAGTGCTGTAGACTGCTGTGACCTGTACCAATAGAGCAGGGTGAGGAACTGCACCTCCTTCCTAAGGAAGTGCTGTTTCCTTCAGGTAAGGGAGACCCTAACTACTTACTGAATGAAATAGACTGAGAGAGTTATAGGTACACGGGGATCTTCAGGTGAAATGCATCGTGGCTACTTCGTGCAGTCGCATGATGACATGATGTTTTATGTGTGGGTAACCCTCAGTGCACAGTGAAATTAATGGATGCCCCTTCTTTCTGGTTTTGTTCTCTCTCCTGCCAGGCCATCTGGTCCCATTAAATGTCCAATTTGCATGGACATCTACTCGGAGGTAAGGAGCCACATGTTGCCACTGTTTCTTTTTTGTCAGAGGGTGAACGGGGCAGAGAGTGAGCTGTGCAAAGGTAAATTCTTTATTCTAAACACCTGTTGTGATTTATTTTCTTCCAGATTGTGCAAAAGGGGAAGCAGCTTATTTCAACTAGATGTGGCCATCTGTTCTGTTGTTGCTGCCTGTTTACCACCCTTATAGATAGCACACGCTGCCCTGTCTGCAGGGAGGATATTGTGCGAGAAGAGTGTCATCCTGTTTACTTATGAGTTCTTCTGTTTTTTAAAAAAATACTTAATTGCAATAGTTTTGTGTTCTGAAGATTTAATAGTTTAATATGTCAAAATAAATTTTGTTTTATTTGAGAATATCTTGTATGTCTATAGACAGCTTTTTTACAGTCCAAGCTGCTTCTTGTTACATCCCTGGTTCTCATGTTAAATTTATGGCTGTCTCTAAACTAGACCAGCAGCCTGTATTAGAAAGGATGCAGCTACCCTTTTCCTACTGCTTTTTTAAGGCTTAAATCAGAGGAGTCTGAATATTTGCACGTACAACTGAATGGGTATATTCATAGGGCTATTAAGAACTGGGACACTGAATCACTTTGGGGCCAAATTTAATGGGAAATCCATGACAAATCTGATGGATTAAACTTGTGTTTATGTCTGTAAATAGTACAGCTGTAGGAACAGTTCGAACAGGACTGAATTCACTATTTGCAGTTTACTAATTGAAAACAACAATTAAAAATAAATAAAAATTTGATATTACATCCATATTGTTATGTTTTACCAACATCTTTGTATTTCCCACCAAGCTCCTTTAGCTAGTTCAAATTACCTGAGGCGGTGATGCATTAGCCATGGCAGAAAGGTAGGCTGAAGGCATCAATGTGTGGGACAAATAACCCAGAACCAATGTGCTGTTTATAACTTGAACTTTATACGTTTAGTATGAAGCCTAAATCACACACAGAATCACACACAGAATCACACGGTTGGAAAGGACCCATTGGATCATCGAGTCCAACCATTCCTAACACTCCCTAAACCATGTCCCTAAGCACTTCATCCACCCGTTCCTTAAACACCTCCAGGGAAGGTGACTCGACCACCTCCCTGGGCAGCTGTTCCAGTGCCCGATGACTCTTACTGTGAAGAATTTTTTTCTGATATCCAATCTGAACCTCCCCTGACGGAGCTTCAGGCCATTCCCTCTTGTCCTGTCCTCTGTCACTTGGGAGAAGAGCCCAGCTCCCTCCTCTCCACAACCTCCTTTCAGGTAGTTGTAGAGAGTAATAAGGTCTCCCCTCAGCCTCCTCTTCTCCAGGCTAAACAACCCCAGGTCCCTCAGCTGCTCCTCATAAGACTTGTTCTCCAGCCCCCTCACCAGCTTTGTTGCTCTTCTCTGGACACGCTCCAGAGCCTCAACATCCTTCTTGTGGTGAGGAGCCCAGAACTGAACACAGTATTCAAGGTGCAGTCTCACCAGTGCCGAGTACAGAGGGAGAATCACCTCCCTGGACCTGCTGGTGACCCCATTTCTGATACAAGCCAAGATGCCGTTGGCCTTCTTGGCCACCTGGGCACACTGCTGGCTCATATTCAGTCGGCTGTCAACCAGCACCCCCAGGTCCTTCTCTTCCGTGCAGCTCTCCAGCCATTCTTCCCCCAGTCTGTAGCGCTGCATCGGGTTGTTGTGCCCCAAGTGCAGGACCCGGCATTTGGCCTTGTTAAACCTCATCCCATTGGTCTCGGCCCAGCAGTCCAGCCTGTTCAGATCCCTTTGCAGAGCCTCCCTACCCTCCAGCAGATCCACACTTCCTCCCAGCTTAGTGTCATCTGCAAACTTGCTGAGGGTGCACTCAATGCCTTCATCCAGGTCATTGATAAAGACATTGAACAGGGCTGGACCCAGTACTGAGCCCTGAGGAACTCCACTTGTGACCGACCTCCAGCTGGAGTGAACTCCATTGACCACCACTCTCTGGGCCATCCAACCAGTTTTCAACCCAGGAGAGTGTGCGCCTGTCCAGGCCAGAGGCTGACAGTTTCTGCAGCAGAATGCTGTGAGAAACTGTGTCGAAGGCTTTACTGAAGTCCAAGAAGACTACAGCCACAGCCTTTCCCTCATCCAGTAATCGAGTGATTTTGTCATAGAAGGTGATCAGGTTAGTTTGGCAAGATCTGCCTTTTGTAAACCCATGTTGACTGGGCCTGATCACCCGGTTCTCTTGCATGTGCTTCATGATAGCACTCAAGATTACCTGTTCCATGACTTTCCCTGGCACTGAGGTGAGACTGAGGAATATCCTCCTCCCTCGGGGCAGAATTGGCCCCAAAACAGCCGCAAATTTACCCTTTGGGGCAGAATTGGCCCCAAAACAGCTGCAAATTCACCCTTTTGGGCAGATTTGGCCCGAAACAGCTGCAAATTCCCCCCTCCGGGCAGCATTGGCCCTCAAACAGCTGCAAATTCACCCTGTGGGGCAGAATTGGCCTCAAAACAGCTGCAAATTAACCCTTTGGGGAAGAATTGCCCCTCAAACAGCTGCAAATTCACCCCTTCGGGGCAGAATTGGCCCTGAAACAGCTGCAAATTCACCCCTTCGGGGCAGAATTCGCCCTGAAACAGCTGCAAATTCACCCTTTGAGGCAGAATTGGCCCCAAAACAGCTGCAAATTCACCCTTTGGGGAAGAATTGGCCCTCAAACAGCTGCAAATTCACCCTTTGGGGCAGAATTGGCCTCAAAACAGCTGCAAATTCACTCTTTGGGGCAGAATTGGCCCCAAAACAGCTACAAATTCACCCTTTGGGGCAGAATAGGCCCCAAAACAGTTGCAAATTTATCCTTTCTGGCAGAATTGGCCCCAAAACAGCTGCAAATTCACCCTTTGGGGCAGAATTGGCCCTTCATACAGCTGCAAATTCACCCTTCGGGGCAGAATCGACCCTCAAACAGCTGCAAATTCACCCTTTGGGGCAGAATCGACCCATCAAACAGCTGCAAATTCACCCTTTGGGGCAGAATTGGCCCCAAAACAGCTGCAAATTCACCCTTTGGGGCAGAATTGCTCCCTCACAGCTGTCCGCCCCCCACATTTCCCCCCCCAACACTTGACTCCCTTTGTACTAATTCCCCCCCAAAATTAATTGCCCCCCAACCTCATGGAGGGTCAGTTTTCCCCCTCCGTTGCACCTCTGCCGCGGGGAAGAGTATTGGGGGAGACTCCGCAGGGGGAGTATTTGGGGGGCAGAATGATCATTTTGCCCCCACCCAATTAATTTACTCCCCCTGCACTAATTCCCCCCTACTTAGATTAATTGCCCCCCATCTCATCTCCCCCCTGTTGCACCACTGCTGGGGGGGAGAGTAATGGGAGGGACCTTGCTGGGGGGAGTATTTGGGGGCAGAATGATCTGTTTTGGGGCCAATTCTGCCCCGAGGGGGGAATTTGCAGCTCTGGGGGAGGTTCTTCCCATGAGAGGAGGATATTATTTACAGCTCTGGGATGGATTTGCGCCCGGGGAGGGGTTCTGTCTCAGCGCTGGAGCGTTGTAGAGGCCTCACAGAAGCCATAATAAAGGGGTCCGGCAGTGCCGGAGGGGTTTTGGCAAAGCCATGGGGTCGTGGCAGTGCCATGGGGGTGTTGGTGATGCCAAAGGCTCTGGTAGTGCCAAGGGGCTGTTTGGCAATGCCGGCGATTCTGGCTGCGTCGGGGTCTGGCAAAGCTGGGGGGACTCTGTGCTGAGGGGGGCGGGGGGGAGCTGTGGCGGTGCCAGGGGGCTCCGGCACTGCCGGGAGGGTGGATGGCAAAGGCCAAGGGGGTCGTGGCAGTGTCAGGGGGTTGTTTGGTGATGCCAAAGGCTCTGGCAGCGCCAGGGGAGGGGTTTGGCACTGCCAGGGGGCTCCGTCACTGCCAAGGGGGGTTTGGCAGTGCCGGGGGGCTCTGATAGTTCCGGGGGGCTCCAATAGTGCCAGGGGGGGTCCGGCAGTGTCGGGGGGCTCCAACAGTGCCAGAGGGGATTTGGCAGTGCCGGGGGGATCCAACAGTGCCGGGGGGCTCTGACAGTGCCAGGGGGGTTTGGCAGTGCCGGAGGCTCTGGCAGCGTCAGGGGAGGGATTTGGCAGTGCCAGGGGGCTCCAGCACTGCCAAGGGGGGGGTTGGCAGTGCCGGGGGGCTCCGATAGTGCCGGGGGTGTTAGAAAACGTTAATTTAGCTGAAGAATTAGGGCTTAATTAAAATAAGATTAAAATTATAGGTTCTGTATATTGTATCAGCATTTGATAGAGATTGTGTATATTTGATATAAATCTGTTTGAAGAACAATCCGGTGGTTAGAAAAAGAATAGAAATGGGATATATCAAAGTAGGTATGGAACCGGGTGATTATTGGCAGATGGATTTTGTAGAATTGCCTAAAAGTCAAGGATACAGGTATTTATTAGTTGGAGTTGACACTTTTTCTGGATGGCCGGAAGCCTTTCCTTGTCGCACCAACCAAGCTAAGGACACAGCGAAATGGATGCTGCGAGAGATTATTCCAAGATTTGGGGTGCCCCGAGGCCTGTCGTCAGATAGGGGACCACACTTCGTAGCAGCTATAGTTCAAGAGGTAAGCAAGATGTTAGGAATCTCTTGGAACCTCCATACACCGTGGAGACCACAGTCAAGCGGACAAGTAGAAAAGATGAATCAGACAATTAAGTGGCAAATCAGTAAAATATGTCAGGAGGGTAAAATTCAATGGCCACAGGCGTTACCAATAGCACTCCTAAGGATAAGAATTAAGCCAAGTGCCCAAGTGCCCCCTCAGCCCCCCAAGTGCCCCCAGGGCCCCCCCCAGCTGCCCCCTCCTCACCCGTGTGCGTGGGGTGGAAGATGACGCCGGAGTGCGGACAAATGAACTGGTCCAGGAGCTTCACGTTGGGGGGGGGGGGGGAGAGGAAAAAGGGGTGGGAAGAGGAAAAAGGGGGGGTGGGAAGAAGAAAAGGAGGGAGTGAAGAGGAATAAGGGGGGGAGGGCAGGAAGATGAAAAGAAAAGGGGGAAGAAAGGTGAGAAAAAAGAAGAGGAAAAGAGGAGGAAAAGGAAAAGAGAAGAAAAGCGGAGAGGAAAAGGTGGGTGGAAAGAGGAAAAAGGGAGGTGGGAAGAGGAAAAGAAAAGGGGGAAGGAAGGTGAGAAAAGAAGAGGAAAAGGGGAGGAAAAGAGATGAAAAGTGGAGAGGAAAAAGTGGGTGGAAAGAGGAAAAAGGGAGGTGGGAAGAGGAAAAGAAAAGGGGGAAGGAAGAAGAGAAAAAAGTAAAGGAAAGGAAAACAAAAAAGTGGGAGGAAAAGGAAAAGAGAAGAAAAGTGAAAAGGGAAAGGTGGGTGGGGAGAGGAAAAGGGGGCATGGGAAGAAGACAGAAAAGGGGGAAGGAAGGAGAGGGAAAAAAAGATGAAAACGGGAGGAAAAGGAAAGAGTGGGAGGAAAAGAAAAAAAGAAGGTGGGGTACAAAGAGGAAAAGTGGGGTGGAAAGAGAATACACCGTCAATTGCGTACGCCTTACACGCCCCAAGCAAGCGGCCGGGCGGAAAAGATGAACCATTTGATTAAGTGGGCAATTGTAAAATCGAGGCAAGAAGCTGGATTGCCCCGACCTCAGTCGTTACCTTTGGCCCTACTGAGAGTTAGAACGAAGCCAAGGAAGGATCGAGTATTTGAAATATTGCATGGAAGACCTCATGATATACAAATGGGTCCAACACCGCAAATTGGAAATGAGGTATTGTCTGAAGATGTGATAAGTTTACAAAAACAGCTCCAAAAGGCTGAACGACAGATCTTGGGACGTCGAGCGCGAGGTCTTGACGGATCAATTCAAAACACTGTGCCAGGCGATCATATATATGTCAGATCTATTTCAGACTCATCTTTGGAGCCAAAGTGGGAAGGACCCTTCCAAGTTCTACTAACATCTCGTACCGCAGTCGGGATTGAGGAACACGCATCGTGGATACATCGTACCAGAATCAAGAAGGCTCCTTCGCCACGATGGGAATCAACACTGACTGGACCCCTAAAGCTCCGAATCCAGCGAAAGGATGGAAAATAACTGTGTTTATCATACTGGAATGATCGGTAGAAATAGATGAAATTTGGAAACAGCCACAGTCTTGCATGGTGTAACCTTAGATGAAACCTCGTAAGGGTTTTCAGAACTGTGGGAGAAATTAACTTCTTGGTTACCTGATTTTACCTGGCTAAAACAATTACTTATTGCTACGATAGTTACGATCATCTTCTCAATTCTAATCTGTCTTATGCCGCAATGCTTTAAGTATTTTGTTTGACTGCTCGAGGCAATGGTGTTCCGTAGGCAGAAGAATTTGCTTCTGAATTTGCCTGAGGCCGTGAAGGGGGGGAGGGGGGGGGTGGTCACGCTGTGTGACGCACGCGCGCAGGGCGGGGCTGCCTATAAAAGGCCGCGTCCCGTTGCCCCTGGTGCCACTCTGGGTTGGCGTAGGTGGGTTCGGGAGCGCTGTTGCGGCGCGGGGCGGGCGGGGGCGGGAGACGCCCTTCAACCCCGATTTTTCCCTCTTTTAAACGCTCTAAGGAGGCCTTTAATAACACCAAGGCTCCCCTTTTCCCTTCCCTGTTGCGGGGGGGCCGCGCCCTTCGCCCTTCTCCTCCGCGGTGAGGAGAAACAGACACCCCCCCCCCCCCCCCCCGCAAGGGCGATTTATTGGCTTTTTATTCTTTCCCCACTTCCCTTTCAAGACTTAAATTCTTCCCGGGGATCACGGCTGTTAATCATTTCGTGTCTTTTCTTCTTTGCTTCTAATTTTTCGTTCCCATTATTTCTATTTATTTATTATGAAAACACACCCCCCCCCGTTTCTCTTTTGTTGATTTTCTTTTTTTTATTTATTTTATTTTTTTTTTACGTTTTTGTTCCTTTTTTTTCCCCGCTCCAGGTTTGTGGTCGCTCTTTTCGAGAGAGACGCCGTCGCCTTTGCAACGAGAAAATAACAGCAGACAAAACCGTATCATACAAAACAATACAAAAACCCATACAGAAATATACCAAAAAAAACCAAACAAACACAAAACCAACAAAGACAAAAGGGGGGGAAGGACACGTTTTCTTCCCCCCCTTTCCCAGTGCTGTGGAAGAGCTGCCAGCGCAGCCTCCGTCCTTTGGACTGTCCTTGGAAGCCGTTCCAAACTCGAAGGAAACTGCCATCTCAAAACATATTCTCCCTCTTCTTTACCCCCAGAGAACAAAGGTAGAAATCCTTTTTTTTTAAAAAAAAAAAAAAAAAAAAGCAGCTTTTTAAATCCTTTTTCCATCATTTAGCTTGAAAAAAACTCAGCCTTTTAGGGGGAAAAAAAACCCCAAACCACTTAGAAAAACCCATCAAGCTGCAAAACAAAAACAAAAACAAAGTTTCGCTCTGACACCACCACCAATACCGAAATCCAAACCTTGAAGTGCTGTCGGTGAGAAAAATTGTTGGATAGTAAGTGTTGAATTTTCAACCAGCTGAATTCCCCTCAAAAAAACAAATCCAATTCCCCGCCCCCGAAAACTCCTTTATTTGTCCTCAAAAGAGCAAAAAATGGGAGGAAGAGCCCCGAGTGTGCTTGAGGAGGACGTGGGCTTTGCTGCAAAGTGGTTAAAACGTGGAATTTGGGGGTATTTTGTTCAGAAACAAGGTGTGGGAGCCGGTGGGTCGGTGAGCTCTCACGCAAAACCCAAAAGGGACCCACAAAAAAATCAACAAAACACCCCAAATCGCTTGGTTTTGGCGGGGAGGGGGGAGATGGAAAATTTGAGGGGGAGGGAGTTGAGGGCTGGTGATGGGGAGGGGGGAAGGGGGGGGAGAAACCCGAGCGAGCAATCTGTACATAAAGATTGCGGGGCGGCTCTGGAAACGCAGCGGATCTGGGGCGGTTCGGGGCGATTCGATGTTCAAACAATGATTTAGATTTTTATTTTTTAAGTGCCATTTTAGGATTGTTTTGCGCAGAGGAAATGCTGGGGAGGGGGGGTAGCAATAAAGCTTGCGAGGCAGGCTTGGCTTTACCCAAAAAAAAGAAAAAATTGCTTTTTTTCAAGCAAAAAGTCAGGGTTGGCGTTAAAAAAAAACCAACCAAATTTCCCCCCCCGCCCCCCGATCACCCCCAAAAAATAATGCGGCCGCGGAGCTCCAGGGCCAAGATGGCGCAGCCGCTCGCTCGCGCTTTGTCTTCTAGTTTTTCACCTTTAAAAGTCATTTTTCTTCTTCCCCCTCCCTTTTTTCTCTCCCCTTCAATATTTTGATGTTATTTATTTCATTGCAGGTTTTGGGGGGGGCAGCTCTGCAGCCCCTTTTTTTGTGTTTGGTGAAAGGGGGGTGGGTGGTGGTGATGGTGGTGGTGGGTGTCGCGAATCGTGAATCCCGTCGGATTTAATCGCTGTTAATTGGCGTCGAGGTCGCGTGGTGGTGGAGGTGGGGGGGTCGTTTGATTTTGCTTTGATATCTGTATCGTGTGTATGTGTGTGTACCCCCCAAGTATTAAAAAAAACCCAAAACCAATTTTTGGTTGATTTTTGTCGGCTTCTAAGATGGCGCCTGGCCTCGCCAACGGCTGATGCAACCGGCAAACCCCTCCCACCGCGCTCCGCTGGGGTCCCCTGAATCCCCCCAAATCCCAATGAACCCCCGCCGAACCCCACTTTCGTCCGCAGGCTCCCGTTGCCGTAGAGCGATCCCGCTGCTTCCTGTGGTTCTGCCAAAAATCCCCTTTTTCCTCCTCAAAAAAACCCCAGGATTCGGTTGAATTTTTATAATTTTTTTACCCTTTTTCTTTTTCCCCTTTTCTCTATTTTTTAGGGTTCGTAGGGAAAAAATAATTCAACATCCGCAAGGAATTTAATCTTGAATTTATTGTGACAGGGCAATGCTATCACTGGGCTTTCCTCCCCCCCCCAAAAAAAACCCCTCTGCTTTTTGGAGGGGGCGCACCCCCAAAAACCTCGCTCGTTAATTTTTTTTTTACCGATTTACCCTGAATTTGCCCCGTTTTGGCAGTGCAGAGGTGCAGGCTTAGGAAGCGAAGGGAACTTGGTTTTACCTCAGCAAAAGGGAGGGGAACAACTGCAATCCGCCCCGTGAGCAACAAAACCTTTCTGGTCTTAATTACATTTCACAACCTTCATTTCAATCGGATTTTTTAATTACCAAAAAAACCCAAAAATCTCCCTTTTTTTGTTTTTTTTTTGTTTGGTTTTTTTTCTCTTCCCATCCATCTTCCCGGTGCATGCGGACGCTGCGCTGGGTTGGGAGCTTGGGTTATTTTTATCCCCCCCCCTCTCCTCGCTCCGGCCAACCGCTCGACACCCAAATCTGAAGGATTTTGGTGAAAAGTGGAGGGATTTAATCAAAATAATGAATTTTAGCAGCAAAATGATTAAATTTTTAGTTCATTTCCTCCCAAATTAAGCCTTTTGCTTCCCAGTGCTGTGCCCAGTGGTAGCATTTCCCATTTTTGGGGGGACACAAGTTGTAGCCCCCCCTTCACCTGTGGTTTCAGGGTCTGTGACCCCCCCCATTTGCCAAAAATGGGCTTTTGTCCCCCCAAAAAGCTGTTTTATGGGGGAAAAATGAGCAAAACCGGTGCCCAAATGTGTGTCGGGGGGTCAGGCCTTGCTTGGCCATTGCTGGCAGGGCCAGACAAAGCTGGGGTACCCCCTCCCCTAAAATGGGGGATGCCCTCCACCCTCCCCAGGTGATTTTTTTTTTATCCCTCGGGGAAGGGGGGGAATGTTGGGGGGCTTTGGGCTTTTTGGGGTCCCCCCCAAACCCCTTTAACCACCCCCTCGTGGTATTTGAGCGCCGTCACCCCCACTATGGGGCTGTTGGGTCACTTTGCTTCTCTGTGAACCCCCCCAAAAAAGGGAAGGGCGACCACAAAATGAAGGGGAACCTCCCCAAATTCATGGGGGGGTTCGTGTACCCCCCTTTGTGTCCCCCATTAACCACAAGGCTCATCCCACGGGGGGGGGGTCAAAGGTTGCAGAGGACTTTGTGCTTCCAAAAAGGCCAATTTGGGGTAAAATCTATTGCCCTCATGGCTTTTAATTGTGGGTTTTGGGGTTTTTTTTTTGAGGGAGGGGGATATTTTGGGGGGGGGTTGTGCTGGAATTAATTTGCTTTTGTGTCGTTTCAGAGGGGCGGCTGCTGCCTGGCTCGCTGACCCCCCCAAAAAATACCCCCCAGAAAATGGGAAAGGGGGGGCTCTGCCGCCTGTATCCTTTAATCAACCTTGAAGGGGGAACTTAACTGGTTTTAATTATTAGTCAGCTAATTAATAGGCAATGGTAATTAATTCATGGATTTAATTGCAGCCTGTATTGTGGGGGTGACACCCCTAAATCTTGCGCCGTCATCCCTGTCCCCCTCACCCTTGCGCCGCCGTCCAATGCGTTTGTCACCTCGGTGCCTCGTTAAGCACCGACTCATTAATTAACCCTGGAGGTAGAACTGTGTGTGGTGAAATATGGGGCTGCTGTGCACCCCTCGACCTTCGTGCTGCGTCCGATGTCACCCCGAATCCTTGTCCTTGTCCCCCTGGGAAACACGAACAAGGGTCCACTTTGTCACCTCGGCAGGGAGGAGGGGGGTGGTGAGACCCCCCCCCCCTTAGTGTCCCTTGGGGGTCCCCCTGGACCCCCCTCCTCACAATAGCTGCATTTTGGGGGTGTTTCCTCCCATTTTGGGGTTGAAAAATGTTTGTTTGGTATCGTCAGCCTTTGGAAAGGGATGGGAATTGGGGAGTGGGGAGGGGACAAAGGGCTGGTGGGGATGTAGGGGGTTTTGGGGGGGCACAGGGTGTTGTCACCACTGTCCTAACCCCCCTTCTCCTCCTTTTCCCACCCCTAGAAGGGTATTTCTGCCATGGGCTCCGGCGCGATTGACCCCAAAGAGCTCCTGAAGGGCTTGGATTGCTTCCTTGGCCACAATGGCGAGGTCAAGAACATGGACAGCATCTCCAAAATCTTCAAGTGAGTCCCCCAAAAAAGTCCCCTGTCTCATGTCCCGTCCCCCCTAATGTCACCGCGGTGTTTTGGGGGGGCTCTAACGCCTCATTTCTCGTTAACCAGCTTGATGAAGGATGCGCAGAAGCTTGTGAGTCGCTGCATCTACCTGAACATCCTGATGCAAACACGGTCGCAGGACATCCTGGCCAAGTACGAGCGGCGCGGGACGGGATCTGGGGGAGTTTTTTGGGGGGTAAATCGCCCCGGCCTGGCCGGATCCTGATGGATTTCCCTCTCTCCCGCCCAGGTTTATCCAGATAGGAGGCTACAAGCTGCTCAACAGCTGGCTGACGGCTGCCAAAGCCTCCAACAACGTCGCCTTCCTGCAGCAGATCCTCCTTACCCTGCAGCACTTGCCACTCACCGTGGATCACCTCAAACAGGTTGGGGTTAACCTCCCTGTCTGCCCTCCAGTGCGGCTTTTGGGTCCCCATGAGTGGGTTTTTTTGTTCTCTTGGATGGGTTTTTGGGTCCCCAGGCTGATTTTCGAGTCCCTTTGGTTGATGTTTGGGTCCTCCCAAGTGGCTTTTGTCTCTTTGAGGTGGCTTTTGTGTCCCTCTAGTGGCTTTTAGGTCCCCCTGAGGTGGCATTTATGTCCCCAGAAGGGATTTTGATCCCCTTAGGGAGCTGTTTGGGTCTCCCTGGGTGATTTTTATGTCCTCGCGGGTAGCTTTTGTGTCCTCACTGTAGCTTTTGTGTCACTTGGCAGGTTTTTGTCTCCCCCCAAGGTGGCTTTTGGGTCCCCTTGAGTGATTTCTTATGTCTTTCTGCGTGGTTTTTGTGTCCCACAAGATGGCTTTTGGGTCATGTGGGAGCTTTCTGTCTGCATAAGTGGCTTTTGTGTCCTGAAGGGGGCTTTTGGGTCACTTTGAGTTGCTTTTGATCCCCTTGCTGATTTTTATGTCCTCCCAGGGTGGCTTTTGTCTCCCTTGAGTGGCTTTTGGGTTTCCAGCAGGGCTGGTATGTCCCTGAAGGTGGCTTTTGAGTCCCTGGGCTGGCTCGAGTCCCTTTTGAGTAGCTTTTGGGTCCCTTCAGGTGTTTCTCGTGTCCTCCTGTGTGGTTTTTGGGTTGTGTGGGGGCCTTTTGTCTCCATGAGGTGGTTTTCGGGTCCCCTTGAGTGGCTTTGGATCGCTTTGAGTGATCTTTGTGTCCTCCTGCTGTGGCTTTTCTCTCTCTGGGATGGCTTTTGAGTCACCTGGGGGGGCTTTTGGGTCACCTTGGGGACTTTTAGGGTCCCCTAAGGTGACTCTTAGGTCCCCTTGGGTGCTTTTGTCTCCTGGGGGGCTTCTATGTCCTCTGGGGTAGCTTTTCAGTCCCTCATGGGTGGCTTGTGTCCCCACCGAGATGGCTTTTGCATCTTCTTCGGGTGTTTTTTGTGTCGCCAGAGTGACTTTTGAGCCTTCTTCGATGACACTTGGGTTCCCCGAGGTGACTTTTGGGTCACCCAGGTGGAGTTTGGGTTCCCTTAAATGCCTTTTGCTCCCCTCACCTCTCACCCCCATCTCCCCTTTTCCAGAACAACACAGCCAAGCTGGTGAAACGGCTCAGCAAATCGCATGACAATGAAGGTGAGCACCCCTAAAACAAACACCCTTCAGATCCCCCAAAAGAACCCCCCAACATCCCCCCAGCCCCCTATTTTAACCCCTTCTCTCCTGCAGAGCTGCGCCAACTTGCTGCCATCCTCGTCAGTGACTGGATGGGTGTCATCCGTTCCCAGAGCAGCGTCCAGCCCGCTGGTGAGCCCCCGCACTACGCCCCTCTTCTCCCCCACCTCTGTCCTCCACCACCGTCTCACCCTTTTTCCCCCCTCTCTTTCATCCCTCCAGAACGTGACAGAAAGAGACGAAGAGAGGAAACCAAAAGCAAAACGGTTGTCCAAGAGAAACCCCAAGAAACCAAAGCTGAGGCTAAAGCCGAGGAGGTGCCAGAGAAGAAGCGGGAGAAACCCAAATCTCTGCGCACCACGGCGCCCAGCCATGCCAAGTTCCGCTCCACTGGTAATTCCTCCTCCGGCTGCGCAGTGTTTTGGGGCTGTTTTGGGGATTTGGGGGAACTTGAAGGGTGCGGTCGCTCCTGGGATGCTGCAAGGGGACAGACTGACAGCGATTCCCCCCTCCAAAACAGGTCTGGAGATGGAGACACCTTCGTCAGCGCCCGCGAAGAAAATGAGCTCTGCTTCGGGCGCTGATAAATACGGCCTGAAACCAATGCCCGTCAAGAGGCAAAAGTGAGTTGGGGATGGAGATGAGGAGTCTTGAGCTGCTGTTGGGGGTCTGGGGGCAGCTTTTGCAGGTCTTGGAGCCGCTTTTGGGGGCCTTGGAGCCAATTTGCGGGGCTTGAACACACTCCTGCGTTCTTGAAGCCACTTTTGGGGGTCTTGGGGCAGCTTTAAGAGGTCTTGGAGCCTATTTTAGAGAGCTTGAACCCGCTCTTGGATCCTTGGAGCCTATTTTGGAGGGCCTGGAGCCACTCTTGGGTCCTTGGAGCCACTTTTGTGAGGCTGGAGGCAGCTTTGGTGGGCTCAGAGCAGCTCGTAGGGATCTGGAGGTGACTTTTGGGGGGGCCTTAGAGCTGTTTTGGGAGATTTGAGGCTGCTTGGGGGGATCTGGGGATGGCTTTGCGGCATCTTAGAGCCATTTTGGGTGTCTTGGGGCTCCTTTTAGGGAACTCTGATCCGATTTGGGGGGGTCTGGGGTCTGGTTTTGGGGTCTCTCTGACGTGTTCCTGCTCCGCAGCGTCTCGGTGTTGTCTGGAGAGGCTGCTCCAGCCAAGAAGAAATATAAACCGCTCAACACGGCGCCCAATGCCGCCAAGGAGATCAAAGTGAAGACCATTCCCCCTCAGCGTGAGTGGAGCCTTTTGGGGGCCCTTGGGGGGCATTTTGAGGAGCCTTGGGGACAATTTGGGTTCTTTCAGGGAGTGATTTGGGCCCTTCTTGGGGGGCACTTTTGAGTGGCACCTGGGTGCCATTTTGGAACATGCTTTGGGTGCCATTTTAGGTCCTTTTGGGGTTCAATTTGAGTGGGTTTGGGTGCCACCTGGGTGCTGGTTTTGGGGATCATCTGGGGGGGTTGGGTGGCACCTCCCCCCTCCCACAGCCAAGGGGACATTCCTGAACGCCCTCGCTTGAGGGCCATTTGGGTCCTTTTCAAGCAATTTAGGTACTTTCTGGGCGACTTAGGTCCCTTTTTGGGGCCGATCCGAGTCCCTTTTTGGGGTTGATCCGAGTCCCTTTTTGGGCTGATTTGTGTCCCTTTTTGGAGTTGATTCGTGTCCCACATTCGGGGCCGATCCATGTCTCTTTTGGGTGATGGATGTCCTTTTCAGGCTATTTGTGACCTTTTTTGGGGCGACTCGTGTCTTTTTGGGGGACACACTTTGGGTACCTTAGTTGGGAACAATCTGGGTGGTTTTGGGCTCCGTTTTGGGATCAGTCTGGGGGGTTTTGGTGACGCTTCCCCCCTTACCGCAGCCATGGAAGGCCTCGGCTTCCTGGACGCCCTCAACTCGGCTCCCGTCCCCAGCATCAAAACCAAGAAGAAGAAGAAGGTACTGTCCCCAACAGTCACCAAAGTGAGGGGGGCGCCTCTCGGGACAGTGGGGACCCCCCGATCCCGAACGCCCCCCAACAGCCTCTCTTTGCCCCTCAGCCCAGTCCCTTCGAGGGGAAACCGCCCATCGAAGCCACCTCGGCCAAACCCTCCTGCCCAGAGCCCAGCGCTGCGGTGGAGCCAATGGAGACGGAGCGTCCTGGCACGCCGGTGCCAGCCGTGGAGGTGCCAGAGCCAATGGAGTTTTGTGAGTCAAGGAGGATGAGTTGGAAGGGGAAACAGCGGCGGCAGGGGTTACAGTGGGAGCTGAGCCCCCTGGTTCCTCCCACAGGCTTGGCCGAGAACAGCATGGACGTCAGATCCATGGGAAACCAACCACTGGAGAGCGGGCCAATAGCCAAGAAAGCCCGCAAGAAGAAGAGAGTGAGCTGGGCCGAGGAAGGGAAGCTCTGCAAATACTTCTACTTCGAATGGGATGAGACAGAACGAGGTGAGCCCCGTGCCTTCCCCCCTCCCTGCCACCTTCGTGGGATCTGGGGGTGACGCCACTGTTTTCCCCGGCAGTGAACGTCAACAAGATGAACTTCAGCGAAGCGGCCAGGTGGGAGATGTTGAAGGACCAGGAGGCGTTTGAGACAACGCGGCGCCTCAGCCACGACGCCATGGAGGAGAAGGTGCCGTGGGTTTATCCCCGGCTCCTCGATCTCCCCGCGCCCCTCGTCGTGCCGGGCAGCGGCAGCCATGAGCGATTCACCCAGGCCGAGCGTGAGAAGGGGATCCTACAGGAGATCTTCCTGTCCAAGGAAAGGTGAGCGGATTCCCACGGGATCCCTGGGGAAGAGCACGCTCTTGACGCCGGATTTGGAGCCGTGGAGTCCCTCTTGCCTTGCAAGGAGAGGCGAATCCCTCAAGGGATCCCCTGCATCAGGGTGGGGGTCCCCAGAGATCCCTTGGATCAGGGTGGGGAGTCCCTAGAGATCCCTTGGGATCCCTTGGATCAGGGTGGTGCCCTGATCCCCTTCCCAAGGCTTAACAGGGTGAATCCTTCCCGGTGCGAGGATCCGCAGGGGTGTCCTGCGTGGAGCTGGTGCACGGCAGCTGGGATCCCTGAGGACCCAGAGCCTCTGGATCCACTCACCGGGGTCCGGGGATTCCCTGGGATCAGGCACATGCAATCCTTGTACTGAAGGATGAGCCTGGAGCTGAGATCCCTGCGATCCCTTGGGATCTGCCACTTGGGGGGATCCCTGTGGATCTGCCGCGGGAAGTTGGGAGCACTGGGATTGGTGGGGTTGGAGGGTCCTCCTTGTGGGAGGATCCACAGGGATCCAGGGCTGGGCAGATGCAGTGTTGGAGTCTGGATCCCTTGGGACTGGGATCTCTGTGGATCCAGAGGGAATTTGGAGCCCAGATCCCCAAGGATTGAGAGCTGGGAGGTGCATTTTGGGTCCTAGATCCCTGGTCTGGAGCCCAGATCCTCTGGGATCTTCGGGGGTTGGAAGGGGAGAGCTCATCCCTGAGGATTTGGATGGGGGGGTCAGGGGTCCCCTGAAATCACTAAGGATCCAGAAATAGGGAGGGAGGTTTCTGAAGCACAGATCCGCTGAGATCCCTGAGGATCCAGAAATAGGGAGGAGGTTCCTGAAACCCAGATCTGCTGAGATCCCTGAGGATCCTGAGCCAAGGGGGAGAATTGTGGGAGCCAGTTACCCCACGGATCCAGAGCTGGGGCCCAGACCCCAAGGATCTGGAGCCAGTGGGATCCCTAGGGATCCACAGTCTTTGGGGGTCACCCAGGATCCTTGGGATCTGGAGTCTTGGGGGAACAAGCACTCGGGTTTTGAGGCTCTGGAGTCGGAAGTTGCCATTGGGGCTCCAGATCCCTGAGGATCCCCTGGGAGGTAGAAGGTGACACTGGATTCCCAGGATCCACTGAGCCCCTCGTTTTCCTCTGCCCCCCAACAGCGTTCCTCACAGCCCCTGTGAGCCAGATCGGGACTCCTGTGAGCCGCTGCCCCCCAAGTTGATCCCCTTGGATGAGGTAAGTGCCGTTTGGGAGCCGATTGGGAGCCGTTTTGGTCTTCTGTGTCTTCGTGGCCCCCCAAAACCACCCCAACGTGTCCCTTGTGCCCCCCCAGGACTGCTCAGCCGAGGAGGCGGTGTATCCTAACACCATGGATGCCAGCGCCGCCTCCTCTGCGGCCGACACCAGCGCTGGGGCCAAGCTGCCGCCCGTGCTTGCCAACCTCATGGGCAGCGTCGGGGCCGGGAAGAGCCCCCAGGGCCCCGCGCCAGCCGCCAACATCAACATCCAGGAGATCCTCACCTCCATCATGGTAACGGAGACCCCGAAACAGGGACCCCCACCTCCCCCAGGGACCCCGGAATAGAGGAAACCCCCTTGCCTCACCCAGAGACCCTGAAACGGGGATCCTCGCCTCCCCCAGGGACCCTGGAATGGAGGAAACCCCCTCCCCGCCTCCCCCAGAGACCCCGAAACGGGGACGCCTGCCTCCCCCAGGGACCCCGGAATGGGGGAACCCCCCCTCCCCTGCCTCACCCAGAGACCCCAGAAGGGGGGGAACCCCCTCCTCTGCCTCGCCCAGAGACCCCAGAATGGGGGAATCCCCTCCCTGCCTCCCCCAGACACCCCGGAACAGGGGAACCCCCCAGCTCAGAGACCCCAGAACTGGGGGAGCCCCCTCCCCATCCAGAGGCCCCACCTGTGCTTAAAAGTGCTTAAAAAACAGGATTATTCAGAGGAAATCAAGCACCTGCTGGGGAACGTGCAGGCGCAGCCGCAGCCCACAGGACCCGGTGGAGGTGAGGGGACACGGGGACATCGCCGGGGCCGTGGGGTGGGGGGGGCTGCCAGGAGCTTGGGTGGTGCCACAGAGGGACATCTCAGCTTTTGGGGACACTTAGGGACACTATCCAGTGCCCCGGTGGGGAGATTGGGGTGCTCTCGGCTTGGGGACACCAACAGGACCCCGGCAGGGATACGGAAATGGGGACACGAGGAGGGCTCTGTCCCCTGCCCTGTGGGGACATCGGGGTGCTCTGGGCTTGGGGACATAATGAAGACAGTGTCCTCTACGCGAGCGTCTGCTCTTGGCTCGGGGACAGTTCAGGGGACACCTGGGGGCACTGCAGTGCCGTGACAGGGAATTCTGGGCGCTCACAGCTTGGGGACACCCTGGGGACACCGTCCCCTGCCCTGGCAGTGACACGGGGGTGCCCCTGGCTTGGGGACACCCTGGGGACACTGTCCCCTGCCCTGGCAGTGACACGGGGGTGCCCCTGGCTTGGAGACACCCTGGGGACACCGTCCTCTGCCCCACAGGGACTTGGGGACACCGGTGATGCTGTCCTTTGCCCCATAGGGACATGGAGGGGTGGCTCTGAGCACCCCCATCCCCAACCCCGTGGGTCCCTTTGAAATGGGGACACTGGGGGTGTCCCTTCAGCCTGGGGACACCGTCGGGGGGGTCAGCGGGGTTTGGGGACACTTGGGGGACCCCCTGTTGTCCTTTGAGGGAGGGGAGAACCTGGGGACTGTGTGTCCCTTTGAGCTGGGGACATGGGGTGGGGGTGGTGACACCACGCCTTGTCCCTGCCGGGGTGGGAGAGGGGGAACTGGGGGGGGGCCTGGGGGACTTGAGGGGTGGGGGTCCCCCTGTCCTGACCCCCCCTCTCCCCACAGTGCCCCACAGCTTGCTCGGCCCCGGCCCCATGGCCACTGGCTTCCCGCCCGGCCCAAAGGGCCTAGAGCAGTTCCCACCGGGGGGACCCCTGCCCGGTGAGTGACACGGGGGGACACGGGGACGGAGAGAGGGGACAGTGGGGTAAGGTGCCGTGAGGGGACACCAGGGAAAAGAGAGGGGATGTAGGGGACATGGGGGACACGGGGGATATGGGGGGACACCAGAGAAAGAAAGGGGACATGGGGGTTGCCAGAGAAAGAGAGGGGACATGAGGGGACATGGGGGAACAGCAGAGAAAGAGAGGGGTGATGGGGATAACATGGGGGGACACAGGGGACATGGGGACAAAGATGGGGAACACGAATTGAGGGACCACTAGGAGAAAGAGAGGGGACGAAGAGGGGGACGTGGGGACAGTGAGGGACACGGGAATGGGAGGGGACATCAGGACAAGGTGGGGGGACATGAAAACGGGGGATCGCAGGGAGAAAGAACAGAACAGTGGGGGGACAGGAGGACGGGGGGACACTCACGCAGGAATGGGAGGAGATGGGGGGACAGGGACGAAGAAGTGGGGGGAGCGCAGGGGTGCCAGGCGCTCACGCTCTCTCTGTTCCCCCCCAGGACCCCACGGCAGCGGCGGCAGTGGGGGGCCCAGTCTCCCACCAGGCCCGGGGATGCCGGGTGGTCCCCGTCTTTTGGGGCCACCCCCCCCGCAACGTGGCGGCAACAACTTTTGGGACGCACCGGACTGGGGGGGGTCGCTTCGAGGTGGCCCCCACGGCAGTGGGATGCGCGGGGGGGGCCCCTTTCACTGCCCCCGCGGCCATAGCAGCGCCGAACCCCCATACCGGTGCCGCGGCGGAGGGTGGGGGCGCAACGGGGGCCCCCCAAATGGCGGCGCAAGGGGAGGGCCCCCCATAAGCCACAGTGATCATGGCAGGGGCCACCCCTGCGAGCACCCCCGCGGCCACGGCGGGGGCCACGGAGGAGGTAAATGCGGGTGGGGGGCTGCGGCTGTGGGGCCTGGGCTTGGGGGGTGCCCGGGCCCGGCTGGGAGGGGCCCGTGGGCGCCCCCTCCCCGCCCCCCCCGCCCTTCCTGCCCCGCTGGCGGGGGGGGAGCCCCCTCCTCACCCCCTCCCGCCCCTCGAGCCACCCGGGCCGTGGGGTTGGGGACCCGACTGGCGACGGCCCCCATGGGGCTGTGAGGAAAGGGGGGGGACCACAAAGGGGAGACCCCCTCCCCTCGCTCCCTCCCTCCTCCCCAGGGGGTGGTGGGAGTGCAGGGACCCCCCTTTCCCCCCCAAAACCGCAGGACGGCTCAGGGCAGGGGCTGGACCCGGCCTGCGAGGGGTTAAACCGGGCTGCGAGGGGTTAAACCCGGCTGCCAGGCGAGGAAGAGCTCAGCATCTATGGGGCTGCCCCACAGCTTCATCGAGGGACCAGCCTAGCCCCACACGGGGCTATAGGGCAGTGGTCGGATCGCTATGGGGCTCAGCCGCACGGCCAGAGCCAGACCCATAGCAGCAGCTGTCCCACACGGGGCTATAGGGCAGGGATTGGGGTGCTATGGGGCTCAGCCCACCCCAGGCTATGGGGCAGGGATAAGCGCGTCGTGGGGCTCATCCCTTTAGGCACAGCCGCCCCATAGAGACAGCTGCCCCACACAGGGCTCTGGGGCAGGGATCGGGGGCGCCGTGGGGCTCAGCTGCCCCAGAGATGATCAGCCCTTCAAGGGCCACAGCCGCCCCCCTCCGGCTATGGGGCAAGGCCTGGGTTGTGCCCCTCGCCAGCCCCACTGCCGAGGCTCTGCCGCTGCCCCCCACCCCCGGCTCCAACCCCACAGCCGCTCCCTCTCCTGGGGCCGCCGTGGGGCGCCGTGGGGCCGGGGCGCCCCTGACGCGCACTCCCTCCCCGCCCCCCCCCCCCCCCCCCCCGTTTTCTCTCACGCAGAGCTGCCGAGCCGCCCCGTCTGTCGGCACTTCATGATGAAGGGCAGGTGCCGGTACGGAAACAACTGCAGGTTTCTCCATCCCGGTGTCCACGGGCACCAGCAGATGTAGCCTCCCCCAGCTGGCTCTGACAGTTCCCCCCTCCGGCACTGTTGGATCCCCCCGGCACTGTCGGATCCCCCCGGCACTGTCGGATCCCCCCGGCACTGTCGGATCCTCCCGGCACTGTTGGATCCCCCCGGCACTGTGGGATCCTCCTGGCACTGTCGGATCCCCCGGGCACTGTCGGATCCCCCCCGGCACTGTCGGATCCTCCCGGCACTGTCGGATCCCCCCGGCACTGTCGGATCCCCCCCGGTACTGTTGCATCCCCCCCGGCACTGTTGGATCCTCCCGGCACTGTCGGATCCCCCTGGCACTGTCGGATCCTCCCGGCACTGTCGGAGCCCCCTGGCACTGTCGGAGCCCCCTGGCACTGTCGGATCCTCTCGGCACTGTTGGATCCCCCCGGCACTGTTGGATCCTCCCGGCACTGTTGGATCCCCCCGGCACTGTTGGACCCACTGGCACTGTCGGAGCCCCCTGGCACTGTCGGATTCCCCCCGGCACTGTGGGATCCTCCCGGCACTGTGGGATCCTCCCGGCACTGTTGGATCCCCCCCAGCACTGTCGGATCCTCCCTGCACTGTTGGATCCCCCCGGCACTGTGGGATCCTCCCGGCACTGTCGGAGCCCCCCAGCACTGCCAACCCCCCCCCCCCCCTTTGGTAGTGCTGGAGCCCCCCGGCACTGCCAAACCCCCCTGGCACTGCCATGATCCCATGGCTTTGCCAAAACCCCTCCAGCACTGCCGGAACCATTTATTACGGCTTCTGTGAGGCTGCTGAGACGGAACCCCTCCCCGGGCACAAATCCATCCCAGACCCATCCATATCCTCCTTTCATGGGAAGGACCTCCCCCAGGGCTGAAAATTAACACCCAGGGCTACAAATTCCCACCCAGGGCTGAAAATTCCTACCCTGGGCTGCAAATTCCCACCCCCAGGGCTGCAAATTCCCACCCTGGGCTGCAAATTCCCACCCCCAGGGCTGCAAATTCCCACCCAGGGCTACAAATTCCCACCCTGGGCTGCAAATTCCCACCCTTCAGGGCAGAATAGACCCCCAATCACCTGCAAATTGCCCCCTGGGGGCAAAATTGCCCACCAAACACTTTAAAATTGACCCCTCGGGGCACAATTGGCCCCCCCACAGCGGCCCCCACACCTCCCCCCCCTCAATTAATTGACTCCCCCCGCACTAATTCCCCCCCTAGACTAATTGCCCCCCATCTCATGTGGGGGCAATTTTTCCCCCCCCCGTTGCACCACTGCTGGGGGGGAGGGTATGGGGGAGACTCGGCGGGGGGAGTATTTGGGGGCAGAATGATCTGCCCCCCTCAATTCATTGACTCCCCCCGCATTAATTCCCCCCCTAGACTAATTGCCCCCCACCTCATGGGGGCACCTCATGGGGGGGCAATTTCTCCCCCCCATTGCGCCATTGCTGGGGGGGAGGGTATGGGGGGGACTCAGCGGGGGGAGTATTTGGGGGCAGAATGATCTGCCCCCCTCAATTGATTGACTCCCCCCGCACTAATTCCCCCCCTAGACTAATTGCCCCCCATCTCATGTGGGGGCAATTTCTCCCCCCCATTGCGCCATTGCTGGGGGGGAGGGTGTGGGGGGAACTCTGCGGGGGGAGTATTTGGGGGCAGAATTATCTGCCCCCCTCAATTAATTTACTCCCCCTGCATTAATTCCCCCCCTAGACTAATTGCCCCCTCACCTCATGTGGGGGCAATTTCTCCCCCCCTGTTGCACCACTGCCGGGGGGGAGGGTATGGGGGGGGACTTGGCAGGGGGGAATATTTGGGGGCAGAATGGTCTGCCCCCCTCAATTCATTGACTCCCCCCGCACTAATTCCCCCCCTAGACTAATTGCCCCCCACCTCATGTGGGGGCAATTTCTCCCCCCATTGCGCCATTGCTGGGGGGGAGGGTATGGGGGGGACTCAGCGGGGGGAGTATTTGGGGGCAGATCATTCTGCCCCCACCCCCTTCCCACCCCCAATTCATTGACTCCACCTGCACTAATTCCCCCCCGGACTAATTGCCCCCCATCTCATGGGGGGGCAGTTTCTCCCCTCTGTTGCGCCACTGCCAGGGGGGAGGGTATGGGAGGGGGACACGGGCTGCGCTGGACGCTGTTTTCTGTGAAAACTCAGTGGGGGGAGGGGCCTGTGCCCACCCCTCCCCTCCTTTTGTATATTTTGTACCTCAATAATAAATTGTGCAAAAACCAACCGCGTTCACTCTGGAACCTACTGATGGTCATTGGGCTGAAACTCACTGTGGGGACTCATGGTGGAACCTAGTGCGGGCTGAAAACTGGTCGTGTTCACTCTGGAACCTACTGACGGTCATTGGGCTGAAGCCCACTGTGAGCGGAGACTGGTCGTGTTCACTCTGGAACCTACTGGTGGTGGTTGTGCTGAAGCCCACACTGGACCCTACTGCTGGGGCTCACTGGTTCCTACTGGTGGCAGTCATGCAAGGTGGGGTTCACCCTGGAACCTACTGACGGCGTCCACTCTGGGCTCTACGGGAGACACTCATTGAAGGGTACCAGTGGTGTTCAGCTTGGTCCCCACCGATGATGGTCAAACGGGTCCTGTTCACTCTGGTCCCTACCAATGGTAGGGACCCAGAGACCCCAGAACTGGGGGAGCCCCCTCCCCATGCAGAGGCCCCATCTGCCCCAGAGACCCTGGAACCAGGGAGACACCCCCCCTATCTGTCCCAGAGCCCCCAGAATGGGGGAACCCCCTCCCCACGTCACCCAGGGACTCTGGAGTCGGGGAAAGCCCCACGTGCCTCCCCAAGAGAAGACCCCAAAGTGGGTGTCCCCTGAACCCCCTGACCGCTGTCCCTGTCCCCAGGGTGGGCCGAGCCCCCACAAGGCCGAGGAACTGCTCAAACAACAGGATTATTCCGACAAAATCAAGCACCTGCTGGGGAACCTGCAGGCGCAGCCACAGCCGCCAGGACCCAGCGGAGTTGAGGGGACACGGGGACACCGCCGGGGACATGGGGTGGGGGGGGGGGGGGCTGCAGGGAACTTGGGTGGTGCCACAGAGGGACATCTCAGCTTTTGGGGACATTTGGGGACACTGTCCAGCGCCCCAGTGGGGAGATTGGGGTGCTCTCGGCTTGGGGACATCAACAGGACCCCGGCAGGGATACGGAAATGGGGACACGAGGAGGGCTCTGTCCCCTGCCCTGTGGGGACATCGGGGTGCTCTGGGCTTGGGGACATAATGGTGACACTGTCCTCTACGTGAGCATCTGCTTTTGGCTCGGGGACAGTTCAGGGGACACTTGGGGACACTGCAGTGCCGTGACAGGGAATTCCAGGTGCTCACAGCTTGGGGACACACACAGAATCATAGAATCACAGAATCACCAGGTTGGAAAGGACCCACTGGATCATTTGAGTCCAACGATTCCTAACACTCCCTAAACCATGTCCCTCAGCACTTCATCCACCCGTTCCTTAAACACCTCCAGGGAAGGTGACTCAACCACCTCCCTGGGCAGCTGTTCCAGTGCCCAATGACTCTGTCTGTGAAGAATTTTTTTCTGATATCCAACCTGAACCTCCCAGACGGAGCTTGAGGCCATTCCCCCTTGTCCTGTCCCCTGTCACTTGGGAGAAGAGCCCAGCTCCCTCCTCTCCACAACCTCCTTTCAGGTAGTTGTAGAGAGTAATAAGGTCTCCCCTCAGCCTCCTCTTCTCCAGGCTAAACTACCCCAGCTCTCTCAGCTGCTCCTCATAAGACTTGTTCTCCAGCCCCCTCACCAGCTTTGTTGCTCTTCTCTGGACACGCTCCAGAGCCTCAACATCCTTCTTGTGGTGAGGGGTCCAGAACTGAACACAGTACTCGAGGTGCGGTCTCACCAGTGCCAAGTCCAGAGGGAGAATAACCTCCCTGGACCTGCTGGTGACCCCATTTCTGATCCAAGCCAAGATGCCGTTGGCCTTCTTGGCTCCCTGGGCACACTGCTGGCTCATGTTCAGTCGACTGTCAACCAGCACCCCCAGGTCCTTCTCTTCCGTGCAGCTCTCCAGCCACTCTTCCCCCAGTCTGTAGCCCCCTCCTCACCCCCTCCCGCCCCTCGAGCCCCCCCGGGCCGTGGGGACGGGGACCCAACTGGCGACGGCCCCCCATGGGGCTGTGAGGAAAGGGGGTGGGGACACAAAGGGGACACCCCCTCCCCTCGCTCCCTCCCTCCTCCCCAGGGGGTGGCTGGAGTGCAGGGACCCCCCTTTCACCCCCAAAACCGCGGGACGGCTCAGGGCAGAGGCTGGACCTGGCCTGTGAGGGGTTAAACCGGGCTGTGAGGGGTTAAACCGGGCTGCCAGGGGTTAAACCGGGCTGCCAGGCGAGGAAGAGCTCAGCATCTATGGGGCTGCCCCACAGCTCCATCGAGGGACCAGCCCAGTCCCACACAGGGCTATAGGGCAGGGATTGGGGTGCTATAGGGCTCAGCCCCATGGCCAGAGCCAGACCCATATATAGCAGCAGCTGCCCCACATGGGGCTCTGGGGCAGGGATCGGGGGCGCCGTGGGGCTCAGCTGCCCCAGAGATGATCAGCCCTTCAAGGGCCACAGCCGCCCCCCCCCCTGCTATGGGGCAGGGCCTGGGTTGTGCCCCTCGCCAGCCCCACTGCCGAGGCTCTGCCGCTGCCCCCCACCCCCGGCTCCAGCCCCACAGCCGCTCCCTCTCCCGGGGCCGCCGTGGGGCCGCCGTGGGGCCGGGGCGCCCCTGACGCGCTCCCCCCCCCCCCCGTTTTCTCTCACGCAGAGCTGCCGAGCCGCCCCGTCTGCCGCCACTTCACGATGAAGGGCAGGTGCCGGTATGGAAGCAACTGCGCTTTCCTCCATCCCGGTGTCCGCGGGCACCACCAGATGTAGCCCCCCCCAGCTGGCACTGCCGGACCCCCACCTGGCACTGTTGGATCCCCCCGGCACTGTTGGACCGCCCCCTGTTAGCGTAGAGACAAACACATAACCATTCCAGGAAGGTTATATGCGGTGCTTCATTTCCAGGCCCCGGGAACCAGGCAATTTGAGCTCTCTCTTTCCAGACTTTGTACCCATGAGGGCCTCTGCCCTGCACCTCCCCCAGCAGATGTCGCTGTTGCCTTTGAGAACTCTCCCTCTCGCGGTCATTGTACACTTTCCAAGCAGTCTCTAAGAGCCCATTCAGATCACGCAGCTCCGCGCCCTCCAGTTTCTGCAGTTTCTTTCTGATATCATCCTGCGACTGCCCTAAGAAAATCAGGGCCAGCTGCACCTTAGCTTGCTCTGTTTCTACGTCTAAATGTGTGTATTTCCTCGCCACCTCTTTAAGCCGCTCCAAAAACGCAGACGGGGATTCTGTTTTCTCTTGCCTGACATTATACAGTTTTGACCAATTGATTGTTTTTGGCATAGCATTTTGTACTCCAACAACTATCCACTCCTGGTGTCTCCTCAGATTTCCCATTCCTCTTGCAGTATTATAATCCCACATGGGATCTTCAGTCGGAAAATTCTGATCAACTGTCCCTGTGACAATCCCCTGCCTACTGTCTTCTCTAAGTCGCTCGCGGGCAGTTCTCAACACCATTTCCTTCTCTGTAGAGTCCATTAGGGTGTCCAGTAACACCAGTATATCATCCCAATCAGGATTCTGGGTTTTCAGAATCATCTTTAGAACTCGTGCCACTTTACTCGGGTTCTCCCGATAAATTCCAGCGGATTGCTTCCAGAGCATCAGATCTCCTGGAGTGAAAGGTACTTTAACATATACGGGTCCTTCTGCCCCAACCCCCTGCCGAAGCGGTGCTAATATAGCACTGGGTGCCTGCTGTCTAACTTGAATATCCCGTTGCCGTGTTCGGTGGGATACTGGAGTAGTGGAATGCTCCCGTTCCTCTATTTCTACCTCATCCTCCCCATCACCTTCTACTCCAGTATCTCTGGGGGCTGGTGGGGCCGACGGAGCCACTAATAAATCAAAATCATCATCCTCCTTATGCTGCAAAGCATTTTCCACCACCAGACATTTCATACATTTCTTCTCAGTCACACATCCCTTACACTGCTCATCCGATTTTGTATTAACGACCATTATTCCACACACCTTCTTCCATTCCTCTTTCCCTCTTAAAATAAAGAACAGTTCTACATATGGTATCTCATCCCATTTACCCTCGCGCCTACAAAATTGCATCAATTGTAGGATGATATTATAGTCTAAAGTTCCATTTTCTGGCCAACGAACCTGATCCTCCAAATCATACTGTGTCCACCATACATTACAATACTCAACCAATTTCCTTTTTTTGCATTTCTTGCCCAAACTGCCCCTCTTTCCAATGCATCAGAATACACCCTAACGGTGATGACTTAGGTATCGGTGACATTTTATAACAGTCCAGACCAGCACCAAACAACAAACTAAACAAACTTCCACGTATCGAATAACACAGATTACTGAAAAGTACAAAATCAGAATACAGTTGCCGAACCTGCAAAACGAATGATACAGATTGTGAATAATACAGATTACCGAAAATGCAGAACAGATCACTGATACCGAGAATGCAGAACAGATCACTGATGCCGAACCTGCAGAGCTTTCGCTACTGTCTTACGGACGGCGCCTAGGCTTTCCTCTGGAGCTCCCTAGCCCAACCAAGCGTAGCTTTCGCCGCGTCTAACAGGCAGGCTTTTACCAGACCAGAAAATATGGTACCTTTCCGATTGGGCACAAGACCTGACAAAGTTGGTACCATTCCTGATAAAGCACCGTGTCTTACCGATATCCCAAAGTCCGTCGGGGGCAGCGGAGGTCAGCTGCAGTCGATGGAGCTCCCCGAGAATCACTCGGTGCCGGCTGGAGCGAGATCAATGCGGGCCGCCTCAGCAATGCCCGCGAGGTCCCACCTGGGTCGCCAAAAACTGTTAGCGTAAAGACAAACACATAACCATGCAAAGAAGGTTGTATGTGGTGCTTTATTTCGAGGCCCCGGGAACCAGGGGTACGCACCCAAATCTGGTTCCCAAGACCGTCACATCGCGTTCGCCATTTATCCTTAAAGTGTTGCTCAATCTGTTACATATTCAAAAGGATGCAATCTATTCTAATACATATTTATCAGGAATTGCTTCACCCTGTCTTGCGACATATCATCTACTACTACGCCTGCGCACCCCCCTTTTGGTGGTCGTGGAGATAAAGAAAGCACTCTTCCTCGCTTTGCCCTTTTTACCTCTATGTTCTTGGCGAACTTTCAACCTCCTAAGGATTGGGCAAATTCCAACATTCTTTACACGTTGTGCTCTGTTAGATTTTCGTGATCTTAATTGCCTAAGTTATATAGATAAGAATTATTCCCTGTGTTCCATTAGCTTTAGTAGTCTCCATTACCTAGGTTACATAGATAAGAATATTTCAAGCTAAGCACAAAACATTCCAAGCTAGACATTCCATGCTAGCTAGAGGTTGTTACCAGTGTTACCATCCTTAGTATAAGATTTTCTCACATAGGTATTTATATAGGAAAGGTTATATATATATATGTATATATAAAATGAACTAATAAATGAACTAATAAGTAAATTATTCTAATATTAATGGACATTCTAAATACGTATAACTTTATAATTCAATCGTCTCTCAACAGTACAGTCCATTCCACTTTTCTCCCAGCAGTTTTCCTGTAAAATCTTTAACATAAACCTCATCCTCAGGTGTAAAAAGGTGTACAGGTTGATCTAAACCTCTAGCCTGTGCGGCTAATACAGGCTGGATTTTATAGTTTTGGGGTTTATTGTTGTTTTCTTTCTTTTGTTCCTCAAGCAGGTTCATCCAGTTTTGTTAGCTGATTAAACATCATTGTAAATAATTCTCACCCAATTCTGTGAGATCTTCTCCTGTATACTGCAATTGATAAACAGGGCTAATGCCTTCCTTGGACCTTGGGTTGGTTGAATCCTAAACAAGGCCAAAGGAAGTTCTTGATATCAGTACAAATTGGCTTCTTGACAAATTTTAGCTAACTGCTGTTTTATGAGCATTTTCTCCACCTGGCCACTAGCCTGTGGTCAGTACGGAGTATGTAACTGCCAATCAATTCTTAAAATTTCACTAACGTTCTAAGCAATTTAGCACAAATGTGTACCTCTACCTGATGATATTACTGCAGGCACCCCAAAACGAGGTATAATTCCATTCAACAATACTCTTGTGACTTCTCCCATTTTATTTGTCCTGCAAGGAAAACCTTCTGGCCAACCTGAGAAAGTGTCTGTTATGACTAATAAATGCCAGTACTCCCCTTTTTTACTGAGAGTTCAAAGACATCAAAGTGTTCCTATTATTTATACACAACATCTGTGCCCCAATGGATTTGTTTTATTTGTTTTGGTTTTCTTTGTTTTCGGTGTAACTCATCGAAGACCAATTTCCATAGCACTCCTGATGGCATTATTATTTGTCCATTTGGAACAATAAACCACACATTATCTACTTCCCTTCCTGCCATATTGCTAATCAGGTTTCTGAGTTCCTTTGAATCTTCCAGGAATCTTCCGCATCCATAAGCAGTTCTTCTAGATCTCGATGGCTGGAGTATACTGTCTCCATTGTTTTCAGTCAGTCACGTACTACTGGTTCCAAAGTGACTCCACTAAGGAAAGCTGCTGGGTCCACAGTGTTAGTGGTGAAAATAACCAGAATGGCTTTGAAACATCGGGGAGACCTAAAGCTGGGACCTTCATCAATTCCTGCTTTAATTATTTACATGCCCTTCTTGCCTCCCTGGTCCATGCCAGTTTTCATGATCCCATTGGATATTCTTTCAATAGTTCATACAATGGTTTCACTAAGAGTCCACAGTTAAACATCCATAAATGACACAAACCTGTCATTCCCAGAAAGGTTCTGAGCTCCTTTACCATCCCCGGCACGAGTGAGCAGCAAATAGCTTCCTTCCGGGCTGTCCAGAACTCTCTTTGGCCTCTGGAAATCTCAAATCCAAAGGAAGTAATTCGTCGTTGCATAGGCTGGGCCTTCTGCTGAGAGACCCGATACCCACTCAGTCCCAAGAACTCAAGAGACTTACAGTCCTTTGCGCACAGTCCTCCTTAGTCTGTGTAACTATCAGGACATCACCCACATACCGCAGCAGGGCTCCAGTCCCAGGGCTCCAGGGCTCCAGCCAGCTGCTTCCCAAAACTACTTGGGCTGTTCTTAATACCCTGAGGCAATACTGTTCAGGTTAGTTGTGGTTTTCTACCAGTTTCAGGGGTTTCCCACTCAAAGCAAGTCACTTTTTTGCTTTCTTCACCCAATATCAGGCAGAAGAAGGCATCCTTTAAATCCTGTATGGTAAACCACACTTGATCTTTTAATTTGGTCAGCAAGGCATAGGGATTTGCCACCACCGGATGTAGTTCTACTACAATTTTATTTATGGCCCTTAAATCTTGCACTACTCTATAGCTTTTCTCACCTGGTTTCTTTACAGGCAATGTGGGAGTATTATATTCTGATTCACGTTCTTTTAATAGTCCATATTGCAAAAAAAAAAAATTGTCAATAATCATTTTTATCCCCTTGCAATCTTCTAATCGCAGAGGGTATTACCTGGCATTCACAGGGGTCAATTGTACCTTCACATGCTCCACATTTCTGGCCTTGCAGATATTTCAGAAGCCCACATGCCTGGATAAACCTGTTCTGAAGATCTCTGCTGTTACTGGTGTTTCTTTTTCCACTTGTTTTAAAGACAAACTCAATACTTGCTTACTTGATGATCTCTCACTTTAAATTTTGTACCTCCTGATCCAAATATTATTTCTGCCTGACTGCTTTAATAGATCTCCTCTCAGTAATGGTTTTGGGGCTCCTAGCAAACAAATTCATGTGTACCCACTTGTTTTCCCAAGTCATATTTTGAAGACTGCATAAAGACTGCTTTTTTCGGTTTGGCCAGTAGCTCCTCTTGCAATCACAAAATTCTGTTTTTACCTGCGGGAATCAGTTACCCGTTTACAGAGAGGGTCCCCTATCTATCAAAAATATAACCTCCCCACCCTTCTTCCCTAGCTTTATTTTAACCAGTGGATCCTCTAGGGTAAATTCCCCAGGTCCCCGTCATTCAAGCTCAGCTACAACACCCCGTCCTGGGGTACCATGTCCTGATTCCTCTACAGTATGCACACCAATTATTTCTTAATCACAGACCACATTCTCTTGCCACGTTCTTTTCCCACAGTCTTTTCTCACATTGTTTTGACACCCCAGGTGATTTTGCAAACTGAAAAACCTATCTGCACACCTCAAGAACAACATTCATTGCAACAAGGTCTTAGGGCCTCTTCTCCCCATGCCAAGCTCGTACACCAGCCCCCACTGATTACCAAAAAATTTTATCAGGGTTTTTCTATTTTCTCCACCACCCGGTGGACCACCAATCACCTTATAACGATCTAAAGTACACCCCAGCTGCCTTTTCTTTAAAGTGCGGCCTTTCTGCCAGCCTCCCATCTTATGGGTTCTGTATTCTGTCTCCCCAGCTGCAAAGCACTTGCGCTGTATAGGTGTCAATCCTTACATTCAGGACAACTCAAATCCCAACTGTAAGTCACCCACAATTTCTTGTTACACCACATGCATTATATCAGGATGTAATAGACACCAATCAGTCATCCATATACAATCTGCACAGAACTCACCATTATTCCTACAACAAAACAAATACAATTTTATACAAGTACCCCATTCCACCGAAGGAAGGAATAAATCAGTATGTTAAGGGAACCAATTAGCTTAAGCAATAATAAGAATCAAATCTTGGCCAGCTTGCAGGGAAAAAAAAAAAAAGTACCGGGAGTTTATCTTGTTTACTAATTGAAACAAAGAGAGTCCTGCAGCAGAAACAAAGGACAGACCCGGAGAGACCTGAACTCTTCAAGAAGACACAAGGAGGGAGATTATCAAGATCATCAAGACCATCAGAGGCAAACAGAAGACACAAAGGAACTATGATATGCGTACAAGAGTGGGCTTGCTAACAAGTTCCTGGAAAACAATGGACGCCTATGTTTAACCAGTATAAAAGTCATGCAACCAATGGGGGACTCATTAGTGGGACACATTAGGTGGGTTTGGATGCCACCGCACTGTTTACTAAAGCGCACCCGCTTAATACTCCAATTGGCATTGATAATTGGGTTCGGGGTTTTTTCCACGGCATCACCACAAAAACAACACACATAACACAACAACATTAACTCGAACAATTTGAACTGGCACATACATACAAACCAAAGAGTCACTACAGCTTCCACACGACTCCAGTGCCTTTGGTTAATAGCACCTCTGCAACCAAGACCTCCGAACCAAAGCGACACAAACCAGATCGTCACAAAAATCTTCAGTTAATATCAAGATCGCCACACAGAAACCAAACATTCGCCTTTACAACCAAGACCTCCCCACAGAAACCCAGTATCCTCCTGTACAAACAAGACCTACATGCAGAAACCAAATATTCCCCTTTCCAACCAAGCCCTGAGCAACTTTGTTGGAAAAATGTTAATTTAGCTGAAGAATTAGGGCTCAATTAAAATAAGATTAGAATTATAGGTTATGTATATTGTATTTAGCATTTGATAGAGATTGTGTTTAGCATTTAATTTTGTAGATCTTTATAGTTAAGTTTGTGCAGACTTTGTGTCTGTCTCTGCAGACAGTGACGGTTTTCTCACAAATATACATTAGATTGCGAAACACTTAAGGGTTAAATTGCGGATGCGTCGGGATCGTCTTGGAACCTGATTTGGGTGTGAATACCCCTGGTTCCCGGGGCCTCGAAATAAAGCACCGCATATAACCTACGTGGAATGGTTATGTGTTTGTCTCTACGCTAACAACTTCAGTGCGTGCCTATGAGATGCTCCCGGTCCGGCATACGCTCACCCCGCGTCAGACAGGAACGACTTACGAGGAGCCAAACCAAACGCACCGCTCCCCGAACCCAGAAAGAACATTTCTAAAGCGGACCTGTTAATCGGATGGTCCTCGACCGTCCCCGCAGAGATCCACTTGAGAAGAGGAGTCTCCCCGGAGAAACCCCCGCAGGTACCCAAGAGAGTCCCGATCTCCAACGGGTCCCGCATCGGGCAGAGAGTGGTCCCCTCCGGGGCACCAAACCTGAAACGAAGAAACTCACACTTAATAGTCTGACTGAACCATGAAGGCGCGTACATTCCCGGCACCTCACTGCCCGCCCGGGGAGGTGAGACCGATCCCACCCAGAGCCGTTAAGGCGTGGCCACAGCCGAGTGATCGCTCACCGCCTCCGGTAGCCCAGATGATAAGGGGGGTTCCCCACGAGGAGCTTCTCCCGCGGCGCCGGTGCGCGGAGAGTTAAAATTGGTGGCAGTATTTTAATAGTATGGCAGCTTTTTAAAGTGAAGGAAATATATTTCTTGCTATTTACTGCAGGTGCACTTTGCTTTTGGACACTGTGTTCAGTGAAAAAACTTGTGTTCAAGTAAAATGGATTGGATTATAAAATAGTATAAGGTTACATGGTAGTCTCACAGCAAACATACTAAATTAAAGAGGCTGCAGAACAAATCGGTTTGCTCTCTGGCATTCATATATGTCGGGGTTTTTTTTCCCCTTCTCCAGCTTGAGTCAAGGCTAAAATGCAAGCTTAGCTAAAAGGTGACTAATCCACAAGTGACACTATCTGTGATTTGTCTTCTTGCAATGGGTCAAGGCTAAACATTTATTATCCTTCTGATGGTAATTTTTTGTAGTTGAAATCAGTTCTTAATTTAATACTACATTCTCTACTTGGATGCTCTTCAAAGTGCAGAATGAGAGCTGTAGCTTCTGCCTTGCACTCCCAAGATGCATTGGCTGATATTTTTCTGTAGCTGTACTTCTCTGACCATGTTCTCTTGTTATCTTTTGTACTTATCTCACTACCTCTAAAGCATTATTGTACTAAACCCATGTATTTTTAATATATTACTGGGAAAACTTTTGAAGCTTCTTCAGAGCTTAAAAACCCTGTGCCTTTGAAGTACTTCAGCCACAGCAGTTTTAATGAAGCTAAACAGAACAAGGAACACTATCCCTTTAAACATAAGCATTTCTTGATGGAACAGAAAGATTAATGGATTGAATCCCTTGGAGGCCATGGAAGTTTTCTCATTAATTGTAATGATTTTGGAGAGAAACCACAGAAAGAAAGGTGATGAGTAACAATATATACAGTTGGGCGTATGAACGGCTGGTAATAAAAGTTGTATGACAAATTCTTTATTTTCAATAGCAAAGGAGTTGATAGGATGTCTGATCCTTTAGCAAAAGAGCACAGGGCAATCTAATAAAATAATGAATATAATAATAAACCTATGAAATATGAGTTGATGGAAGTAATTTCAAACTGCGTTGCATTATACCACTGAAGAAGTATAGCAAAACTTAATTTGTTTAATTCTTAGAAGTTTCGGTAGATTAATTAACAGTATATAACACCATGAAAAAATACTTTGTATGAGAGAATCATACCAGATTTTTTCAGGTAATGCCTTTGTAATCAGGATTTAACAAAAGCCATTGCATATTTTATCATTACTGGGTTATTAACACAGTTATAGGATAAGGTTTTTCTCAATTAAGAGTAATATACGTAATTGGGAAAATGAATCAATCTTTTTTTAAGATGTTTTGAATGTTAATTATGCATTGGCTCTCTACATCAAAAAATGAGCACTGTTCACCTGTGTGTTGATTAGTACTAGAAAATCTGATAACTCGTACGCTGAATTTACAGCTGCTAATTTCTTGGTTTGTATCTAAAAGATAATGGTT
Organism: Cuculus canorus; assembly: GCF_017976375.1. Taxonomy (NCBI): domain Eukaryota; kingdom Metazoa; phylum Chordata; class Aves; order Cuculiformes; family Cuculidae; genus Cuculus; species Cuculus canorus. The sequence goes on from NC_071440.1 coordinate 18,577,957, forward strand.
GTTTCCTGTATAGTTTTTCAAACAGTGCAGTGTTTTGGTGGAGTAGAGGCAGTATTGCTAACGTGTTATGCACCACATGCCACAGAACATGGTGTTCATAGGAATTTACTGAAAGTCATGCCTAGTGTATTGTATCTTGTATATTTTGTGTGTCTAACATAATACTTTCTTATTAGCCTTCCAGAGCTCGTAAAGCGTAAATAAATACAACAAAATAGTAAGCATATATTATAGCTTTTCTGGTATTATAATCCCTTTTGACCGTTGGTTGAATTAATGATGTGTCATTATCACAGGATTATTCTCTCCTTTTTGATAATGGGCAAAGGGAAAATGTAAAACATATCAGCCAGAATCATTAAACCAGGTATTTATTTGGCCTATTGTTTGGCATCCAGGTGCTGAGAGATGAGGTGTTATAGTTACAATTCTAATTTAAAAAGTTTTTGGTTTTTTTTTTTTTAAAGTTACAGAGCAATTACATGGATTTTAAGTACAATTTGAGGGTTAAGAGAAGCTCTGAAAACTAAGACTTCTATTTAGGAGCCAGAAATTTAAAACACTGCTAGGAAGGTCATTATGAAACTTTTGTTTGAAGATTTTAAGTATGAATTGGTCACCTCCATGGTTACCTCAGGGTATCCCTGATAATATTTTAGGCTACCAAAAAAATTCAAATTTATGAGACAAAATACAGTTAATAATTCCTGTGTATGAAATAAAGTCTAAGCAGTTCTGTTAAATATCTTTACCCGTTATGTGGATAGGGAGACTGAGTGCACTCTCAGTGAGTTTGCAGATGACACCGAGTTCATCTGTTTGAGGGCAGGGAGGCGCTGCAGAGAGGTCCGGACAGGCTGAAGCCAACAGGATGGGGTTCAACAAAGCCAAGTGCCTGGTCCTGCACTTGGGTCACAACAACCCTGTGCAACACTCCAGGCTCAGGGAAGAGCGGCTGGAAAGCTGCCTGGTGGAAAAGGCCCTGGGGGTGCTGGTCAACAGCAGCTGAATGTGAGCCAGCGGTGGCCCAGGTGCCCAAGAAGGCTACCAGCATCATGGCTTGGATGAGCCATGAGGTGGCCAGCAGGAGCAAGAAAGGGGTTGTACTTCTGCACTCGACACTGGGGAGGCTGCACCTCGAATCCTGGGTTCAGATTTGGGCCCTTCATGCCAAGAAAGACCTTGAGAAGCTGGAGCATGTCCAGAGAAGGGCAGCGGAGGTGGGGAAGGGTCTGGAGACCAGGAATTCTGCGGAGTGCCTGAGGGAACTGGGGCTGTTTAGTTTGGAGAAGAGGAGACTGACGGGAGACCTCATCACTCTCTGCATCTTCCAGAACGGAGGTTGTAGTGAGGTGGGTGTTGGTTTCTTCTCTCAAGTAACAAGAGATAGGATGAGAAGAAATGGCTTCAACTTAGAGCAGAGGGGGTTGAGATTGGATGTCAGGAAAAATTTCTTTACTGACAGTGGTGAAGTCTCCATCCCTAGGGACATATAAAAGACACGTAGATGTGGTGGTTAGGGAATGGTTTAGTGGTAGAGTTGGCAGTGTTAGGTTAAGGGTAGGACTCAATGATCTTAAAGGTCCTTTCCAAGCTAAACGATTATGTGATTTAAACCATTATGAATTCTTTCTGAAGATGCTTATACCTGGAAAACGTGGTCATGATTAATAAATGACTCCACACTGTTTTTAATGTAACAGTAGACCGTGCTACAGAGAGGATCGGGGAAAAAATATTACATTTAATAGGGTAGCAGCTGTAAGGGTGCCATTATATTAAGTGACTTAATAAACACTGATCTTGAAGCAATAAATTAAAATGCAAACAATCTACTCTAATCAGGTAAGCAGAATTTTGGAGATACTTAAGTTATATTAAATGAATGCTTCAATCAAGTTATGTACCTGCACATGATCTTATGTTTAACCTAGTTATTTTCTGTGTAACACCACTTTCAGGTATTGTAGTTAATACAGAATTATACTCTTTGTTCTACATTTTCTGTTAGGTTGTATTTCTTTGTTTTGGAAGGTTTTACTTTCTGTTTGCTTTAAGTGAAGAATTTTCTTGAAGAATAATTAATAGTACATGTTATATCCTGTTGTGCTACTGAAGGGTTTTCTAAAAGATGATCGATAAGAAGGTTCTTGTGAAAGCTATGGCAGTTATTGCTTGACCTCGGAGTAGCTCTGTCAGGGCATGTATATGGACATGAATGTCTACATATGTGCCTCCATACGTGTGTGTGTGTGTGCACATCTGCATGCATAGATAAAGTAAGTTGCTACCTGCTAGTGCAGAAATTAGAAAGCACAATGATAATGCCATCATTTTCTGAGAAACTGGTGTCTGTTCAGACGTTGTAAATACATAATTTCCTTTCAATTTCCCTATTACATTTGGTGTGCTGCGATTCTCTTGCAGGATTCTGAATATGTTCTTTCACTGTTCAAATGCAGTTGGGTGACTTTAGGTCCTGAGCCTACAGACATTCATATGCATGCGAAAAGATAATTTCCAGAGAGTATTTATAGTGCAAAATCCTAAGTACTTACCTGCATCTTTGCACAGTGCTGGTCTTAGCTAATTTAGGAAATATTTGTATGTCTTGGCTTTGTCCTGGTTATTTCAGTTTGCACAAGTGTTTCAGTGTTTTTTCTCATTAAGATTTACTATAAATTTTAGTTCACTTACTGCTCAAACTGGTAAATGTGCAAGCCAGAGGGAGCTGATGGGTATTTGGGCATTTTTGGGCCACACTTCATTTGTGTTTGAGTTGCCTGAGAATCCATCACTGAAGAATGAGTAGATACCTTTTATACTTTCTCAGTTTATATGTATGTGTGTATATATATATATTTTTTTTTTTTTTGAAGTGGAAAATAATGCCAGTGAGGCTTCTGTAGCCAATTAAAGTATTTGGAGGTATTTGACTCTTCTGTTTTGGGAATAGATTGATGTTTGTTTCATAAATCATTCAACTCTGCTTCTAGTGTCTTTAGTTTTGTCTGGGATCAGAAACATGCACTTGACCTGCTTCTTGATCAGTGGAACTAGATGATCTTTAAGGTCCCTTCTAACGCAAACTATTCCATGATTCCATGATTCTTGATAGTTCTACAACAGCAAAGTCAAGCTGATCTTGTGTTGTCCAGCCTGCAGTTCTGGTTAGTCCAAATCGGAGACCAGTGCAAAAGTATTCACTGTAATTGCCCCAAATTTTTAACTATCAATTATAATAAAGAAATGAAGGATGAAACTGTCAGTCACGTATTCCATTACTGTAGACTCTAAATGTTTTACGCTTGCACTTAAAAAAGAACAAATGCAGTTTTACACTTTTTTAGAATGATGTTGCTGCAAACCACTGAACAGGTTGTAAACAGTTAATAGTTCAGTCTTTGTATACTGAGGTTGCTGTTACTGCTGGTTGACAGTGAGCTTTAATCAGAATCAGAATCACAGAATCACACAAGGTTGGAAAGGACCCATTGGATCATCGAGTCCAACCGTTCCTAACACTCCCTAAACCATGTCCCTAAGTACTTCATCCACCCGTTCCTTAAACACCTCCAGGGAAGGCGACTCGACCACCTCCCTGGGCAGCCTGTTCCAGTACCCAATGACTCTTACTGTGAAGAATTTTTTTCTGATATCCAACCTGAACCTCCCCTGACGGAGCTTCAGGCCATTCCCTCTAGTCCTGTCCCCTGTCACTTGGGAGAAGAGGCCAGCTCCCTCCTCTCCACAACCTCCTTTCAGGTAGTTGTAGAGAGTAATAAGGTCTCCCCTCAGCCTCCTCTTCTCCAGGCTAAACAACCCCAGCTCTCTCAGCCGCTCCTCATAAGACTTGTTCTCCAGCCCCCTCACCAGCTTTGTTGCTCTTCTCTGGACACGCTCCAGAGCCTCAACATCCTTCTTGTGGTGAGGGGCCCAGAACTGAACACAGTATTCGAGGTGCGGTCTCACCAGTGCCGAGTACAGAGGGAGAATAACCTCCCTGGACCTGCTGGTGACCCCATTTCTGATACAAGCCAAGATGCCATTGGCCTTCTTGGCCACCTGGGCACACTGCTGGCTCATGTTCAGTCGGCTGTCAACCAGCACCCCCAGGTCCTTCTCTTCTGTGCAGCTCTCCAGCCATTCTTCCCCCAGTCTGTAGCGCTGCATAGGGTTGTTGTGCCCCAAGTGCAGGACCCGGCATTTGGTCTTGTTAAACCTCATCCCATTGGTCTCGGCCCAGCAGTCCAGCCTGTTCAGATCCCTTTGCAGAGCCTCCCTACCCTCCAGCAGGTCGACACTTCCTCCCAGCTTAGTGTCATCTGCAAACTTGCTGAGGGTGCACTCAATGCCTTCATCCAGGTCATTGATAAAGACATTGAACAGAGCTGGACCCAGTACTGAGCCCTGAGGAACTCCACTTGTGACTGGCCTCCAGCTGGAGTTAACTCCATTGACCACCACTCTCTGGGCCCGGCCATCCAACCAGTTTTCAACCCAGGAGAGTGTGCGCCTGTCCAGGCCAGAGGCTGACAGTTTCTGAAGCAGAATGCTGTGAGAAACTGTGTCAAAGGCTTTACTGAAGTCCAAGAAGACTACATCCACAGCCTTTCCCCCATCCAGTAGTTGAGTGATTTTGTCATAGAAGGTGATCAGGTTAGTTTGGCAAGATCTGCCTTTTGTAAACCCATGTTGACTGGGCCTGATCACCCGGTTCTCTTGCGTGTGCTTCATGATAGCACTCAAGATTACCTGTTCCATGACTTTCCCTGGCACTGAGGTGAGACTGACAGGCCTGTAGTTCCCCGGATCCTCTCTGCAACCCTTCTTGTATATGGGCACAACATCAGCCAGCCTCCAGTCTAGTGGAACTTCCCCAGTCAGCCAGGACCTCTGGAAGATGATGGATAGGGGTTTGGAAAGGACATCCGCCAGTTCCTTCAATACTCTTGGGTGGATCCCATCCGGCCCCATAGACTTGTGGACGTCTAGCTGGGCAAGCAAGTCTCTAACCGCCTCCTCTTGGATCACGGGAGCCTCAATCTGCCCCTCTAACTCTTGGATTTGTAAACAGAAGGAACAACTTTCTTTGCTATTAAAGACTGAGGCGAAGAAGGCATTAAGTACCTCAGCCTTGTCCTTATCCCCTGTCACTGTTATTCCTTCTGCATCCACTAGAGACTGGATATTCTCCCTCGTCCTCCTTTTCCTGTTAATGTACTTGTAGAAAGACTTTTTGTTGTCTTTCACAGACTTAGCGAGTTTTAATTCTAGTTGGGCCTTGGCCCTCCTGATTTTTTCCCTGCACGATCTCACTTCGTCCCTGTAGTCCACCCAAGATGCCTGTCCTTTCCTCCAGAGCACATAGAGCTTCTTTTTCTTATTGACGCATCTTGAGATCACCCTGCTCCACCAAGCTGGCTTTTCCCCCCGCCGGCTCCTTTTCCGGAACACAGGGATGGCCTGCTCTTGAGCTGATAGGATTTCATTTTTCAAGAGCGCCCAACCCTCATGGGCTCCCTTGCCCTGAAGGACTGTTTCCCACGGGACTTTGCTAATCAACCTTCTGAACAGGCCAAAGTCTGCCCTCTGGAAGTTTAATGTGACTGCTTTGCTAACCCCCTTCTTAATCCCACCTAGAACTGAAAACCCTATCATCTCATGATCACTTGATCCCAGGCGTCCTCCAACCGTCAAATCCCCAACAAGACCTTCCCTATTCACAAACAGCAGGTCTAGGAAGGCACCCTCCCTTGTTGGTTCGCTAACCAGTTGTGCAAGGAAGTTGTCTTCGATGCACTCCAGGAACCTCCTAGACTGTTTCCTTTCTGCTGTATTGTACTCCCAGCAGACATCCGGAAAGTTAAAGTCTCCCACAAGGACAAGAGGCAGAGATTTAGAGACTGTCCCCAGCTGTTTATAGAAGAGTTCATCAGCAGCTTCTTCTTGGCTGGGTGGTCTGTAACAGACTCCTATCACAAAGTCCCCTTTCTTGTGGGCTCCTCTGATTTTAACCCATAGGCACTCGATCCCGTCCTCACCGTAATCCAGTTCGAGAGTTTCAAAGCACTCTTTGACATAGAGGGCTACCCCGCCTCCTTTCCTACCCTTCCTGTCCCGCCTGAAGAGTTTATATCCCAACATAGCTGTAGTCCAGTTATGTGAGTCATCCCACCACGTTTCTGTGATGGCAATGACATCATAGTCACCTTGCCCTACAACAGCTTCCAGCTCATCCTTCTTATTGCCCATGCTGCGTGCATTGGTGTAAATGCACTTCAGCTGGGCTGATGAACCTTCAGCCCTCATAAAGGGAAGAGAGTTTATTCTCGATTGACTGGTCCTTGGAATAACTAATTCCACAGACCCAGTTTTATCCTTACTGTCCCCACTTATACTCGCCCTCACTTGCCCTATTGTGGTGTACTGGTGGTCCTCTCCAGCACACCATTTCTCAGCCGCCGGTTTCCCACTTCCAGGCTCATTCCCAACTAGCCTGGTCTCCTCCCCTTCCCCCTTCACATCTAGTTTAAAGCTCTATTTAAGAGCCTAACCAGATTTTTAGAGAGAACTTTAGTTCCCCTTCGAGACAAGTATGACCCATCCCTAGTAAGAAAACCTGGGGGTGGGTGGGTCACCCCATGATCAAAGAAGCCAAAGCCTCTCTCCTCACACCAGGCTCGGAGCCAGGCATTAATCATCTGTACGTTCCTGACTTCCTGCTCCATATTCCTTAGTATTGGGATGGAGCTAAACACCACTTGAGCTCCAGAGCCCTCAATCATCTTCCCTAAATCCCTGAAGTCTCTTTTGATGGCTTTCAGCTTTCTGCGCTGTAAGTCATCATTACCTATTTGAAATACTAAGAGGGGATAGTAATCCGTTTCCTTCACCAAGGAAGGGAGTTTTCTATTGATATCCCTCACTGAAGCCCCCGGCAAGCAGCAGACCTCCCTGTGGAGCGGGTCCGGTCTGCAGATGGGACCCTCCATTCCTTTAAGAAGGGAATCCCCTAAGACGATCACTCTCCTCTTTTTCTTGACGGAGGATGTTTTTAGGGCCCTCCGAGGATGCTGGAGCCTAGGGAATGTTTCCAGGCTGTGGGGACCATCTCCTTCTTCCACTGCTTCTTCCTGGGGAATAGGTTCTACCTGCAGCATTTCATATTTATTTCTGAGGGCTATCTGGGGGTTAATTGTCTGGGTGGGGGGAGCAGGTTTCCTACGCCGGACAGGAACCTGCTGCCATCCCCCAACTCTTGTTCCCCCTGCCTCACAGATTATAGGATCAAGCTGCTCCGCCGCATTGGCTCCAGCAGCCTGCTGGGTTTGTGCGAGGGCACTGCTCCAAAGATCTATGTCCCTCTCACATTCCCTGATAGTCCTTAACCTATTCACCTCCTCCCTCAGCTCTGCCACCATGTGAAGGAGTTCTGCGACTCGTGCACAGCTCCCACAAGCGTAGCCGGTATCAGAGGCACAGGCTGGTGTTGGAGGGGGGCATTGCCTACAACCCAGGGTCTGCGTGGCTGCATGGACCCACTGAGGCTCTGTCTGGGTGGCAGTATCCATCCTGCTCGCTGCAGCACCCGGAGCAGTTTTAATCTTCTGCCTGGTAGCCACCATGGTCAGCCACCAGCCACCAGCCTCTCCCTGAGCCCTTCCTGCTGGCCCTGACCGCTCGAACTGCCGCTCAAACTGCCCCTTCGTAATAACGTGCCCCGCACCTCTTTGCCTCGCTCCTCTTCGCCGCGCTCCCAGTCGCCGTGCTCCCAAGAGACCGTTTAAATCTCCCGCGGTATCCGCCGGGACCGCCCCCTCCCGTCAGGCACCTCGCGGGACCGTCCGCTGCCGCGTGTCAGGAGCCGAGCACCGCCCGCCCTGCTCCCGTTTAGGTTTTCCTAGGCTTTTCCCGTCACAGGGAAGTGCCCCACCACCTCAGATGGCCACCCCACCGCAGTACTCACCGTCCTGCTGCTGGATGTCGCCGAAAAAGCGGTTTTGATGGTTTGGCCGCGTTTAAATCTCCCGCGGTAGCCGCCGGGACCGCCCCCTCCCGTCAGGCACCGCGCGGGACCGTCCGCTGCCGCGTGTCAGGAGCCGAGCACCGCCCGCCCTGCTCCCGTTTAGGTTTTCCTAGGCTTTTCCCGTCACAGGGAAGTGCCCCACCACCTCAGATGGCCACCCCACCGCAGTACTCACCGTCCTGCTGCTGGATGTCGCCGAAAAAGCGGTTTTGATGGTTTGGCCGCGTTTAAATCTCCCGCGGTAGCCGCCGGGACCGCCCCCTCCCGTCAGGCACCGCGCGGGACCGTCCGCTGCCGCGTGTCAGGAGCCGAGCACCGCCCGCCCTGCTCCCGTTTAGGTTTTCCTAGGCTTTTCCCGTCACAGGGAAGTGCCCCACCACCTCAGATGGCCACCCCACCGCAGTACTCACCGTCCTGCTGCTGGATGTCGCCGAAAAAGCATCTCTAGTCAATCTATTGAAATACAAAAGGCCAATTTTTGGAAGCTGTCATTGAAAGTGCCTCTGTTTTGTAAGAGGAGCACATCCTTTCTTCTCTTGTGATGGAATCCCCCATAGCAGGTGAGACAGGCCAAAAGTTGAAAATGTTATGATAAGCAGTAAGATAGATTAAAGTGCTTTTATGATTTTTAAACCTTTTATTCTTTCTAAATTAGAAGTTCACTTTAAAAAAAAAATAGTTCACTCACTTTGGTTAATTAACTTCTATGATTTTTATGATCAGAAGTCGTATAAATTTCCAACGTGATCTTTCAAAAGTCTTTCAGCAAAGCAAAGTTATCTTTTAATTTGAGTAATGCAGCAAAAAAACTAATCACTTTGAAACTAATGCTGTGCCCTGTATCTCGGATGTTTGCTGCTTTGCTGCTTGTCACATTGTACTAATCACTGGCATGATTAGTTGCACAAATAATCCTGAGAAGAGGCAAAGTCTTTATCTCTGTGGCCTGTTGCTCGTTTTCAGGTTTATCCTGATAGAGATGCTAAAGGCCTAGACAGGTATGGATATATGACAGTATAACAGTCCATAAACTTTAATTGATTCTGTGAACACCTAGCCATTTCTAATGTGGAATCTTATTGTAAATCAATGTTAAATGAATATAGTGTTTTCTCGGCATCTGTACGGCGTAACAGTGTGTTGTTAGCCACGGCACTACAGCTGCCAGCCCTGTACTCCTGTCTCTGAGAAAAAACGGACATAAAGAATTGTTTTCTGTAAATAGGATTTATGTTACTGATTTGTCCAAAATATACACTTGCTTTTAAATTGTATTTTTTTACTTGGTGGTGTATAGAGCGTCTTGTCTTCTAACTCTCTTGGAAGGATGCGTGAGGCAAAGAAGTATGGAAAGTTAGTCAAATTCATTGGATTGCTGCAGTTACTTGTCTGGGCGTCTTATCGAACAGGATTGCGAAGGTGCGTTCTTGTATTCTCTGATTTTAGGCTTTTGGGCTTTTTATATTTCCTAATGGCTGAATTGAAAATGATGAAGACTGATAAATTTTAATGTTAGAAATAAAAATTCCTGCCCCTTTTCTGGTATCCCCCTTTGTGAGTTGTAGAGAGAGATCTTGTAGAGGGATTATATGGTCCCTGCGTGGGAAATGCTTGCGTTCAGGTGTAGCTTTATTAACAGGGTTCCTCTTCTTCCTGGCTTCTGAAGTTGAAGAAAGCCCTGAGAATCGGTATAAGAGAAAGGATGTGTTTTTCCAAACAGAAATCAGCTATAGCATTTAAAAAAAAAAAAAAAAGAAAAAAAAAAGTTTCACATTTCTTTTATTCATTCATTCATTTCAGACATTTGTTCATTAATAAAAAATTTTGCATTAAAAAGATAGCAAATCAAAAAATAAGCATACTGGTAACATGACGGGAACTGATAGCAAACTTCAGTCCTGTTGAATGCATGGCATCTCAGGCATCTTATTTAAAATGCTTCCCTCGGATAATGAAGGAAACTCTGAATTCTCTGTGTGGGGTTTCCATTTGTTGCTTGTCTCACAGTTTGCCTTATACATTGGATGCGAGAGCAGTTTGTGTGCCTGTAAGAATATTGGTATGCTTTAATAAATTTAACAGTATCTGGTTTTATATCATTATAAAATCAATACTTTGTATTGATGTAAGCCTCAGGAATTGTTTTCCTCTGAAGGAAAGAGAACTTAAAATCAATGAAAATATATGTTTTCAGTGAATGTTTTTTATTCCTCTCTCTCCCTCTTCTTCCCCTGTTCTAGTATTTTTGGCACGTGTAAAGTTTTGCTACTGATTAGTCTGGCAGCAAAAAGGGTAATAGTTTGTTCTCAAATTTGTGAAAAGGTAGGAAATAACACATACAGAAAAGCAGCTTGAGGCAGTTAGTGGAGTTAGTCTAGAATAAAGGCCTACGAGTGTTCTCCTCCAGGAACACGCTCTTCCCAGGATAGCTTACAGGTTGAAATCATACCCCAAGAGGCTTTCAAATCAGTTATTAATCATCTGTGCATTGAAGCAGATAATAAAAATACTGTTTTTGGACGAGAATCTGACATCAGCAGTGTTATCTTGATAGAAATGGCATTCTAAGCATAAAATGTTAAATAATTTGGGTATTTTACATGGAACTATCTGGAAATTTAGCAGGTTTGCAGATTGGTGTCTCATACAAGGCTGAAGAAACAATATCAAGCAACCCATGTTATTCTAATACTAATTCTTATTTTAACTTTGCATAGACGAATAAGGGGAACTGAAAGTGTTGCAGCTGCCGTATGCCTTTCCTCTCACCTTTTCTCTTGACATTAGCGATTGTAGTGTGAAATTTAAAAAATATATTTTCTCCACACATGTAGCAGTTAAAATCGTACAAGTTTAACCAGAATGATATGTGAACACTGAGCGGTTACAACTGTCTTAGGCTTAGTTTTCAAGTTATTGCTTAGGCTCATCTTGAGTGAAAGACTTCCCATCTCTTTACTCGGATGCTGCTGCTTCGGTTCCTCAACAGGACTGTTGAGTTCTCTGTGAAGTATCCGTGGATGTATTATTAAAGGTACATCCTGATGAGAGCCTTTCAAAGTGCCAAGCACTTACCAACAAATCCTAGAGGCTTATTTTTTCATGTTTTTTTAAAAAAACGAATGTCATAATTTTCCAAAAGTCACCTCATGATCTTTGTTCTTTTGTTTGAGCTCCAGCTTGCTGCCTCCTTCTTCCAATAGGAAGGTCGGTAATCTTTGAAACTACTGCAGGCTATACTTTGTCATGGATTACTGACTTCCATGAATAATAGACTCTTTGTCTATCAGATATTATGAATACCTGAGTTTTGGGGGAGAGCTGTAGTTGGGTCGCAGCAGACCAGTTACGAGATGAGGGTCTTAGCAGTGCCCCAAGGGAAAGGCTGCACTGAAGACTAACTGGATCTCTTTAGAACACCAGGATAATCAACAGTGTGGTGTTTTCAAGTATGTTTTTGAGGATAGAAAAAGTTCTGTATTTTTCGAGGCAGTCAACTCTAAGATGCACATCCAGAGATAATCCAGACTTCGTTAGTTCCAGTGTTTATGTACTACATGAGGCTTTTTATACTCTCAAATACTTGATACTCACAAACTTCATTGTGATTTAAAGAAAGCATTTCTCAAGAAGGAAAACCAGAGCAGCTTTTAACCCTCAGCCCCAGCTGTACCAACTAAATTTTAAATCTGAGCCAGTTGTTTTACCTCATTGGAGGAAAGGTGAGCCTGAAGGAGAGAAAAGCTGATTAAAGTAATGGATGCAAATGGATATGTTCTTATCTTGTTAATCCTTGATTATTACAGAGAGCAATTGCGTAGGTGATAAATAGGAAATCATAGTGCAACTCAAACCAAACATTTATAAAATCTAGTTTTATACATTGACCTTAGTAGGTGCAATGAGCCAAACCCGAGTACAGACAGGGTATCTGTGGAAACAAAGAGAAATTAGATATTGGTTTTATATGCTTTGCTTAATCGAGACTGCAACCGCAGTGTAAAGCTGATCTAAAATCAACTTGACTGACTGCAAGAAAAGTAGTACAAGGTGGGTGTAGGGTGAGCTTCACCTTCACCATCTATGCAGTGCTTCTTTTTCCTGGAGAAGGAAAAGGGAGACTATCAAGGCCATTTCATACACTTCATTTATATACAGCTGCCATAATGACTCCATGGGCCCACCGACAGCCCGTACAAGTCAAATCAGGCTCTTGGGGACCAGCCAGGCATAGAATAACTCCCAAATAAAAAGCGTTCAAGACTTTTTAAAGGCAAATAAGCTCTCTATTAGCCAGTGGTACAGCCTGGTGGGTTTATACCTAGATCTAGGATGTGTTTTATCTAGTTCATTACATACATTTCTGAGGTCGATCTGGGTTCATTGTTTTGTTGCAATTTCCGATATGAGTGAAAGCACCACATCTAACACTCTAGTTACTTGAGTTTTTTTACTGGTTTGAAATAAGTTGCTCTGGTATTCAGATGTATGGAAATAAAGCCTTATCTTTTACATGCCAGAAAATAATATATGCCCTGCCAGTGAAATACTATTTAATGCTTGTTGTAAGTGATTTAGTGTTGGTATTTACGAATGCGTTTGTGAATGTATGTGTTATAGATTATGAAATGGTTCAAAACAGCATGAGTGAAAAAGGGAATGCTTATTCTTCTTGACACCTACTGGTTTTATATGTCATTGAATCAATATGTGTTGTCATTTGCCATCTTCGTACAAAGAAAATGAATGCAGTCCCTCACTTAATGTCTCCTCGGAGTTTTAATGACACTTAACAACTGAACAAGGAGATTTTTGTGTAGGATGCTGTGTTTCACCTCCACCATCTTTAGAACCTGCTCTCTGCCTTCCAACACAGACTGTTCCTTCTGGAGGTGGAAGAATGGTGTTCTTCCTGTTAAGGCCAGAACATACTGAAATGGATTGTGGTCCTTGGTTTGTATCTAGACAGACACAGCTCTGAGTTTTCATAAAGATTTTAAGAAGATCTCCTGCGGCTACTGTGTCCTATATGTTATGGGCAACAACTGGGATATTGATTGTTAGCATCTTACACCATTTACTGACAAATTATGGCCTGTAATTCATTTCCATGATCAAAAATGTATAGTAAAAGTATTGAGATGTAAGATATGGCCAATTTTCAACTCTGTCTTCTTCATATTTACTGATCAGTGTAGTTCAGGAGTTCCACAGCTTTTACTATGCTTTTATGGCCCTAGAAGCAGCTCCTGTGTCTGAACAGACAGAAAAAAGCCCTTAGATGTTAAAGCGTCATTCATCTCCCAGTCTCCCCATCTCATTTTAAGAATTCAAGATCTAAACTAGTTCCATTTTCCCTCTTTCACATCTTTCTCCTCAAGTGAAAGCAGCTTGCGTGTATTTTAATTTTTGCACTAGTTATTGTATAGAGACTAGAACTTTTCAACTATTGTTTGATAGTTTTATGGTTTGAAGTTGAAAATGCCTTTGGAGTATCATTCAAATTTCAAGAGGATTCTGTAACAAAGAGGTGTTCGGTATTGGATGATGCCCTTTTTTCCCTTATGAAACAGCTTTTTGTAACAAAAACGTGCTTTTATTTCTCTTATTCTCGGTGCGAGATCAACTGTCTGGGAGATACATAGCTGGTAGTTTTTGTGTCATAGGTATTCAGTAGATGGTTATGAAAATGAATTACTCGTGTTTTCCACCCATATTACCATACATATTCTACATCCATTTCGAAGTCCTGACTTCAGAGGACTCACCAGCTCCTGGGGCTGCGGAGTTGTGCTGCGGTGGATGGCAGCTCGCCATCCTGCCGTTGGAGCAGACTTGGTGACCACTATTTCAACTGGTCACCTGATTCCATTGAAAGCTTTGGTGGCTCCTTTCAGTCCAAAGACTGTGGTCCTCGGTCATCTAAGGATATTGCGTGTCAACACGGGACGGCAAGTGGTGAAGTTACAGTGCCGCAAATCACTGACTGCAGCTTCAGTAGGTGTCCTCACTAGAGTCAAGCAGTTGGTTTGCTGGATGAACAAAAAATCCAAACAAAAGCTCCAAACAAAGCAAAAGTACCCCAAACTTGCGTCAGGTTTGGAACACTAAAAAATGCTCACCCGAATTTCTAATTTAGTCTGCTGGCAAACTATTAATGTCCTGAATAATTCGTAGAGGCAGGTAAGCCAAATTCACCTTTTCATTTCTCACAGCAAAAAATGGTGCTTTATAATTTAGGAATATCACAACATTCATTATGCTGAAATTAGGCATTAAACACACACAGTGGTGAACTGGTAAAATAACTGTGTTCAGAACTCATTGCAAAGCAGTTAGGCCTGTGACCAGAATGTTCAAACTGCTTTCTAAAAACTTCCTGTTCATAATTGGATTTGCCACATAAAGCAGTTTAAATAATCTGCAAATTCTTTATATGTTCTTGATGCCAAAACTATACACAGTTTGTTCGTTTAATCTATTTTGCTACTTTAGGTTATCTTAGGTATTTCACCTTTTTAGGTCCCGTTTCATATATTCATCAATTCATGATTGAACAGATTTGAACTAATAAAACTAAGCAAGACTAAACTAAATGAACTTGGGCAGCCTGATCTAGTGGGAGGTGTCCCTGCCCATGGCAGGAGGTTTGGACTGGGTGGGCTTTAAGGTCACTTACAGCCAAAACTAGTCTATGACTGTGTGATTCTAAGATTATCTGAAGTTTTTGGTGAGGTGGGCAGGTGCGTCCTTAGGATGGGATGTGCATCGTTCTGTTGGTGTATTGTTACCATCAGAGCAGCCAAAAGAGGGGCTCACGGGGGGACTTGACATCTTGGAGCTCTTCCAAACTCCCCTGGGCACTGCCCTGAGCAACCTGCTCTGCCTGCAGAGACCTCTGGGGGCTTCTGATTCTGTAACAGAAATTGTGATAGAAAATGGTATAAAGCCATTATTGTATACATACGGATATTTGTGGTATATGAGCAATGTAAGGTCTTTAGTAATAACTTGTAAATGCCTCCATGTTCTTTTCCTTTTTATTCTTCACGTTTTTGCAGATAACTTATTTTCAAAAGGTGCATGGGCGTAGATTTTTTTAATCATTATTTTATCCCAAAGATAAACGTGTTAGATGTTACAATAGCAGTTTATGTATATTTGTGTGCAGATTACATGCGTGTGTATACAATATAGCTATGATGATGATAATTTTTCTGCCTCCCTTTTTATAGATAAGAGTAGTTCTAGTTGATTTTTAAAATTCAAATAATTCATTCTTAATTTACTTCTTCTAGTCTCACTTTACATTGTTTTCAGATTTTCATCTCTGCTGCTGTTACTGATAAGGAAATTCTTCAGAATGGGTAGTGTTTGTATCAGCAAAATCTGTAAAATTCATTATATACACAACTAAAATTAAAGTGGAAAATACATACTGTATGCCGGTTGCAGGAACTGTAAATTTACTTGAGCTGTA
Organism: Cuculus canorus; assembly: GCF_017976375.1. Taxonomy (NCBI): domain Eukaryota; kingdom Metazoa; phylum Chordata; class Aves; order Cuculiformes; family Cuculidae; genus Cuculus; species Cuculus canorus. Next base: position 18,593,466 of record NC_071440.1, read on the forward strand.
ATGTTATTTTAAATGATTTCTTGTACGAGATGAAATTACTTAAGAAACCTGTTCTTTTCTTTAAGACAGATGCAATTGTGTTTTCAGTAATATATTATTATGTCAGGAAAAAATAGGATATATAAAATCTGAAGGTGATAAAGAGGAAGGGAGGAATAGGGTGATTTATTCAGGAGCTGATTTTTAAATATTTCCAGGAAATGAGCTTACTACTAGATTTGAAACTCAAATGTTTCAGCCTATTTTAAAATCTATTTCTCTTTGGTGACAATGACATTTTTATTTAAGTTCCTCACATTGGAATGAAGAATGCAACTGTGCTTCCTAGATTTTTTTTTTTTTCCCTAATGATGAGAAGAGATCTAAAATATTGGTGTGTGCTCTGGCCTGGGTTATACAAAGTGGTTCAGAACTTTATATTTAAAATAGTATCTTATCATGCCTTGTGTTTGGAGTACTGTAAGAACTGCCGTATTGCTGCTCTTTCTGAAATTAATGTGATTTTTCTCGTCGCGACAGAGTGGAGGTGAATTTTGTTTGAAGGTCTTCCAGCCTACTCCTCTCACATGCTTGTTCTTCCTGTTGATGGATAGGCTTCTTCAGCTAACGGCTTCCATTAATTGTCTGCCTGATTGAGATCTCGAACATCTGACCTGAATGTCTTTTTCAATAGCCACGTAATGAAAACAAAGTTTTTAAACCAGCAGTTGTTTTGGAATTTTGTTCATAGAATCACAGAATCTCCAGTTGATACTATCTAACTTCTTGGGCACAAATGAATCAATTCTCAACCGAATAACATGGTTTGCTGAACTAAATCAGGCCCTTGTATAGCTGCCGTCAACAGTGAAATCACTCAGATGAACTTGGTTCACTGCAATTTGAGTTAGATGTTATAATTTTGCATGTTTTAGTAATGTGTCCAAGTCTCTTGTTGGTCTGAGGGAAATGATTTGTTTGAGAATCAATTAATTTTTACCAGATGGTACCTTAACACTTTGGTTTTCACTGTTGTGGACATGTTTTTTCCTGATGCACCTTAGCACCAACCAGTCAAACCTCAGCTTTTTATAGAGCTTTACCTGCAGAAGAGCAGAGCTGTAGATGAAAGGTACGGGGCAAGCGGCAGGATGCAGAAATTGGAAGAGGTTGAAGTTTTTGTTCTTGTGTTTGTTTTAGCCAGTACATGGGCATATGTTACCTGTACGTGAGAGCATGGGTTTTTGCTTAGGTGTCCTTGAGCTGTCTTGTAGAGAGCAAGTGTGTATGTCAGATCAGACTGACACTGGAAGGCGAGTTAAAGACTGCTTGGATTACCAAAGGTTGATAAATTATGGAATTGTTTTCACTCTTCTTCTGTGTGACTGTAAGTAGCACATAAATCAGTGCGCTTTCTACGTGTTCAGTGCTGATAAATAGTTAAGGCATGGAAATACATGTATTTATATACACATAGACCCCATCAGGGTACTCATAGGGACAAGCTTGTATTTCTGAACTGTTTTCCGAACTCTGTATTACTTTTGATAGAATAATGAGAACTATTAGCATAAATAGCTTAAAGATACAAATTGAACAGTGAATATAAAATTCAACATGAACCAAAAGTGATATATGAAGGAAGAAACCTGTCCTTTTGGACAGAACCTAAGGGAAATCGGCACAATCCCCCTGTAAACCATGCCTTATTCAGCAGCAGAAATTAAATAGCAAACATTTTCTGTTCTTCCCTGTGCTCCATCCATTCTCATTTAAAATGGGAAATCTATTGATTTTGGCGCTGCTCCAGTTTCTTCTGTAATAGGGAGCATCCACTCAGCAGCACATCTGCATATACAGCGGTGCACCTGGATAGTGGTTATAAAATTACCTGATGTGGCAGAGGTTAATATATATTCATTGTTTACTTCTGTTCTTCTCTTCTGCTGAGTAGGGCGGTGTTTACCTGATGCCTTTACTCTGGCGTATGATGCTTAGGCTGGTGCTGAAACCACCTGAGTTTGGGCAGTTTATTCCTAAACCCTCCCTTGAGAGCCAGATCGGGGGCCTATGAAAGCACACCCCTTCTGCCCCTTCCTCAGCAAACGACCCAACCTGCAAATTATCCCCTTCCAGCACCAGGGGGGGGTGTGTGTGTGTGTGTGTGTGTGTGTATATACACATATACATATATATGTGTATATATATATATACATATATATATATGTGTAAGTACTAGGAGGAGCAGAAGGGAGGCAGGCAGAATGTGGAAGTGCCCCTTGTGACAGTAGTGAGGATTTATGTGGCATCAAGGTGATCTGCCTGACAGCACATAGTTCCCAAGTTCAGTGCTCTGAGCTAGTACACGGATCTCTCACCTTCACTGAAAATGAGGCAATAATTTACACTGTGAATAGTGCCATGGAAATCAATGGGAGAAAGAAGATGCCATTCAGCATAAAAGCTGACAAAATCTGATTGTTAAGTCCCAGTCAGTACATTAAACTTCATATCTCTCTAAAGAGTGAGGAAGGAGAGAAATTCCTCGTACAATATGGAGACACATTACATAAGACAGATGCCAAGTGAATACTTTATAAGACTTGTACGGTTTAATGCATTTTTGTAGTCATTAGACTGCCTTATCTGTCTGCCCTTCACCGTGACAGCTGCAGTGTGTCATAGACCTTAAATTGACAAAAAAGCAGCAAATAACTTGCTCTGGTTGGTTGCCAAAGAGCTTCTGTTAAAATCTGCCTTCCTTAGAGATGGCTTCCCCATCAGACCATCTGCCTTGACTATTCTGAGGCTTCTGTTTTCATTTGCAAATTTGCTGACATCTCAACAAAAGCACACCATGGTTAGGAAATGAGCTTAACTCTGATAAAGAAGTTTTGTAGGTATGCCTGGGAAGGAAAAAAAAAACCGATTGGCAAAAGTAGTAGAATGAAAGAAAAAATGAAATCTGGATTACGAAGTAGAGGAATAATCAGGCACGGTGAGCAGTGATTTGTGTACTGAAGGCAGAGGGAATGCGATGTAGTACACTTAGCCAAAATTACTTGTGGCCTTATTTTGGACGCTTACGAAGAGACGTTTGAAAGTTGTGAAACAGTTACTGATGCAGTCTGTGATTGGATCCATAGCTTGTTCTGCTGCTGTTGGAAACCTGCAGGGAGTTACAAATGGATTATTCAAGGTTCTTGAGAAGCGTGCTGTTAGAAAGCTATTTCGAAGTTGAGAAATGTTGAAACAAGTTGTACTATGGGAACGAGTTGCTGATTTTTGCTTCATTCCAACACTGAAGCTGAAGGATCCCAGTCTGACTGATGAGTCTGGACTTTCGCCACCTCAGTGACTGTATTCCATGAAACCACAAAATGTCGGTACTTATTCTTGGCCACCAAATCTTTGAGATCCCCGAATGTCTCCCAGTTTATTTAAGAGAAGCTCATTCTCCTGGCATCCACTGAGTGCTGAAGGTTTAAGGAATGAGCAGAAAGGCATGTCGGAAACACTTCTGAATAGGCACAATGGTCAGAACTGTGTAGTCTCAGCTTACTTGTCATTCAAACCAAACTAAGAATCATTAAAATACAAGTTAAACCCAAGGTTCTCAAATAATTACCCTTCTGGAATTGGAGGGATTTTTAAAACATGGAATTGTACAATAAGCTAGGACATCTATAATTGCTCCATCACAACTAATAGTGTTCCATGTGCAAAAGGAATAATGTGATCTGCAGGTGTCATCATATAGTTTTCAGTAGGGTGAAAATATATCTCATTGAATGCGAAGGTAGGTTTAGAAGCTTAAATACAGTGTGTAGATCATTACCTTTTTTACTTTACATAGAAATGTTAAGGCTAAAACTAAGATTTACCTTATTATTGTCAACCAGGTTGAAATAATTAACCTAAATGCCTTGAAACACAAGGATTTTCTTATTTTGTTATTAATTTCTCATAGAGTCTTTTAATAGTTAAATTTCTTCAATCTCCAATGGCATTTGGACTAATAACCTTACCTTCTGTCAACAAAAATTATTGGTGCAGTAAAGTGCTTAGAAATGAAGTCAATGGGTCCACTAGTTGTTCTTTGTTAAAATAATTGACATCTCGATTTATTACATAGTGATTTCACCTTCATTTATTAGTCTTTCCTAAATTGCTATTCTTCCTTTTAATTTTTTTTAAACTTTGGAACTCCTTGAAATGGTTGGTGGCAGACAGGCAAATTCTTTCCAAAATCACATCCTTTAAATGTAAGTTAGCAATAGAAGACAAATTATTTATTTGGTTTCCTGCCTTTCCACAAATGAGGGAATTTTTTTTTTGTTTTCATCTTTATTTTTCCCCCCTTTTGGTGAAAGGGGGAAAGTGGGGTTTGTATTATCCATTTGGACTTTGCCACTTTAATTCAGTAGGTGTCGTGGTGGGAAACAGAGTCCTTGGCAAGCGCATGGTCTTCTTTATTCAGTTTCTTTACATGCTTGAGGAGGAAGTGCTGGGGCAGGAGAACATCATACCTGGACTTGAGTGGAGTTCTGTTTTCTTCAGCGCATACACATCCTTCCTCTCTGTTCTTTAAAGTAGCTGACGCTTCATTTCCTGGGCTTCCTTCGTTCATTGAGATGTTGTAACAACATGACGTTCTTAGGGTGAAGGTGTCATATTTGCGTTTCTAGAGCTGAGTTGCATACCCAGCCTGCAAACACTGAAGCTGCTGCGACTACTTGGCTTTATGCAAACTGCGTCTGTGTTGCAGTTTGTTTAAGATACCTTGAACTGTCTGGGCCACTGGACCAGTGTATGGAGCAAAACTGCCTTTTCATCACATAAATCCAGTGTGATGTGATTTGAGCGTGTGCCTTCTGTAGGTACTCTGGTATTATGGCTCTGTATCATCCACCATATTCCTATGCAGGTAAGATGAGAAAAGAAACAAACAACTTTCAATTACTGTCTTGCGTTACTATTATGTTTAAGTTACCGTTATGAATCTTGCTTAAGTCTATTTACTGCTTCATATTCTGGTGAATTGGCATAGGGGGTCACAAACCACATTATCTTTTTCAACTTTAGGCCACATCAGAAAATGTAAAACTGAAGCTTCAAATTGCATTTTTAATCTTGGAAAAATAGAAATGGTGGCATTCATATGTTTTTCAATCAGTAGCAAGAATATTAAATCTCAGTGCAGGCTAAAAATTCTTAGTACAATTACAATATATATCTATTTTTGAAAGACTGAAATTACTTTTTAAAACATTATTAATATTTAAACAGACAACTTGGAGATGTATTAATATTCCTGAGATTATTCAAATTGTGTTGTAGGTCTTTATTACGCTCATTTTGCACAATATTCTTGGTTGCTATTTTTGCTACGCATCTGTTTATGAATATTTTTATATTTGGATAATATCCCGGAAGCCACATGACAATGTGAAAGTGATCTGTGAGAAAAGTTTCACTCACTCCTGCAATATTCTTCCCTTCTGTCATAAATGCAGTCAACAGAGACGTAATAATGATAAAAGCTCAGCTGATCTTAGTTTTCAGAACATTTCCTTTGTCAGCATGAGCCACTGTTTTTGTGCAGCTCTGTAAGAGTTGCATCATGTTTGCTTTATTTTCTACATTGGTGGCTTTTATCTCCTGTTTTAAAATTTTGGTTATATAAGAAAAAAGAGGATCCAGAATCACTGGCTTGTAAGGAAATGCAGTTTCATTCAGTACACTTGAGAAGACTTGAAATTAAATGTTCACAGAGCTTTTAACGTGCAGTATTTGTCATCTTACTTGTTTTGGTCTGTGAACAGAAAATTGACTTTGTTTTGAAATTCAATCTTTTTCTCTATATTCTTCCTCATTACCTAGAAAAAGGTATTGGTAGATGTAGAGATGGGGAAAAGGAGGAGGAGCTGTACTATGTACGGGAATTTGTTGAGGTCAAAAAGGATGCAAATTCAGTTGCAGCTCTACTAGCAACAGTTTCGCAGATAAGATAGCAGAAAATTCCTAAATAATCCAGCTGTGCTGCAGTCAAATTTCTATTTATGTGGTTTGTATGCAGCACATAGGCAATTATATTGATTTTATTTTTCAGAAACACAAATATTAGCATTGCAGATAGGTTTAGAATTCAGTATATAATTTAATTCTCAGTTTGGGGGCTAACGCTTGGTTTTCATACCAAGCTGGGTTTATTTTCTTACCTGCTTGATATATATTTATGTTTATATTTTATTCTTGGTGTTTCAAACAATATTGTTATTTCTAGACTGCAAACCTGGTTTTGTTTTTTATTTTAATTAATTTTCAGAAGTGCAGAAATAAAACTTGGTGAGAGGAAGCTGTGAAATAAGGTAGAACAGCCTTTACAAGTGGAAGAGTAATCCCAAACGGTTATTTTACTCCTACTTTGATGTTATCTCTGCCTGGATTAAGAACAAAACTTGGTAATATAGGGCTGCTCTGAAGTTTTATTAAAAAGATTCTTAGTGTGAAATTAGTTTGTTCAGGAAGGAATATAAATCATCTGATGTGGAAGAGAATTGATTTTTACACCTTCCACTTGTTGCCCACTTAGTATCACCTCCTTTAGACTCAGTGTTTATAGGTATTATAAAATGTTTAAAACTTGATATACTGAGGAACTGTAATGGCTTTCAGGCCTTAGAGAATTACATTGCTGTCAATGTAGTAATTGGCACATTGGTAAGGAAACTGAGAAATCAAATTCCGAGACACATTACACAGCTCACTTTTAAGTTATATATCTTAAAAGTTTAGAAAAACCCAACCAACCAAAAACAAACACACAAAACCACAGAGTATGTAGGACCATAGTTTACTCTTGCTGTAGAGATGCCGTCTAGCTGGTTTTGTTGTTTCCATCCTATGTTGATTTTAACATTGTAGATATTAAGCATTTTTATTGTAGTCTGGTTTTGTGGCTCTTTCCAATATTTTCAAGCTATTATACCATATTTACTAGTTTAAATGTATATGAAAGTATGATAAACGGAATATTGCAGACCTTACCTTGTTCTTTTGTTTTGTCTTGGGCTTTGCTTGCAGAGAATTACAACTATTTATCAAGTTTTCATCTTTTATTTTCGGTTTCTTTAGCAGCTTAATGTCAGATGAGCTGATTCTGTCCACCATATTCTCGTTTAATGGTAACTTATTACACAAGTGGTTGGATTCTCAAAAGAATCAGTGTTATATGTTTCTGGAGCAGCGATCCTGTCATCCTTGCCATCTTTCAGCTCCGATCAGTTTTCACATTCTACTTAAAAACTCAATCTCTGTAGCATCAGGTTGTTGGCAATGCCCTCCCTCCACGCCTTTCCTTCCAGGTGTATTAAATAAGGCGTATTTTCATTGTGTAACTAAATGCTGTCTCTTACAGTGCCATGTCCCCAAGCAATTATAAGTGAAACTCAAATGTCTCCTACCAAGGTAGATTTTTAACATTCCTATATTGTTTGAGAAACAGAGAATAAGCTGCCAGTGATGCCCTGGATTGAAACTTTTGAAGTTTTGGTTTGGATGCTTCCAGTCTTCTGTCCTGTATCTCTGACCATACTGTGACCACAGGAGTTACTCAGCATAAGTCCATGTAGATGTTTCTTGATAAGTGCAAAATTCTTGATAAATTGCTTTCTTCCACGTTGTTCGTACAAAAGAGAAATTTTAAAATAAAATGGGGATATAAGAACTATAATTCGAAGTTACCACGCTTACCTACAAACACAAAATATACACTGACTACAATGGAAGTTACAGTTTTATCTGTCAGTGCTGAGTATTTTTTTCCCAAATATTTCTGAATTACTCACGTAGCTTGTGTATCAAATTATTTTTAATATGTTTTCAATTTTTAAGATTTTATTGGGAAAAATGTTTTGATAGTGGCATTGAACAGTAGCTTTAATTTATAAGCCGCCCTAGCAGTTTTACTTTATGGAAAAAAAACACTCAGTGATAGCAGTACAGGGCAATTTATTACTGTGTGTTCCTAACTTTAGAAAGAACAACAGGCTTTAATTGTAATGTTGGTAGTTTTCTCTTTGTTAATGTTGTAAATGCATGTTTTGTTTCAGTTGACTAGTAACAAAACTTGATAGTACCTTTTTAAACTTGGATTAGGTTACTTGGGTGCGAAGCTTTGCCTTCTGTACCGTATTGCTGATCTTAGAGCATGGCTAATCTGTTCTTCCAAAGGAAGGAAGGCTTCAAAGCATGTCCAGAATGCTTTTATGTTGTGAAAATACTCACTTAATGTGTTCATAATGAAGTTTGAGACAGCTAATTCTGTGTAAATTGTTGCCCCCCTATCAGTATGATAGGGAAGTGGTTCACAAAGCAGTTTTCGATCATTCCACACCTGTACCAACAGCTAATGCTGCTAATGTTCACTGGTAGCCTGCCAGTGTGTGAGAAACAGATGCCACTCTAATTAATAGTCAGGATTAGTACCCTTTGTGAGTGAAAATTATTGAGTGGAGGCAATATAAGCAAGTTAATTTTCTCTTGGTTTTCTGAAATGTGATTTATTTTTCCTTCTAAAGTCTCAACCCCTGTTTACCTGAACGGTTCTCTTCTGTGGGTCTGGGGAGTAGACGCCCAAAACTCTTCTTGATGATTTTAATATGTTATCCCATAATCAGCAGGAGGGAAGTTTGTTTGAAGAACACAGACTTCTCTGTCAATTCTTCATGTTTCTAACTGAATGTGTGTTTCTGACCAAGGATGTATATTCACTTTATGAAGAAATAGGATTTTTTAACTCTTCAGTAGTAGCAGATAAGAAAATCTGAGATCGGTTTTTCTTCAGCATTTCTTGTTTTCATTTGAAGGTCTTCTTATGTCAATTTATAAGTTTTATAATCGCATAGGCGCAGGCATTCTGAACTCCTCCTTGAAAAACGAGGGTGTATTTTAGTTGTTTTGTTTTCATTTTGTATGCCTTTATTCACCTCTGACTCTTGTTAGTGGAGTGCTGCTCTTTTTCTTATGCTTGAATAATAGCACATCATCTCTGTTTTGCTTCAGTGTGCCAACTAACATGTGCAAAAAATGAAGTACGTTGCTGTCATACCATTAAATAAGATATTTTGATTCCATGGAAGTACAAGCAGTGCATTCCTTCTGCAATAAAAATGTTAGCTCGATTTAGAAAAGTTTCCTACAAAGAAAGAGCTAATTACATTGATAGCACTTTAAGAGATATGTAACTTGAGTAAGGATGCAACAATAAGTCAAATAAAGTAATCATATAAATTGAAGCATCTTTTTGAAAAGTAGGACAAGTTGTCTGAGTATATTATTTATTTAATACTGGCCTAAGCACAAGAGGAAGCAGTACGACAGTTAAAGGACATCAAAATATTAATTATATGCATTCATATAATGCTATTATTTACGATAAATGCTTGCTTACTGGTTCTCTTCAAGGCAACTGCTGATAGAAGTTAAAGCATAACATCTTGAATTATTCACAGGTATCTTAATTACGATAGGTAGATCTAAGTGATATACAGAGAAGCCTTGATAGTTGAACGGGACAAAGACAGAACAAAGACATTTTATCAATTCTTCAAAAGTTATTTTGATTTTTTTTTGGGTTTCTTTGAAGATTTTTGTATTGGATGTGAGATTTGAATCATTCCTTCCTGCACACATTTTTTAAGCTACAAACTCTTGTGCTATACATTTTTTTTTTTTTTTAAAAAAGGAAACACTTGCTTTAGTTTAGTAGGCTGGGATTCTATCCTGTTTTAAAATTAAAAAAAAAAAAAAAAAAAAAGAAAAGCCAAAAGAATTCCCAAAATATTTTATAGGATAAGATTAAGTGGGGGGGGGGGGGGGGAAGGATCAATATAAATGCTGCTGTGATTCCTTTAGACAAATCATTACCCAACAGTGACCAGTATTGGATGCTTTCAAGGTGATTGGTTTCAGTAACAAGATTCTGAGCCATTTTTAATTTGACTTGCTAGAGCTAGACTCAAGGAAACGGTTATCTCATAGTTGTTTTAATAGTTCCTCTTCACCCCTATGAAGAGGTGAAGAGGTATTACACTGCATCCGGGCAAACTTTGGTCTTTCCACAGAAGATGAGGTCACTTGGGCTGTGATTTGCTGCTTTTAGCAAATGTGACAGCTATTTTAAATCTGTTCCCAGCAGCAAGAGCAAGGGCGTGTTCCCAGCACCATTGGGTCAATTGCTCTTTGATCCAGAAGACAAAGAACAGCAGAGCAGCTTTTCAGGAATGTAAAATAGTTTTGAGAAGATACTGTCTTAGGGAAGTTAATAATTCTAGAAAGTGCATTAAAGCAACAATAACTTTGGCAATAAGGGTTGCTCAGAGCCTCTGGTTTTGGAGCAGCATGGAAGGCAATTTTGAGAAGCATGCATTTTTAGAGTTGTTTTAACAACTTCATTCTCAGTTTGAGCTCACGTTAGAACACTTCTATATCCGCACTAACTAAAGAAAGATACTGATCTGTTGCTTTGCAATGGAGATGATCTTTTTCCAAGGCTCAGTCAAGAAATCTGTGAAGAAAGTTTATTTGTTACGGGAGTAGCAAAACTGTTGCTTTCACTTATGTATTTATTTTGAGAAGTGAATGCTGAGTTTGAGAGAAATTCCTGAGAAATGTAGCTTTACAGTCATAGAATAGTTTGGGTTGGAAGAGACCTTAAATATCATCCAGTCCCATCCCCAGCCATGGGCAGGGACACCTCCTACTGGATCATGGGCTCCAAGCCCCATCCAACCTGGCCTGGAACCCCTCCAGGGATGGGGCAGCTACCACTGCTCTGGGCAACCTGGGCCAGTGTGTCACCACCCCCATGGTGAAGAAATTCCTCCTTACGTCTAATCTAAACCTGCCCCTCTCCAGTTTATATGCATTGCCCCTCGTCCCATCACCGCAAGCCTTTGTGAACAGCCCCTCCCCAGCTTTCCTGTAGCCCCTTCAGGTACTGGAAGGTCACTGTACGGTCTCCTCAGAGAAGGAGATCTTTGGCCAAGGGGAGAATAAAAATGAGCATTAATTTATGCTGTAATGTTTGTATTGTAGATGTTGAGGTTCCAGCTTCTCCACGTTGCAGATTGCGCCCCCGTGCCATGATCCTTTGTGCCCTTTGTCCCTCAGCCTGAGCCCTGTGGGCAGATGGATAGAGTGAGGCTTCCCGGCAGAATCCCTGGGCAGTTCAGGGCCAGCACAGCAGCCCGTGGGTTGCAGATGGCTTATTGTGGACTCGGAGCTCAAGAATCTACCGCTTGCTTTGTGATCCCACCACTATGATTTGAGTTCTTGCAGTGCTGGCTGTCTTGGTGCATGCGTAATGTAAATGAAGCTGAGAGATCAGATGAAATGTATAAATTTGGAATTGTTTGGAAAGCAGTTCTGCAGGAAAATTTGCAAATATACAGGGAAAATGATAAAGTGTTCATCTGGGAGTTTTGTGAGGTTGCAGTGTAAAGAATCATTGCACAAAGTGAGACTTGTCATTTTCAAAGGTAATGTGGGGAGTAGGAAAAGAAATGAAGTAATTTAAATATGAAAGGCAATGAAATGGAATGAATCAAAGTATGACTAACAAGGTGATTTACTGAGATGTAGTCAAGCTTGATGCAATGTGATTTTAAAAGAAAAGGCTAGATTTAGTAATAGAAACGTAGATGTTCAAAGCTAACCACAAAGCAAGCAAAAGATTCCAAGTGGAGCTAATGTTTAGTAACGATATTTTTCAGTGTAAAAACTATCAGGCATTTAATTATAATTTCTTTTAATTTAAATGGCCTCCTACATACATAAATGCTCACTTCAAAAAAAAAAAATAGAACAAGCTGTCAGATTGTTGTTATGTAAAATAAACACTGAAAGGTAAAAAAAAAGTAAGTGGGCTTTACAGTGTCAGTGTAAAATAAACAATGAATAGTTTACTGTGAACTAAGCAATATTGGATAAAATTAAAGATGAGTAAGACTGAGAGGGGAAAAAAATAAAACTGTAAACACTACCTAGAAAGTTATTTTTTGTGATGAGCATTAAATGAAAGTAGTCTGGAGGTAATGAAATACTTTTAGCAATTGGTGCTTGTTGGTGACTGTTGGACCAGCTGGCCCACTGATTAAATACAGCGTTAGAGTGGTGTATCAAGGTTTTAGAAGCTTTCCAGGTATTTTAGCTTTCAGCGGATATGCCACATACATGCCATAAATTTGGGCAAACTCTTAAGTGGTTTAATGCGACGGGCGAGGGAAGCAAGCGGACGACTCAATATGAGTGATAAAGCAAGCTTCGACTTTATTGATTACAGTTGCGGTTTATATATCTTTCACTACATTCTACTTAGTCATTCCCTAAACTTGATTGGTTTTGTTATACATTTGTAAAACAATCATTGGTTACTATTGCATTCATTTAATCTTATTCCCTCCTGCTTGCAGTTGCAGCTGGGGGCCCACGGTACATTCCTGCTTCCTTACGTTATGCTCATCCTGCATCCTTTCTAGGTCAGCTTGACCATTACCTACTCCCTTATCAGCATGTTTCAATACTCCCCTGGTACATTCCCATTGCAGCTGGTAGATCTCCACTTATGTCAAGTGGCCTCTGTGTTATACTCACACAGCTTCTCCATAGATCCATGGCCTTGCTCGTTTAACCATTCCTGCATCCATTCTCCAACAGTTTAACAGGAGGGAGCTGGGCTCTTCTCCCAAGGGACAGGGGACAGGACAAGGGGGAATGGACTCAAGCTCCGCCAGGGGAGGGTCAGACTGGACATCAGGAAAAAATTTCTCACGGAAAGGGTCATTGAGCACTGGCAGAGGCTGTCCAAGGAGGGGGTTGAGTCAAATTCCCTGGAGGTATTTAAGGAACGGGTGGGCAAGGTGCTGAGGGCCATGTTTTAGGGAGTGTTAGGAATGGTTGGACTCCATGACCCAGTGGGTCCTTTCCAACCTGGTGATTCTATGATGTATAAAACAAAATTTATAGTTCATACATAACATTTAGACTAGGCATAAGGAGGAATTTCTTCATGATGAGGGTGGTGAGGCCCTGGCACAGGTTGCCCAGAGCAGTGGTGGCTGTCCCATCCCTGGAGGTGTTCAAGGCCAGGTTGGATGGGGCTTGGAGCCCCTGATCCAGTGGGAGGTGTCCCTGCCCATGGCAGGGGGTGGGACTGGATGGACTTTAAGGTCCCTTCCAACCCGAACTATTATCTGATTCTCTGATTTGATCTATTCCTGTGCCTGATTAGCAAGGCAAAGACTGCATACCCGGTGTGCTTGCATGTTGTATCAAAATGCGTGTACTTCTTTACCAGTATCTAAAAGCCGAATAAAATTTTGCTTTCTCATTCCATTGTTTCCCTCGCTAAATGGAAAATAGCGTTATTTATTTAAAAGAAGAAAAAAAAAATCCTGATTCCTTTTTAGATTAAAGAAATATTCAAAATGACCTCTGCGCTGGGGATTTGTATGCTGAGCCTGTCAGACTGTGAATCTTTATTATTACTGAGCTTTATCCTTGAGTACGTAGCTTGCAATTCAGTTTGAATATTAAGTGTCAGGCTCAAATGCACTGGTGAGGGATTTGCAGCAGCCAGCAGGTTCCTGTTCCAACCTCAGAAGCCTTTGACCTCTCTCTTCATTGATAAGTGGTCTTATTTCACATGTGTCAGCTTTCTGGTGTGAAGCCCCTAATGCGGAGAGTGATGGAGAAGGTGCCATTACCTGCAGTTTGTGATTTTCGTAGTACACTAGGAAAGGTTATAGATGAAGAAAAAGATACGTGGAACTGGTCATTCAGAAATGTGGAGGAAAACGTGCAACGCTTGCAAATGTGATTCTTTTTCTGCTTGGACATAGCACACCTAGAAAGAACTGTGGTTAAACCTCCCCCCTTTTGTGTTTCCAAATTGCAAATCTGGGATAAATGGTTCTGCAGAGATGTGTTCCGTGTGCCTGGGTTGTAGGTTACATCTTTTATGCTTGTGCTTTTGGGTCCTTTCCCTTCCCTGGAAAATCAAAACCTGATTAGCATAGGCAGAAATGTTTGATTGCTCTTGGGGAAAATGTGCCGCTTTTCCTTGACACAGCAATGCTTCTCTTCTTCTGATCAGAGTTGGGCATTTAAACTAGTGCGGGGTCTACATGAATTTTCTCTATACTGTGACTTTACGTTTTGCAATCGTAATTATACTCAGCTTGAAACAACAACAAATAATTCTTTTGAAAAGAGACCCAGCCCAAGGTTCTCCTGTTTGATGTGAAATAAACACCAACTTCTTTCTTTAAAATCAACTGTAGTCATTGTACCTAGCAGGAATAAATCTACAAACGTGGCAGATTTATATTCTTTCTACTGTTTGTTTCTTTTTCATACTGAAATCTTATTTCTTCATGAGCAATAAACCACTTTTGATAAAATTAGTAAAGCTACCTCATGTGCAAATATAGACAGTACTTTGAACTTTTGTGTTCTCTATAGAACTTGCATTTTGGTGGGTGCCACGTGCTGTGTCTGAGACACAGAATGTGTATGGCACATCTGGTTGGAAGCCAGTTTTCCTGAAGGTTGGTCAGCTAACCCATTCCACCCCCTCTCTGTCCAGTGTGTCGAAGGGTGCTTGTATTTTTCCTGGTTATAAAAACTTCTTTGGACCAGAAAATGTGGAGTGTCTGCCCCTATTAGAGTTTCATCCATGACAAACATGCTGCAGTCAGTGGAAGGTGCTGTAGCCTCTAACTGTAGTTTTTCTGTTTGGGCCCATAACTACTGTGTGCTACAGCACTGCTCTCGATGTGTTATGTTTTCCTGATCGTGGTAATAGATGCAACCTAGAGGTGAGCTGTTTCCATAAGGATAATTATGTCATAAATCACAAAGCTATTGGATAAACTGTTTTTGTTTTCCTTTTGGCAACTTTACTTTCCCTTGTTCTGGTCATTAATTTCAGATGGTATTTATTATCTCAAACTATTAAACGGTGTCGAAATTTTCATTAAAAAAAGAAAGAAAATGGGCAAGCTTATCATTTTTTCTCTATATCTGAAATTTATTTCAAAATTGCACTTACAGGCACAATTCATTTTGTGAGCTATGATAGATGAGAGAACCATTAGTTTCAAAATATAAAACTTAAAAACCCTATTCTGAATATATAACGTCCCTGCTTTTTAGTCTTTGTCAGTCTCAGGGTATTCAGCATTAAAAGCTCGCCACTGGAACTGATGGAAGGACTCCTCTACAGCTGGAGTTGATAACAGCTAAGCCTTCTTCAAAATAACTTTGTTATTTCTGCGTCTTCTTCGAATGCCTCATGCACTTGAATTAGTGGTAAATGAGCTTTAAGTCTAGCGGGCTTATGAGTGTATTATCACGGTTGGGCATATCAGTAATCTTTCTAAATGTTTGTGGAATAGTTCTGCGTCCTCAGGAGCTGTGGTAGAACAGCCTCTAATGCAGAAGAGGGGAAGAGAAAAGAAAAGAAAAAAAAATTGAAGAGAAGTTCTAAACCTGTTATTTCTTGAGTAGTAGGTACCATGACTATGGTAACAGAGAAACAGAGCCCGTGGGATTCTGCCACTTCCCTGCTCTGACTGGAGAAGAGCTGCTTTCCCACAGCACTGGGCTCGTGCATTTGTTAACGAGCTGTCTTGGCAGCCAAGGTTTGGAAAGGTCCTTGCTTTTAGGGACTTACTAAAAGCCTTTTGAGAACTTACAATAATCAAACAGTCTATATGTAAAGTAGGGAGACAGTTGGGGGTTTTGTGGTTTATTTTAGAGATCTATAGTTTTTCAGTGTATGCAATTTGAATAATTTCCAAAGTTTGGGGTTTTTTTTGTTCTACATAGGTAGTTTTTACCTGTGTGCGTTTTATGCATCAGGAACAGATAAATGTGTGTCTATATTTTTCATGTAGCAGCATTACATTATCTCGACTGCTTTTAGGTGACGACATAAACATAACTCTCTTGATTCTGTTCTCTCTCCATTGTCTGTCCAAACTATGGCTGGTAAAAAAAATGCCCAACAATATAATCGAAAGGATCTTTGAATCACTGCAAGTATTACAGGTATTTTTCCCTTTTTGAACTGTGAGTTTGAGAAGTCTGATACAGACAGTAATGTCACACATGTAATAATATTACTCAGTCTTTGTACTTTGAATGTTTTGGTTGGTGTTACCGCAGGTGAAGATGCACATTTAAAATTGGTTGTAGTAGCATGAAGTGAGAGTAAGAGGTGTTCCAAGAAAGCAAGAGATGTAAATGGTATTACAAAATGATAAAACTGGTGGTCATTATTGCAAAGAAATATTTTGACAGCATGTAGTGGTGTTTGTGAGTACACTAGAACGACTCTAATACGAGGAGAGGGTTGGTAGTCTGGCAAAGTGCTGACAGACTGATGACTTCTCTCAATATCTTGAAAGCACTGAAGACTTCACCCATTGACTGAGTGTGCACACAATTACAATAATTGATGGAAGGCATTTGTGGTGTGTGCCGTTGTACAAACATAATTTAAGTAGGGTTGTTTTTTTTCTTTTTAAGAACTCTTCGAACCTAATTTCAAATAAATAAATAAATAAATAAATATAGGTAACGACCACTGAGGCAGGAATGAATCCCTGTCATACGTAGGCTTTGAAAGGAGGGGAATTACATGAAACGACCACACATTTTTCAGATAAAAAATCTATTTCTTTTTTTCAGAATTTCATGAGTAATTTGTGTGAAAGAGAACTAGCTTGTGTTCTTGTGCAGAGGCAGGTTATCTACGGAGGACTTGCAGTCACCACTTAGCACGAGTCCCGTGCAATCGGTTGCAAATTCCAATCATGTTCTTGGCATCATCACCATTTAGGCAGCAAGACATTTTGATTATTAACTTGGGCTTTTTTTTTGTACTTTTGTGAGAGGCTGAGGTTGTTCCCAAAGTACTATTTAATGTCTTTTAGACAGCAATTTAATTTTTATATATTGAACAAGTATTGAATTATGAAACAGAAAACTAAAATGTTGTTAGGAATTTAATCTCTGAAGTACATCGTGGTGTTTGGTTTTTTTCCCCACTCTTATTTTCTTTCACACGGTCAAGATGATGTCTTCATGTGTTGTTGGGACATTAATCTTGATAATGGCAGTGGAATGCTACATATTATTGAAAAATATATCTGAAATCAAATACTTGGTTAAGAGAGTGATAGTGAGGTTTTGGTGCCACTTGCTACATCAGCCATGCCTACATACAAATTTCTACCTTACTGTGATTCCATTTGTCCTTTCCCAGTATTTCTTTCCGATTCATAGTGTGCGTTTACGGTTATATTTAATACTACAGTTTTTATGCCAAAAATATTTAAACATCTGCATGGCCTCAGTCACAGGAATAACTGTTTTGAACTCAGTGGTTTACCATATGCTTATACAAGTGAGTATTTATTTAAACATTCCTGCAATTTCAATCATCGTCGCAGGGTAGGGGGATGTACCTGCTAGATGATTCTTTTATATCAAGCCCTCAAAAAGAAGCAAAGATAGTTTGAGGGTATCACAATCTTGTTCTGTATTGCAGCCTGGACAGTGCTGCTGTACTGTGGAACTCAGAGGAGGCATAGAGACCTTTTTGCACAGCTTGTGCGATGCTTCTAAAATAATTAATGTTTTAACAGATCCATGGATTTTTTATGTCTCTAATACAAGGCTGTTATTATTATTGTGATGGTCATTACGATCTCCATTGTACAGATGAGAAATGGCATGTGTTTCAGTTCATGTGTTGAAGATTTGTGTGTTACTGATCTCTTGTCATCACATTGCATGGAATATTTATTAATGGGCGCAGCCCTAAAGATAGGAAATTTGTATTACAGAATGGTTTGCCAAAGCTCTAGGATAGAGCTGAACTCAAATCTGTTTCCACCTTTCAGCTGTTTCCACCTTTTAACTGTTCCCCCTCATTGACAGACAGAAGAGTACAGGATAGAGCATCAACCAACAAACGTGATGCAGAACACTGAATTTTGGCCTTAAAATTTCAAATAAATTCTTATGCCAGGAACAGATATTCAGTTTTGAATGCTGTTTGGACAAATTTCTACTCACATTCACCAAATCTCAGTATTTGTCCTATCATGAAGAAAACTTCCATGATTCCTTCTCTGATTCCTGATGTGCTGGATGCCATTTTACTTTTAAACAAAACTTCACTCAATTAAACATTGATATGTCATAGAAAATTGTTTTTGCAGAACTTAATTTTACAGAATTCTTAATTTTGCAGTGAAGGTGCCCAGAGTATTCTTTGCAGCAAGTACTGTAAATCCCATATGCGCATTCTTGACTCTGCTTTTGGTGTGTTTGGTTGCACTTCTCCCTTCTACGCAAGGCTTCTCTTGAAATTTTATCAAATGTTTTTCTATTCCTTGAGTTTCTTCTGTGTCTACTTCACAGTGTACAGTCTGTGCTTAGTGCTTCATTCTTCCTAAGGTTCTTTTCCTTTAGAAAAGTGAGCCGGGGTTCCTCGTTTCCACCCTGCTCTTGTCATACAGACAGCATTCTCTGGTGGCACCAGGCCACCTTTCCATCACAGCACTCTTGAGAGGAAGAGTGAGTCAATGAGAGCGTAAACGCAAACCCATCATGAGGCTGGTGATGGTGATGGCATTGGCTGCGAGGTTTAAGCGCCGTGGTTTCTAATGGAGCCATCGCTGGCTGTTCCTCAAGGAGGGAACCAGGAGCGGGGGCTGTGCTTTCCCCTATGGGACGCAGACCCCCTGGGTCTAAACGTGGGGAGCAGAGCCACGTCCCAGAGGCAGGATCTGTCTGTTGGCAGCCCCAAGCGAGGCGGTGAACCAGACCAGGGATTTGAGTGGGGAGTCCAGTCCAGTCACGAGCAGCAGTTCGTGGGACAGAGAGAGGACGAGAAGGTGGTAATGTGGGTCTGAGGTCCACACAGGAAGCAGGACTGAAAACAGACTGGAGAGAAGACACAGTGTCGGTCCAGGGCATTGACCCAGGAAGCTGGTTGCCTACAACACGTCTGAGATCCCTCCAGGACTGGAGATGGGTGCCCCGACGGTGAAGTTCAGGCCTGGGGCCAGAACCTGAGAAATATATGTTTTTTTCCATTGAGATAAGAAACCGCTTTCTGCCAAATATTCATTAGAATGATCACATTCCAAAAAATAGCAGTAATAAGATGACAGTCAAGACTTGCAGTTAAAATTAACGGTAAAAAAGTGCAGCTAGAAATGCTCGGTAAATGGTTGCAGTCTGAAGCTAATCAATGCAGTGAGATCCTCTATCTACATCGAGTATACCAGAATAAATATCAAATATAGTTTACCATATTCCGGTTGCATTTCTTTTTTTCTCTTTTCCTCTTTTTTTTTTTTTTTTTTTTTTTTTTTTTAACCTGATGTTCTAAGGATTTCCTTTTAGTGCCTACGAACACCTCCCTTTGACAGACAGTGCAAATTAAAAGATATGGCCAGGCAAAGGAAACTGGAACCCAAATATGCCCCCTGGGTTTTCATTTACAGTTAGAAGCTACAGACACAATTACTGCTGACAGAAACTCAGAAGCCAGTGGCAGAGTGCATGTGGCAGTAGACTCATGCCAGGCAGTAATTGGGAAGATTATTTTTAATCAGAGCATATCCTACAGCCCAAACATTAGAAATCTCTTGTAAGACTGGCAGAAAATTAAACTGAGACCAAACAAAAAAAGCCTCAAAATAGAATTAATATGGCTAGAAGTCTAATGATGGCAAAACTCACTGCTTGTTGTATTGGCTGTTATCTGAAGGGGATGACTTTCAACTTGCAGACACAGATAACCTTGCTTAATTGCGTTTTTAGAACAGAATTAGAAGAAAAAAATGTCAGATTAGATCAATTTGTACATAGACTTCTGGTGAAGGTGTGGAGCAGTGGGGGTTAAGTCAGGCTTAGTAACTGCGCTCATGTCAGTGGTAATTTTTATTATTGCTTTGTGCTTTTACTTTCTTTTTTTTTGTAAAAAAGTATATTTTTATTTAATGTAATGATTAAGTGAGCTACAGCTAAAGAAGAATAGTGTCTGGGATAGGAATGCCCCGGTGTGGTAACTGTTTATGAAGCCTAAATGGCCTGGGGCTCTCTTTCTCTTCCACTGCAGAATGACCTCTGGTAGTTTGGGCTACCCGAGCTGCCAACCCTGAGGGAGAGAAGATAACCAGAGTATTCTCAGTACTTGTCTACACACCTGAAACCACAACTTTTCCCTTTTTAAGTTAATCTTAAAATATCATTGTCTTTTCTAGACTTTTACATACAAACATTGCAGGACTTTGAATTGACTCTCAAGTTTTCCTTTCCTCATAAAAGAAAGACTGGAGCACTCCAGGATGGCTTTGCCGCTGATTTGAAGAAGGCTGTTGGTGTTCTTGTACATGTCTGGCACATACAGCTGTTATAATACCAGATGCAAGCAAAATGTTGCTATCTGTATATTTATTTCTGTGTGAGAGGAGTGCAAAACAAGAACGTACTTCATGTCTTGTGGTTCTCCACGAGGCAGCTTTTAGCTGTGTCTTAATGACATTTCATGTCAGTACGAAGAATAATTAGGTATAATGTCAAAGTCCATTATAGTCAACTGGGTTTTCTTGTAAATAGGATTTTGTCAGAATGGAGCAGTGTTTTTCCACAGAGTTATTAGCATTTTCAGCTGTATTTCCTTCTAGTGAAAATTTCTTCATAAAAATCGTATGACTGCAAAATCTTGCTTGTTAGTTAGATATTGCCTGAATAGCTAGATAACAAATAAAATATGCTTTGTAAAGCATACACTTTCTACAAAGCAGTCTACACGAGACCTGGAAATACAGTAATGTGCTGCGCAATAGATCACGGAACCTCATCCTTGCAAGAGGTTTGCAAGAGCCTCGGGGTGCACTGCGCAAGGAGCTTTCCTGAACTGCCGTGTCTTGTGGCAGACGGCTACACTGGTTCAGGCAAACTAGCGTATGAACTGGATATTCTTTCAGTTGGAGAGAAACCCTTAGAAACATTTGTAGAGTTTTTAAAGCTGGCACTCTTCCTTTTGCCCAAGTCCATGCTAAGAAAGTACCTTTGGTGCCAGTTCAGAGCACAGGGCTGTGAGTGGGCTTCCGCTCTCCTTTTGGCAGGTGCTTTTAGACCATTTGTTTTGAGGAAAGCCTCCCCTTACTTGTTGTATTCAAATAACTTCTGAATCACTGTAACTTCTAAAATTCAATGAATAATTCAGTGAAATATTAGATGTCACCAGCTGCTCATCAGTAAGAAAAAGCGGCATGGAAGAGTGTGTTACCACATTCTCACTCACAGCTACGTGCTTGTATCATGTATTTTGGGTTGTCCCTTTGCTTCATTTATGATCATTTTTTGTTCAAAATTGTTTGAAGTTTTCAATTGGAAAATACACAAACAGTAAATGACAGTTGTGTGTTCCTATTGAAACAGAAACCTGTACTGGGGAGTATTTTGAGTTATGGCATAGCAATTGCATCTCTGTTTTCGTAGGCAAGTTTGTAATGCAGGCACAGGATTTAAGCTTCGAATAAATTGCAAACTGCCTGGAAACTTTTACCCTTCGTTGAATGATTGATAAATAATAAAATCTTTGTTTGTATTTGTGAATCACTAAGCAGATTTTGCTGTTTGGCTTTATACTATAATAAAAATGCACAATAGTGTATGCAACCCTTCTTGTGAAAGCCCAACTAACACATTATTAATTTTATATTTTGTTACAACACTTTCAAGGTTAAAGCCTACCTTCAGCTTTCCATGGTTGTAGAGCACAAATATCCTTTGGATCTCGCATTTTTAGTAAGAATTTCTTTTTCTTTTCTTAGGAAGCTACACAGAAGCCCCATGCAAGTGGTGCCTATTGTTTTTATGATCGGAGCCTTATTTCAGTAAGTGCACTGATTTTTATTGGGTTTTGTTTAGTTTATTTGCCTTGGAATTTGACAAAAATCTCTTTTGCACTGTTGTAATGAATAAAGAACTACTTTGGACTTGACAACTTGCCATGCTGATGCTGGATTGCAAGAGTAATGGACCATGAGTACGAGATCTAATACCTTTTAATCTTCAGTGAACAACAACTAGCTAGTGACATGCTTAGAAAACAATCTTCCTTGTTTGGGCCTTAGGTTAAAGTGCTTTGCTCTTGTGTTTCCCTTTTAGATGTTAGGGTTATGTCACTATCATCTTTTTTTTACCTTTGCCTGATTCGGTAAGAATGCAATTCGTTTCTATATACATTAGTCACAGACACATATTCCCTTAGAACAGCTGATAGTTCATCATGTTTTCCTATTTAAATGTGCCCGCGATGTCAGAATACGGAATGTGGTCAATTAAGCTCCAAAATTTATAGGACATGTAAGAATATGTTTGTGTTGATAATATTTCACTTTTTTCCTTCCGGAGAAGAGGCTTCCATATCCAAGCTATTTGTTGTTCATTCATACTTGGAATTTATTATTTCTTGTAACGTTTTTTTTTGTTTTAATAGATACTTAGAAACAGTATTGATTTAAGTAATTTTTAATCAGAATATAGCTTTCTATACTTCTCATAACGAATTCAGAAGTATCAGAAAAAACCTGTATTTTGGTAGGTGTGTATTTGGTGCTTCTCAAACAATTTTTGGTGCTTCTCAAACAATTTTTGGTACTTCTCAAAGGACTTTTTAATAATCTTCTACTTAAAATAAACTGCAATACTCCATCATTTGTATCGGGTAATAAGCATTACTTTTTCTGTATTGTGCTGACTGAATATATTTTATATATGTTTATAATTATACTTTTCTTTGTTCTGTGTGTAGAAAGTAAAGAATTTGCATGCATATATTATCAAAATAATAGACTAGATTCACTTTTTTTGTTCAAATGTATTAATACTAGTAGTTGAGTTCTGCCCCAACACTCAGAGTTGGGTGTCATTGAAAAAAATTAGACATACAGTCCTTGTTAGACATAAGAAGAGCTTTATATTTTTTTATCCTGCACCGAACACAATGTTCTGTGTGATGTCTTTTGAAAAAAGATTTCATTATTTCAAAAAGACAGCCTAGTTTACAGAAAGGGGAGAGGGGAAAGGCTTGTTTATCTTGAGGACAGATTTAAATCGGTTCTGTAGTGCTGAGCATTTGCTTTTAGCTTTTCTTCTGTCGTGAATAGTGTTTTATATCACAGAATAGACTTACAGCTCTTAGCAGAATTTGATGTGATTGATAGCTTTTGTTAGAAAAATTCTGTTAAAATTGCAAGAAGGAGGTTGTGGTTTCTAATCCATGGGAAGCAGTGGACCCTGAGATAATTACTGGCATGTTTTTAGGACGATTACATTCATTTGACTGTGAATACAGCACTTCAGTTTCTATAAATGTAATTGAAGAAAAAGATATTCGTCTTCCTTCAACAAACTAAAGCAGAGATTTGGGTTATATGACAAGAAAGGGGGGGGGGGGGGAACCTAAGCACCCTTATTTGGAATTTTGGGAAAGTTTACTGCTGCCAAATCTCAATGTGCATAATCAGTTTTATTGTTTCCCCTTGTAATCGTAACCTAACCAGCACAATGAATAACAATCGACTTCTAGGGCTAAGAGGTCATTTTTTTACCAAGCTGAGACTGTAGTCCAGCATGTTGCCCGGTAACAGCCTATGTAGATGAGTTGGCTCCTAAGTGCACCATATGGCTGGGCATTGTGCCCTATTCACTCATGACATGGTGTACACATGTACTACATTACTGATTATAAAATGGTTTGTCCCATTCCCTTGTTTAGAAGAAGCATTTAAAACCAGCAGTACTAATCCAACATGGATATGTTAAGATTATGGAATTGTATGTAATGAAACAGATTTCTGCCCCAAGTGTCAAAAAGCTCATGTAACAATCGCAGTGAATTTAAGTGTAATTTCTAGCTTTTGTTGTTTTATTTTTATATTTCATTTTGATAGCCAACTATGTTGAGGTAAGTACAGTGTTAACAGTGTAATTACAGAGAAATTCTGCATTTAAAATTGAATTTGGTAATGGAGTTGGTTGATTCTACCAGTTAGCCTATGGATTTATTTGGCATGTGACCTTTTACTAAGTGTGCAGTAATGCCTGTGGTTTCAACCAAAGCTGCAGTGTGTTGAGCAAACCAGTAAACAGAGCAATCAAAGAGAGTTCCAGAAAACAACTGAAAATAAACACAACAGGCAAAGGAGTTAGAATTGTTCCAAATACACAATGGAAAATCAAGCACAAAGAGTGACTGGCAAAAAGCTTGTAGCAGAAGTGGACATACAACCTAGGTCTCCAGAGTTCTCATTCATTCTTGTAACTGGAGCATTTTTCCCATTCCTTTGTCAGGAACCGGAATTCATTAAGGTTGGAATACTGCAGAGTGCAGTGTTAGGCAGTAGCACATGCCGTGATCCCCGTGCCCTGGCTGTTGGACACAGGTTAAAATTGGAAGACAGGGAATGGGCTTATATTGCATATAATGGCAGTGATCTGCAGAAGTGAAATGGAAGATGGTTGACTGGTATCCCAGTTCAGAAGACTGGACAGTTAGCAGTGCTTATATTGCATTTCTCTGTCTTTCACTTATTTGTAAAGATGAATTCTTGTGCTTAGCCCCGCCCATGTAACTCTCTTGCCTAAAGCTCCGATTCTTTGGCAAAGCAGCTGTTTCTCCTTGGTGTTCCACCTCAGCTTTCTGAAAAGAGTTCAGTAGAAAGGTAAAAGAAAGCTGTTATCTTTTCCATGTTTTGCAGAAAGTTTATGTAATTGCTGTTGAGAGAAAAGTTCAGTGTAACTGCTCATGCTGTTGCTTCTTCTTAATCTTCAGATTTATACAGTTGCTCAATAGCTCTGTAAGCAGCCTGTAGTTCAGTGATCTCATCGCTGCTTTGCTGGAAAGTTTCCTTGGCTAGAAATTTTTAAGGTAATAGAGGAAGGATGAGACAGTGGTGCTGCTCCATCTTGGTTTGACAGTTGCATCCTTAGGAAGACGTGTTGTTATTATCATCCACATTTTAAACCCCAGTGGATGTAAGTGCACATATGCAAACATGCTTTCGGTCTCACAACAGTCTTATCTTCGCTTGTCTTAGTCTGTCAGTGACACAAACGGGTCTCCGTGCTGTAAAGACCTACAAAGCCATTGAAAGAAAAGCATTGTAAACCCTTTCCACTAGTTTTGGAGCTGTGTTTTCCTTTGAATTGTAAACATGTTGAAATAAGTAACTGAAAAATAGCTATTGTTACATTGAAAATATTTTATTATGGGGGATTATGGGTCCTTGTCCTCCCTTCATTAAACACATCTTTTGCAATTATTAAAACAGTAAATCTGTTTTCCAAAGCAACATAGGATGCCACAGAGGAATCTGAGTTTAGTATGAACTAGGGATTTCTACCTGAGAGGCATGAACAAAATCACTGTCAGAGAGCTATAATAAAATATAATATTTCTTACAAATAAACCAGTATTATAAGCTTTTTGTAATAAATGTATAAGGAAAAAGATTTTAATGATTGCCTTCTTATTTATTCATCTTTCTGTATTCTAATGTAGTCTGACTGATAGTATTAGTCTAGAGAGTTGAATATTTTTAAAATTGCAGCACTTTGAATTACTGATAACTGTCAATTGCAGTAAAAAAAGTTGAAGAATGGGACTTAGATAACGTAAATGAAGCAGTAGTTTCTGCTCCATTACTTCATCTGAGCGAGGATGGGGAACTGTTTAGTTGTTAGTCTGCTCCATTGTCGTGTTGTCATTGTTGTTTTGCGGTATCTTCAGATATCTTCCTCAGTTATTGTAGGAATTCATTAAGGCCTTGAAGCAGCGAGGCAGTTACACGCTCCTAATGAGAAGCAGGAGAATACTCTCACAGCTAATTTTTCTTCAGAAAAATCTTAGCCAGGGTTCCTAAGCCTGACCTGTGTTTGAATTTTTTTTCTGGTGCAGGTGTGAGGTAACTCAGTTTTAGATGGTTGATTTGCAACAGAACTTTTCCACTAATTCTACACGTTTAGTTAGATACCATCTTTAACTCTTTCCTGCATAGGGAACTAAATATGCTTTGTTTAATTTAGTTTAGTTTAGTTTTATTTTAAGTCTCCATGTTCCAAAGTTTACCTTATTTCATTTCCCATAGGGGAAGAAAATGTTATCTTTTCTTGGTCCCTAATTTGAAGTTAACATCGGTGAGCTTTCTAACGTTCTGAGACAAAAAGAGCGGTTGCATGGAAGCAGGTTTACATGAATCACTCTTAAATCGCTTTTATAATTTATGATTACCCAAATTGTAGAAGAGCAGAGGGTTTGTGTTTGTACAATGTGCTTATTAACTGCTGCAGATAAGTATATATGAATGTAATTGTTTAAGCATCTAAAAAAATTAGAATTGCTTTCTTTTTAAAGAGCATGAGGCTCACTGAAGGTGGATAGGACATACTTTTTGACCAGAAGAGACAGACTCCCAGCTCAAGTGTTTTTTTTGGAAATACTAGGCTATGATTTTACTGGCATGATGGAGGCATGGTTTGCTGGCTCCTGTGACTGGGGTGTTGGAATGGAAGGATATGGGATGTTTGGGAAAGACAGGCAGGGAAGATGAGGAGGGAGCATCACCCTCTACGTCAGTGATCAGCTAGAGTGCATGGAGCCCAGCCTGCGCATGGATGAGGAGTTGGCCGAGAGCTTTTAAGTCAAATTTAAAGGGAGGACTGGGACAGGTGACATTATAGTGGAGGTTTGCTACAGGCCCCCAGACCAGGTAGCACAAATGAATTAGACCCTCTGTGGAAAGAAAGGAACAGCCCCGTGTTCACAACTCTGGTCTTCATGGGGGGCCCATGAAGGGGAAAAAAAAAAAAAAAAAAAAGGAAGACTTGGGGAAATACAGGCTGGTGAGTCTCACCGCTTTGCCTTGCAAGATCATGGAGCAGGCCCTCCTGGAAACTCTGCTGAGGCACATGGAAAATAAGGAGGTGGTTGGTGACAGCCAACGTGGCTTCTCTAAGAAGTCACGCCTGATGGATTTGGTGGCCTCCTACAATGGAGTTAGAGCGCCGGCAGATAAGAGAAGAGTAACTGACAATTATCTGCCTGGACTTGTGCAAAGCATTTGACACTGGTCCTGCACGACATCCTTGTCTTTAAATTGGAGAGACATGGACCACAAACTGTTCTATGATACAAGGTTATCGTGAACTCCTGACTCGGAGTAGAATTTAGCTTTGTAATTTGTTCTTGGTTGTATACGAATGTGCGTGTAAAGAAATATCTAATAATTTTGTCTTTTCTCCATCCTCTCTTCTAAGAATGCAGTCAGTGTTTCTTTCTGATGGATTCCTCTGTGAACTGTCTAAATCCTCTACCATTGTAAGCAATGTTTTGGGTCTGCCAAGTAAAAGCTGTAGAGGCTGAATGTGAATTAACTTTAGGATCTGAATTTACTATATGTAGCAGCCTGTTGTCTGACAGTACTGAGGTATTTCCTTCATAAACATTATATTGCAGACACTCTTTTTGATGCGTTATGAAAATTTTCACAAATGTGTAAACACTTAAAGTATTTGCGCTGGCAATCATATGCACTCTGGATATTCTCCAGATTATAGAATTAAGATGTTTTTGATCAAGTTCATTTCCATAGCTTGGTGACATTTAAGACATATCAAATCCCAAAATTCCTGTGAGATTAGTATGTGTCATTATCTCTTTATTGCAGAAGGGGAAACCAGAGAATTGAACAGCCTGACTGATGTGCCAGGAGAGGGAGTACAGCAGAGCTAGGATTTGAATTCATATTTCTCAAATCCCAAATCATTGCCTCCGTTACCGGGCCATCTTTCCTCCTGCACTCCCTCTAATCCAGTACCTTTTATTGTTAATGATTTTTGCATTTAGCAAGTGAAAAAGAACTTACAATTTCATGCTCTCTCCTGTCTCATAAAAAATTGAAAAAATTCCTTAAGAAAATCATGCGACTATTACAAAGTCCTATCAGCATAGCTCAAAGCTAATTGAAATTTAACAGTCCTCATGATGAGCTGGGTCATGTCAAGGGTATTAGCATTCTTTAATAAAGATATACACTTGATCCTTTTTTCTTTGAGGAGCTTACAGACTTCTGTAACTTTTTCTGATAATGCTAATTACGTGAGGGGAAGGTACAGGCATTACGAGCACTTGGGTAGGTCAGTATAGCGAGTGTTCTCTGCTGCAGCAATGTTATTCTGGGCTTTGGGGTGCATTAGCAACCCAGCATTCCTGGAGGGTTCATTGTTTTGTTATTGCTACCGTATGTTAAAGTCTGTGCGTTGCTACATCTTCAGTGCCGGTGCTGCCTGAGCACAGTGAGTTTAGGTAGGATTTTTGTAGAGGGTGGCAACGCCATGAACCAGCAGCGTGTGCATGCAGAATTTTGCAATAAATGTTTGGAAAGTTGGGTCGTTACTAAATGAGGAATCACTTTATCCCTGCACATGATGCATTCACAGTTGATCTGATGCCATGGTGTTTGGCTTTTTTTGTGCATTGTGTGTTGGATCTGAGATCCTGCTGAGCTGTGTCTGGGTGCAACACTGGGTGCAGGTGTGATAGCATATTATTGGATCGGTGGGGGAATATCTTTACTGCTACTGTATGTGGAAATGAACAAGAGTTTTGGATTGTGATAATTTGGATTGTGATAATTGCATTCTCTTGTGAGACCTCATCAGGAGTACTGTGTCCAGTTCTGGAATCCTCAACATAAGAAGGAGATGGAGCTGTTGGAATGAGTCCAGAGGAGATTACAAAGATGATCAGAGGGCCGGAGGCCCTTCCGTACAAGGACAGGCTGAGAGAGTTGGGCTTATTCAGACTGGAGAAGGCTCCGAGGAGACCTTAGTGCGACCTTCCAGTACCTGAAGGTGCTACAGGAAAGCTGAAGAGGGGCTGTTCATAAAGGCTTGTGGGGATAGGACCAGGGGGAACAGGTACAAACTGGAGAGGGGCAGATTTAGAACAGACATTAGGAAGAATTTCTTCACCCTGAGAGTGATGAGACACTGGCCCAGGTTGTCAGGGCAGTGGTGGCTGCCCCATCCCTGGAGGTGTTGAAGGCCAGGTTGGACAGGCCCTGGGCGGCCTGATCCAGTGGGAGGTGTCCCTGCCCATGACAGAGGGTGGGACTGGATGGGATTTAAGGTCCATTCCAACCCAAACTATTCTATGATTATATGATTCTATGGTCAGATGTGGGTAATATTTAATTTCCTTTTTCTTTTTTGTTCTATTGCATCTGAGGTTAGTGTCCGATTTGGCATGTCTGTGCTGTAAGGTGTCATTCCTTTGTCATTCATATACTACCAGTGAACAACGTGTTATGTGAGAATTTTTACTGATCCTGCAAGATACGTTTGAAATCATGTAACATGCTGCTCTTTAGATTTTGATTATGGGATGGCATTTGGAAAAAGTATCTTCGGTGAGGAAGGAGAATGCTGGAAAAAAAGAAAAATGTGTTCATGTATAAAGAAAAGTTTATTCTACATAGCTTAAGAGATTTAAAGAGATGAAACACCATGTGGGTTTGACAGAATACATTTGTATTTGGTGACATTTATTCTTCCTTTGGGATTGTTTTGTTACCTTCAGAAACTGAACTGAACCTCTCAGAACTGCTTCTGATGGTGAACCTTTCTAGGAACTCGCTTGTGGCTGTGGGAGTGTTCTAGCCCTGATCACTGCGACTTAGCAATTTGGGTGCTATTTCTTACCAGGTAGTTAAGTCTGTTTCTTGGCAGTATCAAAGTCCATTTACATCTGTTAATGCATTAATGAGAGATTTGTCAGTGACCTACCAAAATCATTGCACACTGATCATACAAAGCAGATTTAGGCAGTAATCAAAGAACAGAGTTCTTGTCTGCATATGCAGAGGAAGGGAAGCTGCTGGTACCGCTCTGTGACAGTCCAAGTGTGGACATGGTTTAACTTCTCTCTAGAGAGGTAGTTGGTCAGGTGCTTGTTAGATGAGGTAGATCTTGGGGACCAGCACATAAGTCATCTTCATCGACCACGTACTGCATGTCGGTCTTGGATGGCTCTTTATCCTCACAAAGTCAAGATACCCCTTCACCTGTATCTGGTAGTCTGTACCCACCTGCCTGCTTGGTCACTGCCCCCAGTACGAGGGGGGAGAGAATCGGATGAGTAAAATCGAGGAAAACATTTAACGCAGTTTAATAAGTAAAGCAAAGCTGTATTCAGAAGCAAACCAAAGGAAGGAATTCCTTTGCTATTACCCATTGGCAGGCAGGTGTTTTGCCGTTTCCAGGAAGGTTGGGCTTTGTCACCTGTTGCGTGGGGAGGCAAATGCCAGGAGTGTTCCCCTCTTCTTCCTCCTGCCCATGAGCTTTTATTGCTGAGAGCATTGTGTTGTCTGGAATATCCCTTAGGTCAGTTCAAGGCAGCTGTCCTGACAGTGTCCTTCCCAACTTCTTGTGCACCTCAGCCCACTGGTTACAGAGAAGAGGGACAAAGAGGGGAAACAAAAACCAAACAACACCCCCCCCCCCCCCCCCGATGCTGTGCAAAAAGTGCTCAGCAATAGTCTGACAATAACAGTGGCATTATTGTGTTATCAACACTGTTTCAGTCACAAATCCAAACCACAGCACTATATCGGGCTGATATGAAGAAAATAAACTATCCCAGCCAGACTCAATACACCATGAAACTGCTGCTGCTTCTTTACTGTGAAGTTTGTGCTTCCTTCATCTGAACCCCAGAGGAACAAAGTTTCATGGGCACATCTGGATAAGAGCAAAAATGTTGCGTTAGAAACAACAGGTGTTGAAGGTGTTTTTTGGGGGGATTTGTTTGATTTGGCTTTTTTTTTCTTACCTTGAGGGATATTTTGCATGACCCAGTTAAAAATTACATCTTTTGGGTCTACACTGAGAAAAGATTGATCTGAAATTCTTCACAAATTACGCTTTTATCAAGCCCAAGTTGTTACATGCTATTGATTTTTTTTTTTAGATCTGCACAGTCTACAAGCAATAAAAGTTGCAGATCCAAAGTAATTCACGGCAGTTTTCTGTCTTTTTTTATAAGCTAGGTCAGCATATTGAAGTGCAAATTAATCGGTTTGCCACTCAGATCCTTTGAAACCCAGAAGAAAATTTCAGCATGAACTATGGTTTCCACATGTTTGTATTTTCTGATTCTGAATCTCACTTTACATACATTAGGGCTTAATTTGTCTGACTAGCTTTTCTGCAGCCTGGTCAGTACAACAGACAGCTGTAAAGAAAAGCAGGCCTACGGGAGGCAGAATCATCACAGATGATTCCTAAATGCACAAATGTGGAGTGTAGTAATGCAAAAATCACTTGCAAATAGCAACATCTACACAGGATTAAATCTGAAGGTGCAATGGCAATGACCAAGCTATAGCGCTCAACTTCTGGCTGGTCTCTAGTCTCGTACGTGCACTGATGCGAACTTTCAGAGATGATCAGCATTGCTACTAAAACACTGGGAATATTCAGAATGTGTCCAAGCAGAATCAGTTTTGTTGGAGTGGCTTTGTCATTCAAGGCGAAAATTCAGAATACGTGAATTGTGGGGCTTAAAATAATAGTCACGTGGAAATATTTTATTTTAGTTCTTAGCTACCGCTGAATGCACTAATAAAAGAAACTAAGACGCTACAGAAGTAGTTTTGTGGCGGATCAATGCAATTTCGTATTACTGATTCGGGAATGTTAATTTGAGAAATGTGGTTTGGAGGGTATAGATTTACAATCTACAGCTATGCTTAAAGCAATGTACTCCATGTTTATTTAATAGGTTGTGGGGGAAAAAAAAAGTGGGTTTTTTGTACTTTGTTTAACTGCCATTGAAAACCTGCATTTGCATTACTTGGTAATTGTCATTACAGCTAGGGTTTTATTTGTGCTTTATTGTGTACCAAAGGGACAGAGCAGTAAAATTCTTAAGACAGGTCTTGTACAGCAACTCTAAAGTTCACTTGTTGAAATGCTGAAAGGATTTTGTACCATCTGATGTATGGTTAAATGAAATATAATGATTCTTTGTACTTCTAGGGACATTTCTATCATGCTCTGTTTGTCCCTAAAAGACCTCTCAGTGTAATGTGATACAACTTCTTCATGATTCATTTTCTTAAAGAAAATGGCCCATATTTAAATCAGCTGTGGTTGTGTCCAGTATGTGTCCACCAGATAACAATTATTTCCTTGGGCCCATTGGCCCCAAATGAAGGTTCTTGTAAACAGCCCCATACCTAATGCTCCTTGGTGACATCCAAGGACTGTCTCCGTAGTTTTTGAGAGATCTTTATTATTGTTCAATGTGGTCTGAAAAAGTGGGGAAATTACCAAATGTGCTGCTTTGTCTCCACCCAGTGTGGAGATCTCAGTAACAGCCTGCTCCAAACTCCTTCCCTCTTCTTGTGTTCCATCCCACTTCTTCTCCAGATGTGATCGTTCTCCTGCTTCCCTTAGGTCTGTGAATGAAACCCTACATGGACTAGTGCTTTATTCCAGGTAGATATATTGTGCTTTCCTTACATACTTTATGAGCTTGATGTAAAGGAAGAGAGGGAAGAAAGCATCATAACCCTCCCATTGCTTTAGTGTAGGATGGAAAGAATAAAAGTCCTAAAAAGCATGGAAAGGCCATCTGAAAATAAGCCTAATTCCATGGAGTAATGCTCTTTGCAGTTAAGTCAAGAAGGTTTTCATACAAAAATACATTCTTGGAGGGGTTAAAATGCTTGAAATGAAGTGTCATTGGAAGATCTGGAAAAAGGTTGAACTGGAAGGCAAAAACCAGTTGATGATGACACAGTTGCTCGAGATAAATCACATAAAATTGCAGAAAAATTTCACAATGTAGGGTTAGAGGCAGATGAAATGGTTGCTGATAAAAGGGCATGTAGTGCAAACAGCAGATACAGGTTATACTGAGAAAAGAGGAGTTGGATTCATTGTAAAGATAAGCAGGTCAGTGGGAAAATGCGGCCAGAACCAGAAGAGAGCACAAACCTTATATACTCTTTGGTAGCAAAACCTAGAGATCACAGTGAAGAGTGATGAGGAAATTTTAGGTGCACATCCAGTAAACTAGGAGGCTAAAATGTAACAGAGGCAGATCCACTAATATTTCGCTGGTACGAATACCTGGTGAACTTTTACGGTGTAGGGGCTTTATAGGTAGAAGTCGAAGGGAATCTATACTATTCAGTGTGTAATAGGGACAAAATAATGACATAAATTTCTGTTGAGACAGGATGATTCGGA
Source organism: Cuculus canorus (assembly GCF_017976375.1). Lineage (NCBI taxonomy): Eukaryota > Metazoa > Chordata > Aves > Cuculiformes > Cuculidae > Cuculus > Cuculus canorus. Next base: position 18,626,862 of record NC_071440.1, read on the forward strand.
ACAGACAAAGCTAAGACTGACTGGGAAGGTGCAGAAAGCTGAGGGATTAAGTGACAGAATAGAATTCACTTTTAAGAATTTCGTGATAGATGGAAATCTGTTCTCGAGGAGGAAGTGCATGATTATTATTGCTCAGAAGCCTTTCTTGGAAACATCAGATGGAGTTCTCAGAAGCATTAGTTCAAAGCTTGACAGCTGTCAAAAAAAGCAAATTGAATACTTCAGAAATCTTCTGGAAAGGCACTCCGTATAGAAAATAATAGGGCTGTTTCTGTGGGATTTTGCACTGGTCTTGCATGCGCTCACCGTAAGCAGTTGTGGTGACCCTATGGCTCAGAAAGTTGTAGTGTAGGGTAAGGTGAAAAGAATGACCAGAGGTGTGGAATAGCTTCTGTATGGCGAAGACATGAAGTACGCGCCGGGTCTCTTCACGTTGGAAGAGAGTTGACAGGTGAGTGAAATGGGAGAAAAGTGGTAAAATGAAATTGTTGATATTGATTTGAATATTGATATTACAATGACGTGATTCATAAGGTGAGGATTATGAACTCAATAAAATAATCGAGTAATAACTCTTCATGATGAAAAGAATGAATTTTTAATGCTACATAGTGCTATTCCTCATAGTTTTGCTACTGGATATTTTAGATGCGTAAAAATTTAAGCAAATTAGGAATAACTGTTTAAATTAATGTGCAGTAGTTCCTTACACAGAAAAACTCAGAATGTCCTTCCCCGCAAATTAATCTGGGAAAGGCTGACCCTGATATTCTCTCGTAAATATCTAATAGTGATCATTGCTGGACAGAGTGTGTTACTTTAAATGATGCAATCCTGTAAAACAGCTCTTATGTCTGTGTAGATATTTTTTCTGGATGTGAATCTTAATGATCATTCGTTAGGACTTCAGGGAAAAAGGAGGTTTCTTCATTAGCGTTTCCCACTGTTTTCAATATGCTTTTTGCCTGTTAGCCCTGACTTTCGCCTAAAATTATCCTGAAACCCAGGACTGCCCTGGGGGTCATGCAGATATTTCTCTAATGTACGTTCTGTAGAACTGTTTAGCAGCAGTTTGTTAGAAGCCCGTGTTCTAGAAGGCTGAATCACGCAGAATCAGAAAGCATTAGCTCATTACTCAGGTATTTTTAGGTCAATAATAATAGGAACTTTTAAAACTGTAGTGCAGGCTTTGAAGCTTTCTAAGCACCGCAAAGACATCTCAACAGAATGTGAGGATTTCTTTTTCTTTCTTATATGAATATGCACTGTATTTTCCACATTTTACTTGAAAATATACATTGTGATATGTGAAGTTTTTTATATTAAGTATGAAATTTGCATGTCTGCTTTGCTAAATACCTTTTACAATTAACAGCTTTCATCTCCTTGCACCCATTTGCCCAGGATCTGACCTGCCCTCTTATTAAAATGAAGATAGGTCAGATTTATAAAGATTAAGAAAACATGTAACTGGAATGAACAGTCTTTGTGTCTTCAGATTGCTGAATTGTTGGGAGGATTTTGTCTTAGTTGTTCATAAATTCCAGCTTGTATTCATGGTACACTTAGGTGAATGATTTCAGTGGAATCGGAGGTTACTGCCATTAGTGAAGCCGTGCGTGGTTACATACTTTCCCAGGCTTGGTACTCACTAGGAGCGGATGGGTTGGCAAAGCTTTACTCAAATCTTCGTGTCTCTCTTGGAGTGATTGCTTTAAATTCTTTTCATTCTTCTTAACCATGTATGATAAGTTGCCTGAGGATGTTTGTGCTGTTTCTCTTGAGAAATTCAAAATGTTTTCTCTGATAGCGTTAATGGATGCTTAGAATGGTTATCAGACCTGTACCTTTCTCTGAAGACTCAGGATCCTGTTTCAATGCTGATATGAGTTAAGCATAGAAAGTCTCAGCTGAAAACTTGTGTGTTTCAGAATCCTACACACACATGCAAACTGTCAAAACTTGAGGCGTTATTGCTGGTTGTGTTACAGAAATCAGAAGGGCGATTGTGGCATCTTCTTGTATGATTTATGAAGTTCACGACACAAGGTAGTAGCTACATTTTCATATTTAAGAAAAAGGTTGATTTCAGTTTCAGAAAGCCCTGAAATGCAAAATAGTAATGACATGGCATCTTGGGAGTGATGTATTTCACCTGCCCTCTGATCTCTGGCATTAGAAATGTACTTATTTACTTAGCGTGTAGCTCTTTGGTATTTTTATTTTTGTATACAAAAATTGTACTGTATCTATAAATATGTAATAGGAAATGTAAAGGTAGGAATAAACATTTATGGTATTAACTGATTTTTAAAATGTATTTGTTGAATTATGAGGAAAGAAATTATGTAATTCTAAAATAGCAGTAGCTTTTTTTGAAAGCCGTTTTCTGTTGAATTGAATTTTTTGCATAATTTGGATTCCAAACTGTTTTCTTATGGGTATGTGAGTGCCTTGAAAAAATTTGGTGTGTTTTAAATTCAAAACTTGTGCTACAGTCTTTCACTGTAGGTCACCTTTTACATAAGCTGTCTTTGAGACTGTCTAATTTGATTTTTTATGTGTTTTCTTTATTCAGTTTTTTCTGTGAGCTTAAAATTCACTTTAACGTACTTTTAGTTTTGTTTTCAATAGTTGTAATGAACTGCAATGACTCAGTGTTTAATCAGCCTGATATTAACACCTAAAACCTCAAGAGATCCTTCTGAGTTTTTATTAGAAACATCTCAGAATTTTTTATGCGTTTTCCTATGATGTGCCACAAAGGATTTGAGAATGCTGCCCTAGGTTTGCTTTGGTTGTGTTTTGCAGGAAACATTTAGGAAACTGAATTGCTGGACTCAACTGAGTTTGGAGCATGTCCTTTAGAGGAGACGTATTATTGTTCATATTAGATCTTCAGCATGGAGGTGTTCTGTATTTTTTTTTTTTTTATTCCAAAGGAATATCTTTAAAGGATAAGAAAACAAATGAAATTTAGTAGGGACCTCTGTGAGTTTATGTCCACTATACTGGTTTTGATCCAGTGTGGGGAAAAAGAAGTTCCAAAGCATTAATAGCAGCTTAAGTATCAGCACAAATAGCAAAATAAAGAGTTAACTCAGAGTATACAATTTTATAGACATTTCCTGAGTGTATACGTGTGCAGTTAGCATATCTACAATGAATTACTTGCTTTGTTCGGTGATCCAGAGTCCCTTTTGAGAGGGAGAACAAGGTAGAAGGACTTCTGCTATGAGAAAATTTCTATTACTTTTGTAGAGCTGGAGCCTCTCTCTAGCAGAGGAGTTGTTTGCATCCAGAGCTGATGGCTGTCTTGCGAGAGGCACTCAGTGAGGTGTTTGTTAGCACAGGAGCAGCGGGAAAGGTCTGAGTGCAGAAAGCCCTTCACGCCCTCAGCTTAGGAGATGGAAAATGCTGTTGGACTGCAGCTCTGCTTTGAACAAAGCAGTGCAGATGTGAAGAAGAGAAGGGTGACCTCTACGAATGAGTTTGTACAGTTTCTTTTCTAGGCAGATGAATACCCAAGAACTCTAAACATTTCTAAATCTGCTTTACTGTCCTTGTAACAGTTTGCTTAGTAGAATTGATGCCATCAAAATGGCATCCGAATGAAATATCTGTATACCTCAGCTTTTAGTGATGAGGGGGTTATTCATAAAGGCTACATTTAGATTAGTCTTTCAGTTTGTTAGAAATAGAGGGCCTTATACGTCGTGGTTCAGAGAAAGAAAATAATTTTTCCCTTTATGGGGACCCTGCCACTTCTGTTGATTAAGAAAAAACACATTACATGTGAATTTTCTATTACACAATGCCTTCTCCATGTGTTAGATATTTTTACTTTGTTAGATATTCTTTCATTCTTGCTCCTAAACTGGCTTTTATCCAGGATTTTTTAAATCCTGTGCTTCTTTAATAGACTATTGATGAGCCGTTTAAACTTTTGACTCTCTGTGCGTCCCATCTCTTTTTTACCTTGTACCAGAGCCCCTCTACATCACATCTTGTGTTCCAGCTTGCAAGGTCTTTGCCATCATAGAATAGTTTTGGTTTGAAGGGACCTTAGAGATCATCTTGTTCCACCCCCTGCCATGGGCAGGGACGCCTCCCACTGGATCAGGCTGCCCAAGGCCCATCCAACCTGGCCTTGGACACCTCCAGGGATGGGGCGGCCACCACTTCCCTGGGCAACCTGGGCCAGGGCCTCTCCACTCTCACGGTGAATAAATTCTTCCTAATGTCCAGTTTAAACCTGCCCTCTCCAGTTTGTCCCTGTTCCCCCTCGTCACCACAAGCCTTTATGAACAGCCCCTCTTCAGCTTTCCTGTAGCCCCTTCAGGTACTGGAAGGTCGCTCTAAGGTCTCCTCAGAGCCTTCTCTTCTCCAGTCTGAACAACCCCACCTCTCTCAGCCTGTCCTTGTAGGGAAGGTGCTCCAGCCCTCTGATCATCTTTGTAGCCTCCCCTGGACCCGTTCCAACAGCTCCATCTCCTTCTTACATTGAGGATTCCAGAACTGGACATAGTATTCCAGATGAGGTCTTACAAGAGAGGAAGAGAGGGGCAGAATCCCCTCCCTCCCCTGCTGGCCACGCTGCTTTGGATGCAGCCCAGGACATAGTTGGCCTTCTGGGCTGCAAGTGCACATCGCCAGCTCATGTCGAGCTTCTCATCGACCAGCACCCCAAGTCCTTCTCTGCAGGGCTGCTCTCAATCACATCATCCCCCATTCTGTACTGAAACTGGGGATTGCCCCAACCCAGGTGCAGGACCTTACACTTGGCCTTGTTTTGAACCTCATGAGGTTCTCCCAGCCCCATTTCTCCTGCCTGTCCAGGGCCCTCTGAATGACATCCATCCTTCTGGTGTGGCAGCTACACCACCTACATCATACGAGACCTATGTTCCTCGACACGTCATTGTTGCATTACTCAGAAATATCTCAGGTACACAGCTTAACTCCTCGTTACTACTGTCTGTATGCATATTTTAAAATGTTGACACAATATAAAGACAGTGAGAAGTGAATCGAGTTAGGCAGCAGCCACTTGGCCATTAGAACAGTTGCTGTTAAAGGGAGTAGAAACAAAGCTCCTGGTCTCTGAAGGCAAGTTCCTACCACGCCAGGCTGACAAGCCTTGCAAACTCTGCGCGGTGACTGTGGCCTGTTATGCTAACAGCGATGGCAGTTGGGTGTTCTCTGAGTGCCAGGACTGTCCCCGTCTATCTAAACTCAGTTATGTCTTTGGGACTTGAACAATTTGTTCATTGGTTGTTGGGTATTTTACTTTTTTGCTTTCCTCACATCCCCCTAGATGTTAGAGTTCCGGTTCTGATCAGAATCGATTAGTTATGTGTGTGTTTAGGCAGAAAATCAGTACTTTGGTTTTGAGGTAAACTTCATCTCAGGGTACAGTAGTGCAGGATGCAATTTCACTCAGGTTTGATAACTAGCCAGTCTGTTTTTTGGTTAACGTTAGTATTTTATAACAAGTAACTCTTAATTATGTTTAAAGACAAGCTGTTTTCCTACCTAGTCCTGGTACTAAAGGTGATATTTTCAAAACAGGTGTTTTTGTTGTTGTTGTTTCTAGCAGTTCACTTGTCTCCCATAGTGGGCATATTCTGTTCTGTACGTCTGGTTCTGCACTCCCTCAACCTCAGTACAGTTTCCTGACTTCCATTATATGTCCAAGATTGGTAAATACACTCAAATTTGTTTAGTCAGACAACTCTACCAATTAATTGAATGTGTGATTTTAATGATCTTGTAATTTAAGTGTTTGCTCAGCCATAGATCAAGGAATCCATATGTTTAATATCTATGTGGGGGTGGACTGACTTATCTTTTTAATCTCCAGCTCAAATCAACCCATTCTCTCTTACACTGCCCAGTTTGGTGTGTGATGGAGGGGGCTGACACTGTTTTGTGGACATCATTAATATCATAATCTGATTAATGATAAATATCATTGATATGATAATATGGTAAATGCCACAGTATTTAGTTTGCTGCTTTTTTTCTTTTAACATCAGTATTCCTAAGTTCAGCTGAACACGAGAAGATTGTTTATTCATTCATGTTTAAAGTAAATTTGGGGTGTTTATATAATGGAGAAAAACTGGAGGAAGAAATCAATTCACCATAAGAATTTAGAAGAAAAGCAAATAAAAGGAAGCCAACTGCATCATCATTATTATATTTGAATGCAGCTTATTAGCCAACTTTTTGATATTGTGAAAGGCCTTATTAATGGCTCTTAAATAAACAGACTTTGCAATGTTGATATTATCTGTGATGCATTATGGAATCAACAGAATTAAACCTGCTGTCATTAGCCTAATTATTTAGATATGATGAAACATAATGTCTGTTTTAAGTGCAAATAAGCTGCAGTTATCAAGTAAGTAGCCAAATAAGAGAGGTAGGATAGCAAGAAAATGACTCACGGGAGTGGGAAGTAAAACTGAGTAACTGGAAACACTTATTAGAAGAAAACGACACCAGATGCCATTTCTCACTGTTACAAGTACATTTGAGGGCGAAACGCTGGTCCCTGAGTAGATAATGGTGATATTGTTTATTGGATAATTTTTTCTTTTAACTACCCTGCTCTGCCAGAACATCTGTCCGAAGGGAACTGGGAGCCTTCGCTGCAGCCTCTGATATAGCAGGTTTGCCAGTGGTTATTGCTGCATCTGTGACTTCTAATATTCTCTCCAGATGGGCTGGCTGGAGCTTAACAGGAGCCAGCTCTCAGCAATTTGGCTGGTACGCTGTCTGTTAGTAGAGCAGTCTGGGGCGAGAAAGAAGTGCCTGTAAGGTAAACTAACTGTTTCTCTTATGAGTTTGGGGATGGGGGGGAAGAACACCACCAAATTAACTTTCTGAAAGTCATTTGTAAACCGTAGTTGAATAACAGTGCTTTTGAATGTAACATTATCTGACTAACCCTTGAATGAAAATAATTTCCTTTTTATAGCCAAAATACTTAGGTAAATATAGAACAATATAATAATGTGGAAGATAAATTTGAAACCTTTTTCTGACAATCTAGCTAGGGATAGATGATTTTGTAACTAAATGTGTGTGTGCCAGGAGAAAATAAGGGCCACAGGCATCTTCTCTTCGTTGTATGCAGCAAGCTCTCTCCGTGCATCATTTTTTTCCCCCATTAGCTCTAAAAATAAGGAAGATGCAGTTGTTTTGTGTGTTGGCTTGGGTTTTGTTTTGTTTGTTTGTTTGTTTTCCCGTGGTATCAATATAAAACTAGTGAAAAGAGTTCTTTCTGGCAAGAAAAGCCCATGCTCTCCACCTTCAGTTACAGCTAATCATGGGTTACAATTTTTGTTATTTTTTTAATGAGAGCAAATTATCAGTTGTTGAGCGGGGAGAGAAGTGTAGATGGGCTAAAAAGAAAGATGTGGTACTAGTAGTGAACTTAAGGAAGTAGAGAAGATTAAACGCTGGGATTTCCAGATATGGGGACTGCAAAGTTAGCTAGCTAAAGAAAACAAATTGGTTAGAAACATTTCTGATTAAAATTTTTCAGTCCATCTTTTCAAAAGGCAAAATACTTTCAAATGAATTCTGCACAAGAAATATTTTGCTTTTCAACCAACAGTGATAGATTGTGAGTTACTGTCTCTGTACGCTAAATAATAGGTTTCCACTTAACTCTGTCATAGTTGCATTCTGGACAAAGATGCTGAGCGCTGTTAATCTTGCACCAAAGCCTACCGAGTTGATATTGATCCACCAGCTAAACTGGGCACTTGCTGCAGCAACTCGAAGACACTGCTGTGAAGGCATCTCTGAGAAAAACACATGAGACGTTATAAACTTTCTTGAATGTCATTTTTTTTTAAATATATTCTTCCCGATAAGGACAGTAGATTGAAACCAGTCTTGTAAATGGAAAATCATTCAGGACTTCCTCAGCTGAACTGTTCCAGATGTTAAATTTGTGAATCTGTTTTCTTTCCAAATTTTTGTAAACAGGGAATTATTCCACTGGGTAATTTGATAAATCATCACAGTATTTACCTGGTTCAAAAGCAGTGCAACTAGAAAAAAGTCAACGTGTTTCCATATCTTTATTAATAGTCTCTTCAAAAAATGTGTGGTTTGCAAAATGGAATTTAATTCTTCAAAAAAAAAGAAAACACCAAAACTAAAAAAAAATAGCCCAGCTCTAGCAAGGACAGCGGAAATAAAATTTGAACCTGTCTTGGAGCAATGGAACGGAGTAGTGAAATCTCAGGGTGCCATCTGCCTTTATTTAAGCCTTTCTCAAAAGACAAGGTTTGGGATTCTTTTGGACATTTATATTTTTAGCTGAATACATTGAAAAGTTGATAATGTTCCTGTGTGGAATTGAGTGGAATCTGAACTATTTTAAAGCAAAACACCCTTATCTAACAACCCCCCAAACCCTACAACCCAAATAAAAGTTTGAGCGCTGTAGTCTGATGTAGCAAAACTGATTATTTCTTTTCTTTTCCTTCTACTTACACTGCTTGCAAGCAACACTTATCTGGAAAAGAATTTTCACTCTGCTGCTTTCCTTGCTGTGCTAATCATCTATATCTGAAAATACATCTTCAGAATTGTTTTATTGTGACAGGTCAGCAGATAAAAGCTTGGATACCAGGGGGTAAATGGCACTGACTAATAGACTTTCTTTCTCTAACCTAAGCAATATTCCAGGAGAAACTTGGTTCATCATTGGTGTTAGGTTTGAAAATATTGCTGGAAAATGAAGTCCTATACTTTGTTGCTGGAGGTGAGATTTTGTCTTACGTTCTGTTTTTTTTCTCTCAGTTAATTTATGTGATAATTACCGCCACAGTTGACTGACCCATTAGTGTCTTCATGTGTGAGAGACACGGTGAGTGCTTTGCCGTCTAATCTTTTTTTTTTTTTTCTTTATCACATAGCACAGAGCTTCGCAGTGGAAATATAAGTATCACAAAATGCTGTCTGCCTGATTCTAGAGAGAGGATATTTTTTTGTACCCAAGTGTGTAGCATTTCTGTACTGCTGATTTCACCAGTTTCTCATCTGCACTCTTGTGGTATCGCATACTCTAAATGGGAGTTCAAAGCCTTGAAAATAGGTGCTGTACTGGCATAATAATGTATCAGAACTTCATGGGCAGCTTGAGGTCTGAAATACACTGAGGTATAGTGATGTGTGCAAAAGACATGGTTGGCCGTATTTCTGTCTTCTTCGTGCTTGATAGCTTGTGATCTAACATTGTCTGTTAAAGGGGAGTTCCCAGGGTGAACCTAAAAATTACTGAATTATTGATGCATTTTAAGCATGCATTAATGGCCTGGATGTGAGTGCCTGTATTTAGTGTAACCACTAATAATCTGGGCCTGCTTTGGAAACAGTACAGTCAATTTTTTTTCACACTGTCTCATGCTTGTTTCAGTACCAATATGATTTATAATAATCTCCTTTACTGAAATACTTTTTTTTTTTTTTGGCACCAAAACAGAGTGTGTATATTAATTTCTATTGCCCAGGGATGACCTGAATCAAAATGTTGTCCTTGCTAACAGTTGAATGCGTCACATCAAAAAAAAGCCCAAACGTTGAGCCATTAGTTGACTCAAAACAGTAATATCACAACTTCAACAAAAGCATTCTTCACTGTGGAGTCCGTACGTCAAAAGAATGAAGTGTTTCTTAGTATTTTTTGCAGGAGCTTCAGAAACACTCTTGGCACTTAAGTTCTTTCATATGTGTGAATATGAAAACACTACCTTTTCACTGCTGGTCAGGCAGCTTAACTGCTTGAAAATGACTCGTTTTGTGCAGAGTTAGATTTTGTTTGGCTGAGCTTGCTGTGGTGCAGCTGTGGGACCCCCAACACCAAAATGTGGGAGTACTAAACTAGTGCTGAAGAGAGCAGTGGAAAGGGCAGCCCTGCTGTGCCTGGTGACTGCTGCATCCAAGGCACCGTGTTTGCATCTCAGCAGAGTGCTGGGAAAGGCAGAGAAAAGCAGTGCCAGCCTTTTCTGCTTAAAAAAAGCTGCCACCAACGAAGATGACCTTAAAATAATGATTTTACACATCCAGGGTATAGAAATTGATGGCAACTTGTTTGCTTTTTAAATCAACTATATATTTAGAGCAGCTAGACAAGATAGCCAACATTTCAAAAGCAAAGTGCTGGAAAGAATCGCACACACCGACCAATGGCAAGAAAGGCTTTCTTGAAGAGACTTTGTAAGAATAGCCATTTATCTGGCGTAATTTTTTTGTTACAGATGCCGGAAGACTTCCAGTGCCAACAAGGCATGGCATTTCTCTCCAGCCTGGCATCCTGCCCATGTTTACTCAGTTTGGTAGGGGGGCAGCCAGTTAAATAATACAAAGTGATTTTCAGCAAATTTAATGTATCCTGTGTAGTTTAGATCATCTTGTAGGAGCACACTGATACTCTTAACTCTACTATTTTTTTACGATTACTTATTTTTTCCTGCGTAAAAAGAATAGCACCTTACTCCCAGTGTAGCAATCCTCTGTCAATGAGGATGGAATGTTGACTTGTGCTACCAGACTCCAGTGTATAAAGCTGAGGGACCACCAAGCTATTGTAATTTTATCTGGAGAACTACTTTTCTCTGAATGTAGATTGCAGGAAATAAGTTGTTGTGTATTATTTTGGGGAAAGAAACAGAAAAAAACCACCTTAAATTCTTTAATTTATGGTCCCATGCAGCAGCGGCTGTAAATGTGCTCAGTCTGTTCTTTCGGGATACTCTACATTGTGTTGGCACTTCCTAACTAATTTGTGGTTTAGAAAAACAAACAAAATTGAAAAAAAACCAAACCCCAAACCAACCCTACCAGACCCTAACAAGCTAATCCACTGAATCTACCAACATCTGTACTTGTGCATAAAACCTCTACTAGGTTTCTCAACCATAAAATAAATGGTACAGTTGCAGCACTTTTATTAAACTTGAAAATGTGATACCTACCTCCCATTGTTCTCTTTTTGTGACAGAGGAAACAAGTGAAGTATAATTTGAAAGGAGAGAAGTACATTTGGTACATTAGGAAAACACAGTTGTTAGGAGCTGTTTCTGATACTTTCTTCATGTTCTCACTGGAGTTGGCTACTTTTAATACTTCTTCTGAAAATGCATCAAAGCCTGAAGGATGAAACAGAGAGAGAGAGAGAGAGAGAGAGAGAGAGAGAGAGAATAAGCTCAATATTGTTAGAGCTGACTTTTTCTTGAGGCTGTTTTCACACTTCCTCAGGCAATAAGATTAGAAAAAAATAGCAGCCTCTAACATGAAGCCCACTTCTTCAATCTGATAAGATATATCTGGACAGGCCAAGGAATCTTTATTTCTCTGCAAAGCTATTGGTTCACATTTCGGGCTCATAGGTTAAAGTAGAAATTGATCTTTGCTTTCAGAGGAAGAATTTTTACAATTCTGATTGTCAAGCGTGAGTTAATTTGCTTAGTTCTTTTTCCGGCTCAGTGAGTGGTGTTTCTTTGTTGTGAGCTATTTTTCAGGCTTATACTAAAATGTCCCTTAATTCTAGTCTGAGCTTTTTTTTCTCAAGCCATTTCTCTGCTTCAGTATGAAAACATATACCACAAGTACATTTCAGCTATGTAGGCATTAATCTGATTTTATCACTTTAATTTGCAAGATAATGTATTTCCTTTCTCAGCGTTGGCTATTGACTTATTTTCTCAAAAGAGAAAAAAGGAAAAATGAGATAAGAGACAGAATTTTGCTGAGTTGAAGCTGAAAGAACACGAAGGATTTTTCCTCTTCTTTGTCTTCATAGGCTTACACGAGTAATCCTCTGACAGAAGGGATGCCAGAGAAAAGTGCAGAAATATGTATGGAATGACCTTTGCTACTAAAATTAACGTGCCTCCTGCACCTGTTCAGAAATGGTTTTGCATTCTTATGCCTGACTTTAGAAACACTGGGTAATTAAACAGTACTTTCATTGAAGGTCAACTCTGAATTAGTAGTTCATTAAATTATTTGTCACGCTGAATGTTACTCCTGGTCACCAGAAGTACTGAATTCAAATATAGAGCAGAGGAATCAAGTCTAGTTCTTATGCTCTGGAGAAAATTGTATCCTTAGTGTCCAGGTCACACGGCAGGGAGGAGACCGTGTGCCCAGCGCAGAAAATACTCTTTTGCGCGGGGCTTGGTTAGTCCTGGTATGCTCAGAAATGTCTTAGAAATGTGCTACCTCTGCTCTCATTTTAAAAATGCATGTATTAGCATGACTGTCCTATCTAGACCCTCGATAATTAGTTTGTTTTGAAAAGGATTTTTCGTGTACTGTCATACCATTTATACTAGCTACAAAGAGGACCTATTTCTCTTCATTATAATTTTGTATGGTGGTAAAAGCTTGAGACAGAACAAATTAGGACTTAGACACCCCCACATTAATAGCAATGGCTGAAACAAACCAAATTATGAAATGTATAATTAGTAATGACTTGAAATACTGCAGTGTGGTCTGAGATGTGGATGGCTTTGCAAGTGAGAGGCTGCAGTATAATTCTGTAAAGCGTGACCTGCATGTTCCGTCTTCCCACTGCTGATCATCAGCCTTATTTTCCCCTCAGGTACGGTGACTAATATTTATTGTTTCTTGATCCAGTAGCATTTGTGGATTTAACTAAACTTTAGTTGCAGACACAAAGTACAATCTTTTTCCTATGCACGTTAAACGCGTAGGATCTTAACTGTGCTTCCTTCTTTCAGTACCTGAGCAGGGCTTCCATTTTAGAATCGGACTTTATCATTTCAAAGCAGCTGGTAGGGTGGTTTTGGGGTGTAACAGGTGCTAATACACCATCAGTAGGATCAGAGACCGGCAGTTACAGGGATGTCTGTTTACGGCTCTGCATGCTGTAATCAGTTCAAAAGTGTGTGCAGTCTTTCCGTCCCCTGAGGGCTCGTGCTAGCTTGGCAGTTGCACTTGCAAAGCAGCAGACGTTACCTACTGAAGTACCATCACCACTGCTGTGCGTGCCTGGATAGAACTGATCGGAACATCTGGGAGACCTCTTCAGTATTTATCATACTGTATATATAATGAAACTCTCATATCAGTAATTGCTAGGAGATTAAACCTTTTCAAAGACACATTTAGTGAATGCTAATGCCCTGCTCTCAAAAAGAGAGGATGTTAGGAGAACTGGGGAAGGAAGAAAGAAGAAAGGATGTCTTTCTGTTTTCAGGGACTGTGATACCAGGGAAAAATGTCCTGTGTGCTGAAGGTACCCAGCACAGGATATTTGTAGGCCAGATCAGTCTAGACATTTCTCCTTAGAAAAGGATTATCGATCCATGACGTTCCTCGTGAAATAGTTCAGTTCTGGACCATGACCCGTTCTTGAGGGGGCTCGAGTCATATTATTTATTGAAGACTTTTTGCTGTTGTAGTTGTAGAGGGAGATACTTGCATGGAAGAAACCATCTAAACCCCTATTCTGCTGAAGTTGTTAGATTCTTAATGGTCTTTCAGCCTATCCTAACCTCTCTGGTTCTACGTATGCTTTCCTGCTGCCTAGTTCAGTGTGTGTAGGGTGTGCAGAATAAAAGAACAGGAGCACCAGCCTTGCTTGAGGGGCTCGGCCGTGCCCTGCGCTGGGGTGGCAAGAACTGTGTCCAGCATGGGGCAGCCCCAGCCCCTCCTCAGAGAAGCCTCACAGCCTTCCTTCCCAGCACTGGACACGTAAACCGCTCAATAGGAAGGACAGAAATACAGTATGATGTAGGCTCTGATCTGTCTGTTCCACGGTTTCAGGTGCTCTTTGTGTCCACCTCAATGCCTGTTTTTCTGTTTACTGTCGCTGACCATGTTGCAAACAGGCGAGGCCGAAGAGCTGGTGGGAATGCAAGAGTCCAAGATGTTCTGGAGAGGTTCACGTGCTGTCTGAGGAAGGGCTTCAGTAAGCCGGCCATTACCCCGAGCCTCGCCTGTGGGGACACGGTTGCATTTTACCTCCTTCAAATGCTCTGCCAGAAAATAGTTATTTAAAATGAATGCACATTTTGTGTGAGATTCGATTCTGTTTCAAAAAAGGAAATTTAACAAAGGGGTCTTGTTTTTAACAACCCATTTCACAATGAGATCAGTATGGAAAGGTTTTCCTCAGGAGCACTCCTGACTCGAACACGAGGAGAGCTTCCAGGGCTATGGGTTTATGTTTACGTGAACAAACTCTGTCGTGGCCATTGTAACTGTATGGAAAGCCTAGTAATACTATGTGTTTTTCAGGGTCAGGTTATACTTTTCCAGTCAAAACTGCAGTGGAGTAGAGACTCACTCAGTCAGTAGATACACACATCAGTGTTCTGGCTGCCGCTGCCTGCGCTGGATGGGAATATGCTGGTGTGCAGTGTACTCTATTCTTCTTACCGTCGTATGCCGTAGACGGTAAGCTCTTGCAGGTGGCGTTGTGGCATCTCAGTATGGGCGATACCATAACTGTAATTTGTTGTTCTATACACAAAGAATTTAAGGTACAGGTTAAGCGACAGACTTCAAATGCATTTTGCTACTCTATAAATGTTGGCATAGATCAAAGTCCATCTGCTATTCAATATTTTGTGTATAACAAAAGAAAAATGTAGAACAGATGAGAAAATAAGCAAAGGATCACAAACAGTTGAGTGAAGAGATCAATAGTTAGACCGTACAAATTAATAACTGATTTCTTTTGGTGTGGTTTCCTAAATAAGGATAGCTAAACTTTGTTAATGTATTTTTAGACAAAGATACATTCATGCACAAAATCAACTGCTTTTTGAAATGGTATGAAAAAAATTTGGAAAAGTGTATTTTAGCTGGTGAAGAAATTGGAAAATTCAGAAAGCAAAGCTCACTGAAGAGCAATGGAATTTTGGGGGGACTTTTAAGTTAATGTCCTTTATAAATTATGAAGCTCTAAATGACTTCTAAATTACCTGTATTCTGTTAAGGTAAAATAAAAATCTAAGTTTTCATTTGTATATATTAAAATTGCAACTGAGATCCATGATTTTATTGAAGATCCTCAATCTCATTAGCATTGAGCAGAATTAGATATTTAGATATCTTTGTGGAAAAATCTTACAAAATAGGTTTAGTATAGACAGTTGAATGAAAGCACTGCTGTGTGTGCAACAACTGACAAAAAAGGAGGCACACCACTGCAAAAATGGAATAAAACAGGGTAGGAAGCGGTTTTGAAGAATTAATATGTTGTGAAATCAATTTAGGAAGTACTTTTATTCTGCCATAGAATGCTAACAAAATATCATTCGATTCAATAGGATGGGAGCAGATGTAAAACTGAGGAAAGATACAGTTTGGAGTGTAGCATGAAATTATTCTACAGTACTCAGCACAGCGAGAGGTCGTTGCTCTTTTTTCTAAGCTGCCTCAGTGCTTGTCAGCAGTATAGGAAAAACTGAGTGAAAGGAAAACGTATTGTATAGGGTAGAAGCGTAGAGCACGTGGTTTGTTGGGGTGGCCTCATCAGTTGTGGTGTCTCTAGTTGCTTGGGGCTAATTCTGTTCTGTTGAGTTTATGATATAGACTGGGACGTCGCTTGGCCTGTGATCTTACATCTGCTACTCGCATCCTATTGCTGATGGTTGGTGACTTTGCATTAAGACAAAGGAGAGCAGACAGCAGGTCCATGAGTGTCTGTTAACAGTCTATTACCTTAAAAAAGTTACCTGCTTTGCCTATGCTTGAAGTTAGCACTGAGTGTTATATTGTAGAAATATAATTTAAATATTTTGCAGTAGTGTCTAGGCTGGCTCCATTAAATACGTATATAAAAATGTTGGTAAATGTTTTATAAATGTATATAAAAAACTGAAATATGTTTAATGAAAATCAGGAATGTCTTTGTTCTGACAGTAAGTCAGATGACAGACGTTTAGAAGAAATGTTGCTATAGAGAGTTTAACTGTTCACCTTTCGGTGTACTGTAGATTGACTAAAAGCTACTGTTGCAGATGAACTACTGTTGCGATTTCATGAGTAATACTGATGTTGCTGATGTCTTTTACACTATTTCTAATTAAAACTACTGGGAACTGGCTGGTGAACATCTGGTAAACTGACCTCTAAATGCTCTGAGAAATTTTTTTGAAGAAATTCGCACATTGCGTAGGTAGAAGAAAAGTTTGCTGTGAAGTTTTCAGGAAATCCAGCTGTGATTGATCTCTGTTTATACTTGAATGTTTTGTTCCCACACAATAAGCTCACGTTTTGCCTGTGTTAAAGAAATTGTTCCATAGGAAAGAACCTCTAGGGAAGACAGCAAAAATACACCTAAAATGGTGCTTTAGTTATGAGATGGTTGTTCTATGCTTACACTCGTGTTTCCAAGAGTTGATTTGATTCTGTAGGAATTTAGTAGATGTTTAAACTGACAGAGAGTTTATACACTTGATTGTTAGCAGCAGAAAAGATCTTGTAACTTTCAAGTCCTAAATCTTGTGTTGTTCCTGAGACTTGCTAGGGAATCTGGAAGCAAATCCTTATCTATTCACACCTGGTTATTCCATCTTCGTGGAAAGAAACATTGTGTTTATGAAGGCATGAATTCACTGCAGATCTAAAACTGACTACAGTTAGATGTAACCTCTTTAATTTCATAATATCATAGTTCATAATATCATATTATCATCATTACTGGAAGACCTGTCCATCAAGAAAGACCAATTAAAAAACCCCACAAAATGCAACAGTATTGATTTGTGTGGTTTATATATGGAGAATGTGTTGCTGATCCCAGCTGGATGGTAAAGGGCACCAGCATTCCAGAGAGGAGCTATGGACCTGACCCGGCATAACTTTGGGGCCTTTCGAAAGCAAAGAATCAGATTTTAAGGCAAGGTTGAAAGTTAAATCTGAAAAATGTATAGAGAATTAAAGGTATGTAGTGAGAAGGCAGAATGATACAGGAGAGAGGTCAGACAAAGAATTCTTTGTAGTGTAAAAAAGGGCAAAATAAAATATGATAAAGTCCAAAGAGGTAGTTGATGATAGGCATTAAATGGGAGAATTGCTTGTGATTTTTTAAGTTATACATTGAAAATTCATCTCCTTCAAAAAATGGCTATGCTGCCTTGGGAGAAATGCAGTGGTTGAAGCTTACCCTATAAACCAAGAAGAGTCAACAATTTGAGACCAGAAGCAGCATAACGTGACTTGGGGTGAAAACGGTAGCCTTGAAATAGGGATAAAACCCCCACTTTCTTCATAACATATGAGGCCATTTTCAATGAAAAGATGAAGGTAATTTCTTGCAGCTCATTCTGGGATGAGCCCGGGAGTGCACGATACTTTGGTTCAAATCTTGACTTTGAATTGGACCCAAGAACAGTAATAAGACCAAAATTATTCAAACCATTTGAGAAAAAAAATCCCTTCCATGCCCACGCTCTCTATTTAAATGTTCCTTAAAACAGCATTTCCCTCTTTTACCTCTGCTGCTGAGATTTTAATACATCTATTTAAATGCAAATTTTGACTTTTGGTCTGTAATCATAAAAATGTTTGACACTAAAATTTTTATCAGAAATATAGTTTTATATAGAAGCAGTATTGGAGTGATAGGCCACAAATAACAGAACGATACATCGCTCACCCCATTTCGTAGTGTCGAGAAGCATTCTCTCTGATATCATCTGAGGACCATGATTGTTTTCTAAATAGTCCAACTTATTTAAATATGTGTCGTGTGGATTTACTTTTAAACTGTACTTTATGCACCAAATATTCCCTAAGGACCTTTATTTCTTTCTGTCCTCTGAATTATCAGGATAGCAATCCTGAGAGCGTCTAACTCTCTGTTTAGGAAAGGAAGGCTTTCTTCCAGCCAGTGTTTTTCTCTTCTTCACAGGTAGGCTTGGTAAAAAGGACTTGACTGGGTAGCAGGACATTCTGCCAGTGCTATGTTGAATCAACTGCCAACTGCTCTTTAGTTGCTGCTGAGTATGTCACTTATGTTTCATTTTTTCCCAACTCCCTTGCAGCCGCTGCTGGCCCTCATTAGTAGCCCTGTTTGGGGTTGCTGTGGCCAGCAGCCACGGTGCCTCTGCCAGGACCAGAGCTGGTGAGCAGAGCTCCAGCTGCTCCTGGAGACTGAGCTCCAGCTGCAGCAGATGAGGTCACGTTGGCCAGGGTTGTTTTCCTGTCTGTCTTGATATGATTGATATGGCAGTGTGTAGTGATGAACAGATTAGTCACAACATCATCAGCCCGCTGGTACCTTTGGCTCGTGGTTTGGTACAGCTCAGTGGTGGCATTGCAGCCACCTCTACTGCTACAGTCATGCTAGTCTCCGATTCCGCTCTGTGAAGCGCAATGAAGCGTTCTTTTCCCGTGTGAGTGGTAGGAAGTTTTCCAGCTCTTACTGGCTGGTCATTCATAGGGGTTATAGCAGAACACGGTGCCAGGAATGAAAGGAGTGTTAATCCTGATCTTGACTTTTGAGAGATCTAGTCTAAACATACGTCCATTTTAAAGAAAAACTGTATGCGTATAGGAAGGGGACTCTATGCCTCATTGTAATAGCAAGCTTATATTTACTTAATTCTAGTATTAAGTTAATGTAGGTGGTTGCTTTCATTTTGCTTATTGTTTAAAATAGTTTTCATGTTATTCTGGTGAGGATAAATATGAAGTCAGATATTGTATTGTACTAGCAGTTAAAGAACAGAACACGCCTTAGGTTCTGCACATTCTGCATTTTATGTTCCCTAGATGCCCTTGTCATTGATTACATACTTTAGATTCCAAATGATAGAGGATCTGAAGGGCACTGTGCTATGTTTTCATTTTCATCATCTCTATATATTTGCTGAATTTGGATGGGTTACAAAGTCTTCTATAAGACCTGAGCAGTATTGAAGCCATTTAAAAAATAGCAGTAGAACATCAAGTGTATCAAATAGTCAGATTCCTAGCTGTTTGTCAAAGAACAAGTAATCTGTAAAGGAGGAAAACCTTAGCATTTGAACGGAAAGCTATTCGACTGCAGTAAGACTCTGGAGAAATTATTTCTTACGCACTGTATTCAGTAAGTTCATTGCTGCCTTACCTGCTCCCTGAAATGATGGTGGGAACTCTTTCATTGCAGTTCATCTTTCCTGTTTGGTTTTTCTTTGCTCTGGTAAGATTTATTTGCTGATGCTAAGGTGGTAGTGTGCTGGATCATTAATCAAACTGTTCAAGGTTAACCAACTTTTATGCTGAAATGACTTTTTATGGAACACAATTTAAGATTTGAAAATGCTGGGCATTACCTTACTTGGAAAGAAAAAAAGGTTTGAGTCCAGTTGTCATCGTCCTTTTGGCTAGATTAAGCTTTTGCTCTCTTTTTCCTCTCTCAGTGTATAACTGTGTAGAAATGGAATAATCTTTTTTTTATAAAACACGGCATAGTCTGTTTCTGCCTTATTCATGTCCTGACAAATGTCGCAAGTGTAGATGTGCGATGCTTTATTTTTAAAGTGCTTATGTAGTTTCTCTGACACACGTTTCAATGTTCATATCTTAAAAATTAAATAGTCGTGTAATCAGAAATACCATGCTAATGGTTTTCAGCCCAAAGTCTAATGAACCTTTTTTTCACCTTAAGCGCAAAGCAAGTCTCATAGTAGTAGTCAAGCATTTTTTTTCTAGTAAATTTAACACTGGGAATTCATTTAAATCTTTGTCAAGGTACATGTTCAATGTGATATATGCACAGACCAGATTTACTATAGGAAGTTATTATCGGGGTTAGCCAGCCCTGAGAACATTCCTCTTTATTTGTACTAGCCCTTTTTTGTGTTCCTCAATGTTATGGCCTTAGTTTCCACTTGTTGTCTTCACCTGTCTGGGTGTCAGAAGTTCACATGTTCTCAAAGTTATCAAATCCCGTGAATACCGATCTACCGGTTCCAATCAGAGTCCTGGAGCTGCGGGTGCATATAGCACCGGTCACACATCCTGCATCTCCTATTGTCCCAGAGGAATTTCAGATCATATGCGCTTCATACAAGCCTCTCCAGGACGCCAGATTTAGTATATTGGCCTTCTTGACCCTCCTTGCCACGTTTTGCCTTTTGAATTACCCAACGTCTCAGCTTACCTTTTAGTAAATTCTCATTAGGGATTTTTTTTTTCATGATGTGTCTGTACAGGGGATGGAAGTGGGGGAAACGGGATCACAGAAGCTAAAGCCGAACCAGAGTTCTAGCCCAGATTAAATCCAGAAAAAGAGATATCCTAAGGTGAAGACAGAACTATTTTTATCCAAAGTTTATCCCCTTATGGTGCCCTAGGCACCTGTGCTGATCTTGGGGGAAAGGGAAGCATGGTATTACTAAGCAGTGTGCGAAGAGGTTGTGCTGATCTTAGGTTGCAGAGGAAGCAGAGGCAAAACTGAAATGCCGTTTAAATTGATGGTGTGGAAAGGGAGCTTGCATATAATACAGTGTTTCAGGCCTGTTTTAAGTTATTTAGTATATATTTGGTCTTGTAGATGTTTTTAAAGACTTGTCAGTATTTTATTTCAGAGTGGGAAAGTATAGACAAATAGATTGTTCAACACTGGCTGTAAGAAAGGAGGTAGCGCATATTAAATGCTAAGGTTTGAAGCTTATTTTTGGTGCGTGAGCCTATGCCAGGATATTGTTCAAATTTAGTTGCTTGAAGGCATGTGTGCGTAAACAAAACCAGTCACTATTTGATGCAATTCACAGATCACATCACTTAGAATGGTCAGCATGCCAGCCAGAATGGGAGGGATCCGGTGCGCTCTTCATGTCTTCAGCGTTGAAAGTTAAGCCTAACAAGTTTCAGGACTGAAAACAGTTTGTGAACTACACAGTGTCACTTAGATGTCACACCAGGTGTGACTGAAGAAGGATGAATTGACATTTATTTAGGTTAGAGCAATATGTGCACGTTGAGACATTAGTCACATCGGTTCCTACGTGGAAAGGGCTTCTGCAGTGTCGGTATCCTTAGCTGAAAATAAGGAGGCGGGAGGACTGAAGGAGCAGAGATAGGTGTATTTCTTCCTCCTTTAAAGCTTTCACAAAGCATCGCTGGATTTATGCCTTGCTGGCAAAGCTGAGTAGTTGTTATTATTATTATTACAATTCTGCCACTATCAACTAGATTCAGTGGAAACCCACTTGGTAGAAGTAGAGTTTTGCTTAATAGAGAAAGAGCCGTCCTAAATACTAGGAAGTCTGTCTAAAAGATCCATTGTTTAAGAGAAAAAAAACTAAGAAATAAAGCAGATACTTTCACTTCAGCGTTGGTACTGTTATAACCATAAAGCTGAATTCAGTGCCATAACTCATCTCTCCAAGATGTTGATTTTACTAAACTGATGCTAGGAAAAAAAAATAAAATAGGGGGGTGAATTAAAATCTAAATCTTAAGTTATTACACAAGCAAAGCCCTGAAACAATATAATCAATTAGGTGGATTCTTGTATACAATTGTAGAGATGTGGGTTGATCTTTCACAGTGTTGAGGAGATGGTCAATGATCGTTATCTTGCAATAAAATATTAATACTTAAATGTGAAAAGTATTGAAACATTGTTTCTCATGTACTTTTCAAGATTTGCAGAATGCTGTTGTTTTGTCTGATTTACAGCTCCTGATGAACTTGTATGGTAGAATCTGCCAGGTGAATCTTGCAAAAGCTGCAAGAAGACTTCAAGTACAAGCCTTTAGTTTGGGTACGTGAGGCTACTTTTAGCAAGGCAGTAGAATATACCTCCTGCAGTCTCAATGGAATACCAAATATTAAAGAAATGCATTGTTATCACAATTAATTACATCTCAGAGAAATAATTGGCCACTTTGAAATAAAGGTTTGGTTTTTTTAGTGTGGGATTTCAGGCTGATGATTGAAGCCAGAATGGAAGAGACATTGTCTGCTGAAGTCATTCTCTCATCGCCAGTATCTTTCAAATTAGCATAGAACGCAGTTCATACTAAATACTGGTTGCATCTTTTTTCACTGTTCTTTAGGTTTTGGGAAGTTACTGCTTCTGTCTTCAGGAAAGAATTAAAAGCACTGTGAGAGAACAAGTTGCGCTCTACACAAATATATAAAGCACCAGTTCTGCATAAGAAATAGCGCTGAACTTTGTAGGAAGAGTGTTTTGAACAGGTCTAGTTGATAAGCACTCTAGAATCAATACTGCATGTTATTCTACTATACATATGAAACACTGATAGTGTCAGCTCTCCAACAGGCTTGAAACAAGTCAATGTGACAGGCAGTTAGCTTCCTGCCGGTGGATCCGGAAGGCCGTTGCTGGCTCTCTTGCTGTTATTTGGTCAGGGCACCGTGTGATTGAATGCTAACACCGGCCATGCTTAGAGCATCTCTAGACAAGTCTTTCGAACCTTCTTCACTCTTTAATGGTGCCACACTGTGAAATTACTATAAACCAGACTGGTGCTGGGCTTTTCTCTTTTCCTTAAATTGAAGCGCTATTTTTAAAGGGTTGATTTTAATTCCTTTAAGTCAAAATTTGTTGCTGATCTTGAAATAATAGACCAACTGCAAATATTATGCTCAGGGAATTAACTGTAGTTTTAAATCAGATAATTCTTATAATAAAGACTCTGGAAATTCTCTGTAAGGAAGGTTGATACTCTGGCATTGATATTTATAAGTTAGATGATGGAGCAAAGGAAAGAAGGAATGAATTAGCAGGCAGTCAAAGAAGTCGGAGGAACATAACTAGTGCTTATGCCCATTATTGTTGCAGTTATTTGACTTTTAAAGTGGTTTGCAACTCTCCTCTTCCTAAACCTAATGCCAGACAATCAGTCACCCTTGCTTAGCCGTTGTACAGCAAATTGTTAGGAATGCTACTCATAATTAATGTGCAGCAGCAGAATTTAGAAATGAAATTAGCTCCCCAAAGTTAAAATATGACTGTGATTGAAGTAGTAATGAAAAAGTTCATGCAAGTACGTTTGCCATTTATCTAAATGTATTATTACTGACAGTGCTTTATTGTTAACATTTTGTTATCCTTATTTATGCTGTTGTTATAATGTCTTTTTGTATACCTGCAAATTGGTAGGTGGCTACTACTCGCCTCTAGTCCTTTTTTCCCACCCCTATACCTCCTTCTTTGGAATTAATTTGTGTAACATTTGGTTTTTAATATCTCTGGGAGCATGTCCAATGTACTCAGAGGAAATTGCTATTTACACAATTGAGGAATAACTTTGGTTTTCTCATACATGAAGACTTTTACATACTTTACCAGAAAGGCATGATACCTGTATTTTAATTCAAAATTCAAGAAGTTCATTTTACCTACAAAGGAAAGTGAATAGAACTAGCATTTTTAGTAGTCCAGCAGTGTGTAACTTGAATTCAAAATCAAGAAAGCCTCACCTCACCATGGGTTTGATTATGACTTTCATATAAAAATGCTGAAGGAGAAATAATTTTGGTGAAGATTCCGTGATAATCTTAAAATAAATTGATCAAACATAAGCTTAGGCAAATAGTTTCTCATTTAAATAAAATGCTGTATTTATTGACTCTTCAGAAGCACAACTTGATTCTCTCATTTTGTGAAGATTTTCTCTTGTTTTAGTTACTTCTGCATGTAGAGTCATTTCAGGGCTGTAGGACAGAAGGTTTTCAGTTATGGTGATTCTCAAAGAAATTCTTTCAGAAAAAAATTCAGCTCCATTCTGTTTACCAAGAAACTCAGGAATACCTGCAGTAAAGCACGGTTAGAACTGTTCAAATCATCTTGATATACGTAAAGGAGAAGTAGATAGGGTTTGTTGTTTTGTTTTTTAAAATAGACTGATTGGTTTTAAGGATTTTTCCTTCGTAGATACCAGTATAGCTTATATTGTGTGTTTCTCATCATCACCAGATGAATCCCAGAATTTAAGTAACAATGGGGGAAAATCCAGCGAGTTAAATGAGACTGTATATAAATTTCTAGAAATGCTTGTTTTTAGAAGTCTATCCAGCCCTCAATACTGATTTAATTTTAGAGTTCGCAACTGAGAAGAAATAGTTTTGTTTTAATCCTTTCCAGCCACAAATTAAAGTAGCAAAAATATTTATAGGACATCTGCTGTATACCAAGTAAACAATATGCACTTCCTAGCTTGGGTGGTAACTTTTGGCTTTTTTTCTTCATCAGGAAGCTGAAATACATGAACAAATGTCATTTTAGAAGGCTATGCCTGCTTTCAGTGGTGCTAACTTCAATCTCTGCAGCAGAAGAACTGGCAGGCTTCCTTTTTTATTTTCTTACTTTTTAATATAATAGTCTTCGTCTTGAAGCACATTCAGAAAAGTCGATGTCATTAGTAGACCTCAAACAAGATATCTCCTGCTTGAAACATTATAAAATAATGTTTACCCGCATACCTGGTATATAATATATATTATAGCATGACTATATATATGCTATATTATTATATTATATATAATAATATATATTATATTATATTATATATAATATCTTATATAATTATATATAAATTATATATTTAATATATATTTTTATATATATATTATGGGCCAAATATATATTATATTGAGGCCAAAGGAGTTAATAAAGCTTTAGTTTTGACTCAGCCTTTACATCTTTCCATGCTTAGTATTTTAACGTTAAAATGGTGTGAATGGAAGATTTTCATCTGGGGTGTCTTGTAGGAAGGTAGGTTTTATTTACTTCACTGAATGCAGTTTATTCTTCTAGTGGTTTATGTTTAATTAGTAATATACTAGCTGATACAGCAGACAAGTTCAGTAAAGCCAAGGACACAACCGTCCCCAGGTTTTGCCAGGTATATGAATTTCCTATAAATCATAATAGTGATGCTTTAATCGATTAAAATCCACATGGAAATTTAGTGTCGGAAGACCACATTTCTTAATTTTCAAGCACTGAAGTGTATGACTTTCAAATGACAAAATTTTAATTACATGACAGTCAATTGCATCTGCCATGGTGGTGACGGGGATGGCGAGTGTGGGACCAGCTCAGCTCTTTTCCTTGTCAGTGGCAAAATGCTGAAGGGAGGTGGAGCACCCCGTGCTCATAGCACTCTGTTTTGTGTAGGGAAAGCACACATCCCCTTTGCTGAAGTCTCTTGAAGAGAATGAATCAGTAATTAGATGTAACTTTTTAATTTTTGGGGGGTTAGCCAACAGTCATTTCCATGTCTCTGTGTCTCGAGAGATACAATCAAGTTTAAATTAAAGGAAGTAAGATTTTGGAGAGTGACTTCAAATGTTCTAATGCCGGAGATCCAAGGTCAGGTGAAGAGTGTTAAAGGGCCACGTCTGTGTCCCTTCATAACAATGCTGAGGTCTTTACAGCAATGGAACCCCTGTCTTACAGTCTCAGATATCTTTATCTGAACTTTTCAGAATGCCAAAGTCTTGCCCTCCTCTTTTTCTGCCAGGATCTTTCACTCCTCGTGATAGGTATATAGAAGTTGGGGTGTTAAGCTGGAGCAAAATCTAAGGCAATGTTCAGGAAAAGACAGGGATGCCCGTGTCTGTTGTACCCGGCCTCTGGGTAAGATGCTGAAACGAGCATCTGCACTTCCACTGAAATCTCAGAAAACTTGTGATTTGGCTTTTCTGTTTTGCTTGTTGGTTTTTAAGGACTCCGGGAACAGCGTTTATTAACGCAGTCCATAAACTAGTTAGAAAAAGCTAACAGCACTAGTTTTGTTGATTGTAGCAGTAAGAACAGCCTTTTCATAGAAGATAACCTCCCTAAATAAACATATTTTAATCTGTGGGTTCCATCTTCTTCTGCTTTTTAATAGTATTGCTCTTTAATATCACTTCTTTTCTAACAAGATCATACCCTGCTCCCTCAGGCCATGTTAAAAAGGTCAGTTACCGAGTGGTATTTTAATTTAAATAAATAGTGAAAGACAGACTGTTTTTGGAGAATACTAAAAGATCACCTATTTAAATCTTTCTTTTTATGTCTGTTAAACTGTCTTTCTTTGAGCTTTTTTTATGACCTTCAACATAATTTAAACATAATTTTACATTCATTATTCGTGCCGTTAAATAGTGAAACCTGTTTCTTTCTGCAGTTTATTTCTCTGTTATGTACATGTTGCATTTTTTTTTTAATTCAGTTCTGTAATGATTTCTGATATACTGACATTTTAAAAACCAGCACAGGTGATTGCTTGTTTTGAGAGGGGAAAAGCCCTAACGTGTGCACGTTTGAATAACATCAACAACATTATTTAAGATAAAAAACAAGGTGACAGGGGAAAGGCAGGTCAAACTTGGGACCTCTTACCTTCATGATGTCTCTATAAATGGGCCATGGGCTGGTAATGGGCTGCTTTGAACCTTCTAGATTTCTGAAGTGCTTCAGCTTTGCGCAGGATAACTGCAGCCACTCCGCTGGCACCTGGCACCAGCTCTACATCATGGTTTTGGCTTTTCAGTTTCTTTTCACTTCATGATTGTGTTTCATGACTTCATGCAAAAGATGGAATGAACTCCAGATTAGCCATAGTGATACTGTGGTTTGTAGAGACTTGATATACTGCACAAAAGCACCGAAAAGTAATAAGGCTGAATAAAGAAAATAAATTAAACCCTTAAAATGATGTATTTTCATGGCCAGGGTCCAGTTTTTCTACCTTTACTAAGGCTGACGAGCTGGTATGTCTTTTGTTGTACCCAAGTAAGAATTGCGCCCTTTCAAAGGAGTGTGAAGAAGGTTCTCCTTTCTGCAAAACACACACACAATTATTTATTTTTTTATTTTCTGTCAACACTCAATTACTTTGTGATATAAACTACTTATGTGTCTTTCCCCACTTGATCCAATGGTCTTAAACACAGGACATTCCCAAGCAGTAGTGTTGAGCAAATAAAGAAAATATCCCATGTTCTGTTACTGTCTCTAGAATTTTTGCCTGGCAGTCATTAGCAGTATGAATTAATTGATGAACCTTTTAAGAAGCTTGCAATGCGATATTAAGGAAAAAAAAGGACAAAAGAAAACAGAAAAAGTGATGTCATAAGAGTGAAGTGACATAGGTAGAATGTTTTACAGTGTTCCTTTGGATTTTTTTTAGAACAAGCGAGAGAAAGAAAGAGGTGTGCAAAAGCACAAGGCTTCCCAAAGGTTTGGGACTGGTTCTGTTGCTGCCACGAGCACAGATGCCATGTGACTGTGGTGCATTTGTCAGCCCTGTCACCATGGCCTGCAGATCAGCTGCATTCCCTCGCAGCTCGCTGAGCTGTGGGCCGACCCACGCCTGTGGCGTTGTGTTTGGCTCTGTAGGGCCACTGTGGCAACTGCTGAGTAGGCAGCTGTGCCGTGTCCTTCCCTCCTCTGTGCTGCCCGTTCTGGACCACAGCCAAGAAAAATGTAATATAGGATGACGACAGCTTCAGGTGATAAACTCAACGTACCACAGGTTCTCTTTCCTATTTGTGGCACTTGATAATTGAATTTCAGCCCAAAACATCAGTATGGATATTTTCCTGCCTCTAAGCACGCTTCAGGTGAGTTTGTATACGCCACTAACGAGCCCATAAACATTGTCAGCGTTTGCATTAGCTTCTCATAATAATCCTAAGAAACGAATACTCCTCAGTGTGCTTCTCCGCTCGTGGCCCGTTTGCTTAAGAAATACCGGCATCACCTCTGCCAAACATCGTATTGCCAGTACAAATTAATGGACTCCGTAGCGATGTTTTCAGTTAATGGTATCCATATATTCAGTCACCTAGTGCGACCTGGCTATGAAATAACTTCCCTTTACGTTGCTCTTTTGGAAGAGTGATGGTACCAGAGCTGAATTGGGATTAGGTGCTTTTAGCCACAAAATATCTTTTTTTTCCCCATTTTTTTTTTCCTCCCTCCTTCCTTTCTCACCTTCCAACAGTTGGAAGGAAGGCAACAATTTGTGGCAAGGTTAGATTTTCATACTTCTTGCTGAAACACTGCGTTAGGGCAGAATTTAAACAGCAGTAGTAAGGTAACTGTAGTCTAGTGTATCATTCTCAAGTCTGTTTTACAAAATAGTGTTGTGCTGCTATAATAAATAGACTACGTCTTGGACTGTATAGCTGCTTGTATGAGCTGGCTGCGTTATCCTACCTGTTTTACACTAGGTTTTTGTTGCTTTGAAAATTGCTGTTATGATGTTAAAGCACATTCAGTTCAATTCTTCTCAAGTTCTTCTTTACAAATTTTTAAACTGTGTAATATAAGTAGATCTAGCGTTGCCTAAATTTTGTTCCCAGCTTTAAATGAAGCATATGCAAAGAGCTACTTTATTGAGTGACTAGACAAGGGAAAAAGAAGAGCCTGGAGTATTCTGTATAGTTAGAGTTTACTTTAGTGTTATCAATGTAAAAATAACTCATTTAATGTCGCTAAATGGTATTGTATGTATGCTTTCTCAATGTACACAAAAGTAGTATTTGTGGAAAGCTTAAGATAAAAAATATCTCGAGATTTTTTTGAGAAATGAGGCTCCTGTTTTCATTCCAGAAAACCAAGATGGATAATGTGGAGCTTGCAAAAGGTCTCCTTAAAATGAATTCTTTACAAAATTCTTGTGTATCGAGGAGCTGAGCTTTCTTATTAAAAAATGTGATTATGTTAAGATAGCTTCTTTGTTTTCTCAAGATTCAAAAGTTTTTGTTGGATAAATTATAGCTTTGGGGATTCTCAGCACAGAATTTCAGAACTAGAGTCATTTTACATCCTATTGATAGCACACTGATGTGCTTTATTGTGTTTGAGAGGCGCGGCGCTCTCTCCTTTGCAGAGCAGCCGTGTGGCACAGAGCCACGAACCTTCTGTAGAGCAGTTAGCTGTCAACTGCTCGGATTGCACGTCAGAAATAGGCATCCACTCTGCTGCTGAGCCTTACTAGACATCCTTGTTAAATCATAAATAAAAAGTCTTGCTTCAGAGCTGTGTATTTTGAAATGTTTTATTATAATTTGTTTCTTAACAAATAATTGCGCTGTCTGCTTGCTACGACTGAACTTCAGCTTGTAGTGAACTATCTTAATGTTCATGGCCATTTCGATCTTAGTGAGACTCCTAGGAAGAAAAAAGTAGGTAAAATCTACTGGCCATTAAAAATGCAGAACTTTGTTGTTATCAGCGATGAGGGCATTGAATTTTGTCTTGTTTCAAGAACAATCAAAGATTATATGCTATTTTGGAAAAAAGCAAAACGCAAAGACAGCCAGCTGACACTTCGTGTGACTCATTTCCTGATGGCATTGAGTCATTAATCTGTTTTTTAAAAAATATTAATTAAAATGTTCACTACTGGGCAGAAGAATATTTTATGCTTATCTATGTTTATGAGACAGAAGTAAAGACAATAACTCTAACTGAATATGTATATTTTTAATGGCTTTATTTTTAAGGGAAAGGAGATCACTCTGCAACAACACGTTATGTATTTTTTTCCCCACACTCTGAATATGTATTTTTTAATATATAAAAATATGTAGAAGTGTCCAGTAAGTATACTGTACACATCAGCTTAGGCTCATCAGCTTCAGCTTTCTTATCACAAGAAGAAATATTTCCAGTGTGAGCCTTTTTTTTTAACTGAGATGGAAAGTCAGCGTCATTCTTTTTGCCCCAAAATACTTTATTTAAAGTATATATTTTTTGTGAGCCTTTGCACCTACAGAGGGCTTTCTTCCCTAGATGAGTTAAAACAGTCTGCATGTGGATATAGAACCTATTCTTTTCCCAGCAGGATGTTAAACTCTGTTCATCAGTTCTTGCAGAGCCAAAACACTTAGGAAAACCATACAGGTGAACGAGCTGCAGCTCTAATAGCTACAGGTCAGCACTCGATCTCCAACTGGTAAATATTCTCCCTTTTCAAAGAATCTTTGCTCCTTAGACCTGGACAGTTTATACTGCAAATAACTCTTAGTGATCAGGAATCAGCAGAAGGCTCGACATTATTTTTATGAAGCAGACATCAATTCCGCCTGCATCCCAAACCTGCTCTCAAAGTAGGATGTGGCTGTTGCTGCTGTTTTCTCGACTGTGAGCTGTTCTAGATAGCACCTCTACACCCTCCCTCCGTGACTAAAGAGTTTCCATTAGCATATTTTAAAAGGCAGAAAAAGGAGTCATGTCTATCGATATTAAAAGATATTTCTCAGTGCAGAGTAGGATTTGGTAAATTGGTTAACCTACTTGTATCATGAGTTATTCATAATGGTAGATTGTACTGATAAAACCTCATAGTTCGTATTTCTTGCTTCTACTTCTCTGGACTTATTTACAACTGTAGATACATATACTGATACCTACAATGAAAACTGCAGTGATGGTCATTTAAAACTGAGAAGATTTCAGAAAACTAGATTGTAGATGTGAGTTCATGAATAAATTAGCACAGTGATCACTTCTACCACACTGGCTTAACTCTGAAACATTATGCCACCTACATAAAAAAAAAAACCTTCTTCATTTAAGGATTCCATTCAGTATAGTAATTAAGAGCATGAATGTTATGTTAATATTGTCATTAAAACTGCTTAAATTCAGATGTTTTTAATTATAATGCCTAATGTTAAGAAATAAACCCCATAAAAATGGCACTGAGCACTTACATTGCATTTGTCCCTTTAGTAATCTGTATGATGTGGTATTTTAATCCCTATTAATTTGAGATGTGGAAATGTACGTTATCTTCTATACTCATGGAGCAACTTTGTCGTGTTTTGGATTCCTCTTTTTTTTGCTGAACTTGGATTTTCTCCACTTTGCTAGCCATTCCTCTTTGTTTGCAGTTATGGTTGTCAAGTGATTTGCCTTCCTCACAACTGACTGTGCTGCTTACAATTCTCAGGGATAGTAAGTGTTTCCCTACCACTTATTTTTTTTCATTCTGAAGTAGGTGTCAGCTTTCTAATTCAATTTATTTTCATCATGATTTTAAGAGAAATGAGGAAAAAATAAAATCCCTCTCCTCCAGTTTATAAAACATTAACTGGTAATGTATAGAACATGACTTTTCTTACGTGTGGCTTATTTCAAACTTAAAGAACGTCCTTCAGCACGTGAAGTCAGCCGCTTCTGAATTAGGCATAGCATGGCTTTGACTAGACATGCCGAGAGCTCTGTGTTTTTCTGATAATACAAGATGCCCTGTGATATCAGTCCTTTTACTGCTATGATTAATGGTTTATGAGAAAAGGAAGAAAAACATATTTAGTCAAGGTCTGAGGTAGGCTTAATTTGTCTGCCTGAGGCACTGAGATGTGCATTTCAGATTTGTGGATGTTGTCAACACCTTTATCAATGTATTGATGGGGGCTTGTGGAATGCCACAGTTTCAGAGAAGTATTTTAAAGGAGAGATTCTAGAGTACTTCGTGCTCCTTTTGTTCCGAGCAACTGAAAAATAAAGCAAATTAAAACTTTATTTTATTTATATTTTTAAATCAAATATGAATTATCCAGGATGCCCATTAGAATGGGAAATAATAAATGATAAAAGGTTTCCTTTAATGTCAATGTAAAAATGTCATGACATCACCAGGATGTATTGCAGAACAGGCAGAAAAACAGCTGTTTTCCAGCATACTGCTCGGCAGTGCTTCTATAGTTTTCTCCTGTTGAATTAAGAATGTCTTTTCCCATTTTATCATATTCTGCTTTATATACACACACAGAGAAAGGTATATAATACAAAAGTTCTTTCATCATGAATGTCTGAGAACTGCATACCAGGCTGTAACCTGTTGGAATTTGTTCACTAAAGGTTCATGGTCTGTTGACTTTTTTCCCTTAAAGCATTGTGTTAAATACATTTCTTATCTCTGTTTTGCACGACAGATTGTTTCGTATATCATCTAGAAGAGCGGCATTGAATGCTGCAAAGACCTCGTTTAGCACTTGCAGGCGTAAGCAGAATGTGTTTGAAAATGTTGCTATGCTCTCTAGTGGATAATTTAGTTAGATAATAAGTGTCTAAGAAATTAGTGTCATCAACAGTTATAAATTTATATTTCACTTAACTGAAAAACCTGCAGTAATAAAAGTCAGACCTTCACCAGTAGGAGGGCTCTGCTGAACTGTAGGACTCTGTCTGGAACAGCTCACAGGTTTTGGTACATGTATTTCATTTTTGCATACTTAGAGGTCGTCCACATTCTGCAGCAGCTTTTATTTGAAGACTCTTAATTTTCAGCAGTACAGGCAGGAAGAGGGATTCTGTCCCCAGCCTATCTTAGATCACCGGAGATGTCTGCTATTAGATGCCGCCCCTTTCCTTGCTTGTAAGGCAGTCTCTTTTTCTCCAAGGTGTTAAAAAGCAAATTTTAAAATACACTTGCCTCATCTTGACCGATGTAACCCAAAAGTTTACTTTCATTACTTTTCTTTTCAATAAAACCCGTGATGAATTCAGTAAACCACTTTGGAATTACTGTATTTGCTTCTATCATCTGAAGAAAGTCATGCTAAGTGCAATGTAAGGTTCTCAAAATGCGAGTGAAATGTGAAATTACATGCCTTGCATCTTTAAATATGCACGATGTAATCAGTTTATTTTCCAAAGCCAGTTTATTGTGATAGTATTTCTACTTCTGCCAGTCGCTGAATGGGATTCTCTTATTGGAATGGATGATCTTGGCTTTCAGCTATCCTGTGGTGTGAGTATTTCTGATGAGCTGTAGAGATTGGCATATTAATTACTTCCCTAATTTTTTCTATCCTGTGAGTGAAAACTCAACCATGATGATTATCACTTTTTCACTCTCCTTGAATCACAGCAAACAGCATTTACTGGGGAGTCTGACCATTGCAGTTGTACTTTTTGCACTATTACTGTCTTTATGATTAGGGAGTGAGCCTTTATTTGGCCCTTGTTTCTGCTTTCTTATTTCCTTTAGTCTATTAAAATCTTTGTACTCTGGTCGGTGTTCTTCAGTCTTTAAGCAATTATTTTCTGACTCTTGCCAGCTCAGCAACTGTCACTGGTGGTACCATGCAGACTTCCCAGACAGTTCACTGGCGATTTGCATTCTCAATTACACTGTAATTCTAATTGCTCTGTCATTTTTTTTGACCTGACGGTCATTACGGACTGAACACATGTCATTTTTGCTTCTTTGAGTAAATTGTACCTGCGTTAAATTTATTGCGCTGCTTATTTGAAGATTTGTCTGCTAGAATTGACACAAGTGAAAATTTCTTTCCTGGGAAACCTTCAATTCCAGTGTTCTGGTATTGCTACCTTGTAGCTTACCTTCTTTGTTGTGGGTCAAGAAGATCTGTGCATAAAGTTGCCAGAATGGTGAATGTGTTTTGCTAATGACCAGATGACTGGAGCAGCAGATACGAACAAAACAACATCCTGTCTCATTTTGCAAGATGAAGGAATTTGTTTCGTTCTCTATTGTGGCTGGTGTCCCACCTTCTGTTGTCAACTTATCTACTGAAAAGCTGTGAAAACTGGTCCTCTTGTTTCAATGAATGCTTTCCTGTGATTCCTGAATAATACTTTCAATTGATGCTGCAAAAAGCCATCTATATTTCTGTTTGTCTTTGCCCAGAGGTTGATGGCTAGAAGTTCAGCTGTTATTGAGTTTGCAAATGTTTTCATGTCTTTTTGGATACGGTAAAAATTATTCCCTTTTGTGAAATGTATTGATCTAGAACAGTATAAGATATAAGATTCATCAAAAGAATTAAATCTTACTGTATTCTTAGAGCTCTTAGATTATAGATTTGGAGTATATGTAGAAAGCTTTCATCTTCTCAAGTCTTTGATGAAAGAAGTCTCCCTTCACACACATGCCAGCCTCTTATTTTTCCAGGTGATTCAGTTGTGACTGTTCATATACCTTTTTTTCTGTCATTCCGTTCTGTAAATACGAAAAAAAAAATATAATAAGAAATAGGACAGAGAATCTAATTTTGCCTTTGTTGTTTTTCTTCTCGACTTTGGCATTTAGATAAGATTTAATTTAGTTTCAGGTTTTATGCCAGATTTCAAGGTAATGATGAGTTGTAATTTTACCAGTGTTGTTTCATGTTTTCATATTAACAGTATTAATCGTATGATTTCAATAAATACTACGTAGCTTTATAGGCTAGAAAGCAGTGCTCACACAGTTATTTTGCTTTGGGTGATGTGTAGATACAAGAAATGTAAACAAACACAAACATGGAAGACACTGTTCTCTTGAAATATCAGTAAGTCTCTAAGGATGCAGAAGGAGCAGCCATCTAAAAAAATCTTGAAAAGGATATGTTGAGAAATCTACGTTGCGGGTCTGACACTTGTATGAGGAAGACATTTGGGTCATGAAGAGCAGCTAAAGTCACTAACTGTGCGAGTGTTAGAATGGCGATAATAAAACTATCAGAGCAGAGTTGATGTGATGGTCAAGTCTCTTCCCTAGATGTGTATGTTAATAAAAAGAGATGAATCTTTAAGTGGCATAGTGTTCCAAAAATCATTCTGCTCTGACTTCAAGTTTAATTAGTGAAATCATCCAAAACCCACAGTTCTCAGCATAATACAAAAAAGACTTAATGATGTGTGATGACTCACAGGAATGCAGGAAATTGCCTTATCTTTTGTAAATTAAGTCTTACTCTTCCCATCTTATTAAAAGATGGTGCCACCTTATTGTCAAAGCATTGATAGTCAGATCCTTCCAACCTGCTCTTACACAACTGAGCTAAACAACTTCTGTCGAAAATACTACTGGCCATTGCTTTTGGCATTGTAGTTCAAATAGATCTCTGTCGCTTTTGTAGTTTTCAAATAATCATGATCAAGATGTGCTGTACTTGCTTGTCTGTTGGGGCTATTAAATATGTGCGTGTGTATAAATATATATGCAATGTTTATTCAGTGCAGCAGATGTTCAGGGGAGAGAAGTCATTTGAACTGTGAAATGCAGCGCACAGAATGGTAACCATTTTCCTTTTCTCTCCATCTCTCTGCCCAGTTTGTTCTCGCTGCAACATTAACTCAAGCCTAGCAATAGATTTTGGTGAAACTTGCTCTCTTTACTGCTTGGTTCTCTCACCACCTGACCTTACCCCATTTCTCTTCTACCTGACGTATCTTTTGGCTTTGGTGCTTGCTCAATTACGTTGTCCAAGACAGTGAAGGCTTTCTGGAGTCTCTTTGCTTGTCCGTTAAAAAGTTCACAGTTCAAAATGTTAGTAGTTCACCCCATTTGTCACCATTTGAGCCACTCAAATCAAGTTACCTCCAAATGAATCTTATTTACCAAAGTCCTAACATGGTACCTTTACCATCTGTTCTGTCTCCTTGATGGTAGCTCAAGAATGTAAAAATCTTAGCTCTTACATGGAAAGGCAGAGTAAAGAATTACAGAGAAGAACTTTTTAAAATGCAATAGAGACATCTAGTTTCTGCTGCTAGAGGTTTTAGATGAGTTAGACTTTGTGGAAGAATGGCTCGGTGAATGAGGGCATGATTTAATAGCAGTGAACAATCCAGGGTTTGCTGTCTGTAGCTAGGCCTGACCTTGAGATAAGATAAAAGGGAGCAGAATACAAGAATGTGGAATCCAGCGCTGGAAAGTCCCGAAGAGTCATGATGAGAACTTTGTATCTGCCCCTTTCGCGTGCTCGAGAGCATCTAACCAATTATGTAACAGCACAAGGCGCGTGAACAGTAGGACATAACCAATTATGATTTGTTTTGTTAGCGCGTGCATTATTAGGATAAGTATATAAGAAGTGTAAGGTGTATGAATAAATGAGAACGATCATACTCATATTGAGACTCCATCGTTACCCCAGGTCCGCCTCCCACTCCGACAAGACTTTGCAAATAATACATGGATGGTAGCGCCACATCATAAGATTCCAATCGGTGGCAAGAAATTTGTTACTTTTGTACTCGAAATCTGACATCGGTTGTTAGCAGCAGCAGAGTCCAGGATCTTCAAGACTATGCTAAACAAGCAGACTTATATCCCCTTGTTTTCAGGGATACAGTCCTCCAGGCATGTTGGTGATACGGCCTGTTGGGGAAGGTAAGGAAATGAGTAGTACATCCTTCAGCCAGACACCAGCTTCCTGGGGCTGCAGCAGGAAGCGATGGAATAATGGTACAGTGCATCTCTTTAAAAAGCCCTAGCAAATTTATTAGTTTGGGAACCTTTCTGTGGTTTTATATATAAAAATATAAATACCACACATATGTAAATGTATAAATATATATATATATATAGGTAATCTCCTAAGTCTTTGTTCTTTCTTTCTAACTTTCCTCTAGAGTGAGATATGACATACTTAACCTTTAAGTAATATTCTATTACAATATGTTATAAAATTGACTTGCAGTTTTATTATTACTGCAGTTTTCATTCAAGATTTT
Source organism: Cuculus canorus (assembly GCF_017976375.1). NCBI lineage: Eukaryota > Metazoa > Chordata > Aves > Cuculiformes > Cuculidae > Cuculus > Cuculus canorus. Next base: position 18,663,307 of record NC_071440.1, read on the forward strand.
ATATCCACAAATTAACTTTATACAGTTGAAGTCAATGTGGAATATGTTGCACTGACTCATCTCCTGAATTTTCACTGTTTTCCTTCTTTGTTGTTCGTAGTGTGAATGCCATTTTGTTTTCCTAGTACAATTAGCACTTAAACTAAAATGCTGCAAAACCACTACTGTTATCTGAGTGGTAGGATCCGAGGGTATCCCCCAAGAGAAAGAGAGAAGTAAAGGCCATGAAGTTATCTGAACATTGGGCCATACTAAAAGTTGTTGGCCAACACAAATAAAAAGCTGTCTGAGAGAAAACCTCAAAAATGATGAGTTTCTGCACTTCAAGTGACCTCAGTACAATTCTCAAAATTCCGAGGTTCTTTAAAAAGAATACAGAAAACAAATGGAAGGCATCTATGCATTTTCCTTCCTGGCATGCTCCCACTATACAGTAATGAACAAGATATAAAGGTGCTCTGAGCCTGCAAGGTTATCCAGAAGTAAAAATATAGTAATGCATCCTGGCTCTCATACTTATTTGGGTTATACTTCCCTTTAGAAAATTCTTTCATGTGCCAGTGGAATATCAGAGAGAGATAATGATCTGTTGAGCAATAGCAATGAACTAAGACTCTCAGTCCATGAATTTGCTCAAAATGCAAGCCAGTGAAATAATACATTGTCTGCTACAGCTGTTCAGTTACGTATACATTGTTCAATTCATTTCAAAACTTACCCTATACACAAATGTTTGGGTTTGAGTATAGCATTCCAGAAGTTAAATGTCATTTATGTGTACTTACAGGTATTTATGACAGGGAAAAGATTTAAATTCTACTTTAAAAGTTTATTCTGAATCTCAGTCAATCTACTTAAAATTAAATGTATCCTCATTCATCTCGAGCTCAGCATAACAATCATTCTTGTAGAAAGTTTCTACTTTAAAACCGGAGCTAACCAAAAAGCCTTGTATCATTGACCTCTAAGCTTCAGTGGGAATTTAAAAACGTGATAATTTTGGGGGGTTTTATACTTTAAAAAATAAAAATATCACTATATTTTGCATTGTGATTTTTCCATTGCAATATCTGCTGTAGTGGCAGATGCTGCCTTGGCCTGTGTTGATGTAGTCGGTGTAGTCCAAGAGACACTATATAGCTCAGATAAAATTAGATTGTAAGCTTCTGAAAAGCTTGTATTTCTTCTCAAATGAAACCTAAATGACCTAGATTCATTTTTATTATTTCTCGTCATGTTGTATGATATTGGCAATAGCAACAAATGTCTCCCTTAATAGTGGCATAATTGAATTCAAAGTTTTGTGTTTGTCAGAAGCAGAAATATTTTGCCACCTTAGAAGTTTCCCCACTTCCTGGAGTCTTTTCATGATATTTCCCATGCAGACTGTGTTGTAGGTAAGCTGTGCTGTGGATGTTTTTTATACACAGATCATAAAAGAAAAGAAAAATAAATTCTGGAAATCTCCAGATTTCTTAGGTGACTTGGAGTGCCATTGTGTCTAATTAAGATTTATCTCCCTTACAGAACAATTTTTTTTAAAAAATACTTGCAATTCACAAAATAATATAGGTAATTATATAAGCTTTGAGGTAACTATAGGTATGTTTTAGTTATTCTATACATTTAATTATGTTTCGTTATGAACTGTTTACAGCAATTCTGACTGGGTGTGGTGATGTGGGGAGAATAGGGAGTAAGGGCAAATGGAGCTGAATGTGGAGTAAAACCAAGGGTAATCTCTTATTAAAGATTCACCAATGAATCTTTGCAGACTTTATGCAAATCCAGTGGGTATTCTGTGAAAGTGTTAATGAGTGTCACAGAATCACAGAATCACAAGGTTGGAAAGGACCCATTGGATCATTGAGTCCAACCATTCCTAACACTCCCTAAACCATGCCCCTAAGCACTTCATCCACCCGTTCCTTAAACACCTCCAGGGAAGGCGACTCGACCACCTCCCTGGGCAGTCTGTTCCAGTACCCAATGACTCTTACTGTGAAGAATTTTTTTCTGATATCCAACCTGAACCTCCCCTGACGGAGCTTCAGGCCATTCCCTCTAGTCCTGTCCCCTGTCACTTGGGAGAAGAGGCCAACTCCCTCCTCTCCACAACCTCCTTTCAGGTAGTTGTAGAGAGTAATAAGGTCTCCCCTCAGCCTCCTCTTCTCCAGGCTAAACAACCCCAGCTCTCTCAGCCGCTCCTCGTACGACTTGTTCTCCAGCCCCCTCACCAGCTTTGTTGCTCTTCTCTGGACACGCTCCAGAGCCTCAACATCCTTCTTGTGGTGAGGGGTCCAGAACTGAACACAGTACTCGAGGTGCGGTCTCACCAGTGCTGAGTACAGAGGGAGAATAACCTCCCTGGACCTGCTGGTGACCCCATTTCTGATACAAGCCAAGATGCCGTTGGCCTTCTTGGCCACCTGGGCACACTGCTGGCTCATGTTCATTCGGCTGTCAACCAGCACCCCCAGGTCCTTCTCTTCCGTGCAGCTCTCCAGCCATTCTTCCCCCAGTCTGTAGCGCTGCATAGGGTTGTTGTGCCCCAAGTGCAGGACCCGGCATTTGGCCTTGTTAAACCTCATCCCATTGGTCTCGGCCCAGCAGTCCAGCCTGTTCAGATCCCTTTGCAGAGCCTCCCTGATTACTGCAGATTTCCCCTTACACTCCCAACCGTACCAAATCCAATTGAAACTGCTAAAATTAACACCAGAAATCCACAATAGTTGGTCCGAATACATTTTTAAAATATCGTGCCCTAATTATTCTTGGAAACATTATTTATAGATGTTGATATAAAATACGCGGTATGCATTCCCTGATGGATGACAAACTTAACATTGGTCCTCGTAAATCCTTCTAAAGGACCATCTCTTTCTGGGGTATTTTTTGTGTCTGGCTACGGATGAAGCCATGTAGTTGAACTGCCCTGGCACTGGGGCTCCTTTTGGGGATCGACTTGTTTACTAACAGCTCCGAGGGGCAGTGCCTTTTGCCACAGCTCATGCTGGTCCTTTTGCTTTGCGTGAGGTGTGGTCAGTGATGTCTTTCTTTGGCTTTGCTTTTTGTTGTGTGGGCAATCTCTTCTCATAACCCACCTACTCCTGGTTTTGGAGCTTTGAGACAGTTTCATATCCCTTTGCTCCCTTTTCGCTCAGTCTGGCAAACCTATTCTGCCGTTAGAACGGGGCCAAGAAAGCCCTCGCAACTTGTGAAGATCCCTTTGATGTATGAACACGGGGGGAGGGAGATTTTTCATCACACCACTTCGGGATGCCACTGATATGGAGGCATCTGGATGTCGGAGTGGGAGGCGGACCTGGAGTAACGATGGAGTCTCAATATGAGTATGATCGTTCTCATTTATTCATGCACCTTACACTTCTTATATACTTATCCCAATAGTGCACGCGCTAACAAACAAATCCTAATTGGTTATGTCCCGCTGTTCACGCGCCTTATGCTGTCACGCAACTGGCCGGACGCTCTTGAGCACGCGAAAGGGGCAGATACAAGGTTCTCATCACAACTCTTCGGGACTTTCCTGCACTGGATTCCACATTCCTGTATTCTACTCCCTTTTATCTTATCTCAAGGTCAGGCCTAGCTACAGACAGCAAACCCTGGATTGTTCACTGCTATTAAATCATGAGCCATCCTTCTGCAATTCCCCCTTTTTGTTTTGAACAAGCCAGGGTTCATTTGTTGTTCGCGATAGCATTTTTCTTAGACATAACCTTACACAACTGAAAAGAACTATTTCTACAAGTATAACTATCAACAACATTAATCCCGTTTTTAATACGCTCCTAAGCCAACCAGTCAATCCTAACCAGTTGGATAATCCATCCAAAACAAAGAAAAGAGAAAAAAAAGGAGAGACCTAGGTCAAAATTTCCACAGCCATGACCATGCGCCAATAATAAACAAAAAAAAAAGAAAAATTTATTGCTGCAGCCAGTTCAGACAAAATTCAACTTGTCATGTTGGCTTGCTTCACTACCCAACATAATAATTCTTCTAAGTTTTTATGCGCTTTTATGGCTGTGACTCTTGATAGCAAAAGAAATGCAAAAATCTTTCCCAAGAATTCCATAATTCAGGTCTCTTTTCCACCTTGTGGGATGAGTTTGATTTGGATGTGATATGGAACGCCCAAACTGGGCTGACCAATGGTATATGGTCCACCCTTTGGGTTAGAGGGCATGCCTGCCCACGCTCGATTACCACAGATCGAAAGGTATCCTGGTGGTAATCGTCTTGGTAATACAGTGCCAGGAGCGGAGTGAGTTTTATTTCGCATTGTAATGTTGCACCATTTCCGCTCCCAATCACTGCTGTTCCCCATGGGATTAATTATTGTTGGTGCTGCTTGGTCTGCTAGTCTTGTTTCCTTCTATACCTCAGACCACGATGCTAAACCTATAAGAACAAAAAAAAAAAAAAACCAAAAAACAATACGTAGCATTCAGAGAATCCACAAGTTCAAGTTCTTGTGGTTTGGATCCAATTGGAAGTTTGTTATCCCAATTATCATATTTATCGAATGCTTTGCTCTGGTTTTCCCATTGAAAGGGTAAGTTACTAGTGATGTTAAACTGTAACTTCAACTCTTGCATTGTTTGATTAAAGTTAAAAAAAAAAAAAACAAATTTTTTTTTTTTTCTTTATGGGAAGTCCTATAAGACAAGTCACAAATGGTCGCCAAACTGGCACAAAACTAGTAATGTTCAAGACTTGTGCAAGAGTAACCCATACATTTTCCGATACTGTTTCCATTTACAAGAACGCCTATAGTTTTCTTTTACTTTCTTCCAATTTTGATCCTTAATAGTCCATATTACAGGGTCACTGATTATTATCACAGTCAGCACAGTTATGGAACACCCAGGGATCACAATTCCCACAATTACAGCTTTCTTCATTCATTCCTGTGCAGGATCTTCTTGTGTAGGCCGTTGATCACGTTCTGATGACGTCTGTAGATAGGGTCGAATGCTTTTTGCTGGTATCCACCTAGGACCACCTTCTGTGGAAACACACATATATCCTCGACCATTAAATATTACAGCAACAGGTCCTTTCCATATTCCCGTTACTGGATCTCTATATAATACTCGAAAGCTGGGAATAATTGTCTTTTCATTCAACCTTATACTTTGATGATGTATTATCACCGGTGGCTCTTCTCTATCAGTCCTTATTCAATCTCATTTGCACGTCAATTTCAGTGTCTTTTTGTCTTTGTAAATAATCTTTCAACACTTGATGAGTTTGCTCCACCAAAGCCTGCCCAGTGGGAGAGTGCGGGATTCCTGTGATATGTTGTACTCCCCACTTGGACAAAAAGACCCTCGTCTCTTGACTAGTATAGGCAGGCCCATTATCTGTTTTTATGGTCTCAGGCACCCCCATTACAGCAAAGCAGGACAACAGGTGTTTACACACATGTTGTGCTTTCTCACCAGGTAATGCGGTTGCCCATACAAATTTTGAAAAGGTATCGATTGTCATGTGAACATATTTTAGTCTTCCAAATTCCCCAATGTGAGTGACATCCGTTTGCCAAACCTCTAAGGACTTTAGTCCTTTAGGGTTAACCCCGATCCCTATTCCTGGACCGTGATTTCCACATCTTGGACAGGCTTGTACAATACTATGGGCTTCATTCTCTGTTAAGCCATACTGTCGTTTTAATCCTTTGGCATTCTGGTGAAATTGGTAGTGACTGTGTCTTGCTACACAAAATTTATCCATAGGGATATATGCTGAGCTGGACTAACGAAGCTATCTGCTATCTGATTACCCCTTCCTAGTCCTACATCAAGTTGATGACTTCGCACATGAATAACACAACAAGGCTCTGTGCGTTGTTGAAGCGTGGAGCGTAATTGCACAAACAATGCTACTAATCTTGGGTTAGTTGTCTGTCTTAAAAGAGCATCCTCTAATCTTGGAACTACTCCTGCTACATACAATGAGTCCGTTACAACATTAAGAGGAGTGGTTAGCCAATTCAATGGGGCCCAACCATCAGCAGTTAATTCTAAGGTCTGTAAAGAATCTTGGGGCTGTCCCTCCAAAATATGCTTGTGCCATTCAGCACGTTCGTGCCATACACAAACAGCACGATGCAGTCGTTTTCTGGCCTCAGTGTATACAGTAAGGCCATCCACCAGTGGTTGCATACTGACTTTCGTTCTTTCCAGCCACTGCTTTCGTGACAATATCTGCCACTTTTTCCCTTGCGGCTGCTGCGAATGTATTTGTCCTTCAAATCCTAATAGGGCTTCCTGAAGTGGTATTACATTTCGTAACCACCACTCTAGGTCTACAGCCTTAACTGGAATGCTAATGTCTGCAGGTTCTTGGCCACTGATCTCAATAATTTGAGATCTGCCTTTTCGTACTAACTCTGCCACAGCTTTGGGTCTGGTTTGAATGTTTGGTTTTGGCTGCACACCCAGAAACACCCATTCCAATACCCAAAATGATTCAGCTTTATCAGTTCTCTTACTACTGGCAATGGCAGGGTCATTCAGGTCTCCATCCTTCCCAGATTCCCCTCTTTTGTTTTGCCATTGACAGATGACTGCATATGGGGATGTGCTATTCTTACAAACCAAAAGCGATATCGGTAAATTCAGTATCTTCCAAGATGACCAAGATATTTTGTAAGCGACAACTGATTTTTTGTAAAAGAGTCCTTTGATCTGCGGTAAGCTCAATTTTGGAGGCTGTGTTGGCATTGTGCAACAACACAGTCAAGGGAGCAATATCAGAGTTGGAAATGTCCACACAATGGTGGACCCATTGAATATTCCCTAACAATGTTTGAACATCTTTAACAGTTCATAAACTGGTCATCAGTTCGATTTTCTGTGGTGGGATTTGGGCATCAGAAATGCACCAGCCCAAATACTTCCACAGAGCTGACCTTTGTACTTTTTCAGGTGCAACCACAAGTCCTTTATCTCTCAGCATATCCCTCAATGTCTGCAGTGCCAGTTCATCAAATGGTTCTTATAACGGACACTGGAATGCAGAGTGTTCTTCATAAATTGTTACTCCCCTAGAGAGAGATAAGGACTGCCAAGCTGAAACAAAACAAAAAAAACCTTCACATATCAGGAGTAAGGGCGGGGAGGAATGGGGGGGGGGGAAACCTTCACATACAGCCACAGGGCTGGGGGTTTTATTTTTTCCATTTTCTTTTTCTATTGTCTACGTTCTTTTTGGGTTTGTTTGTTGTTTTTTTGTTTTGTTTTGGGGGGTTTTTTTGTGGGTTTTTTTTCTGGTTTTTTTGGGTTGGTTTTTTTTTTTTTAGTTTGAAATTGTGTCCTCTGCAGCCTTTCACTTCAAAGGTCCCAGGTAAATCTACCTGTTTGCCGGCTTAGTGGACGTTTGAGATTGAAAGGTCTCAGAGTTGCATTTTTAAGATTAATCGAAACAAACAGAGGCTCAAGCTCCTATAACCAAAGCCCAATTTGCAAATCTTACAAACGTTTAAAGCGCTTTAAACACACACATGCATACACACAGAACCACTATTTGAGAGCTGGCTTAATATACCTATACAATATTGTTTACGACCAGTCAATAAGAATAGCACGATGGTATGAATATTTAAACTATACACGGTACCGAACACATACAACACTTACAATATGCACATATATTATAAGATAAGGTTTGTATCAATTGTTTAACAGGTAACAGTTCTTGGTTTTCATATACTTTTAATACAGCCTTTTGTCCTTCAGGGAACTCTAGTTGAATCGGTTCCCGACTGATCTGTGGGAGAGAGTGTCCTCCTACTCCGGCTATAGTTGATAAAGGTTGCTCCACTGGCCAATGTCGAGGCCATGTTTCACAGCTGATTATCGTGATATCTGCACCAGTGTCTAACATGGCTCGAATCTGTTGATTCTCATTGTCACAGAGCAGTCCAATTGTTAATACAGGCCGTTGATGTAGTTTAGTGGTAAAACAAACAGCAGGGCCTGTAGATCCAAAACCTCAGTCGCCCCTATAGAATTCCACTCGGGACTGTGAAGGTAAGATACTTTCAATGGCCACAATCTGTGCTATTTTACTACCTGCCGGTATAAAGATAGGTGGACAAAGTGTATACGCCATGACTTGTATCGTCCCTGTATAATCTGCGTCGATCAATCCAGGTATTATAATTAATAATGCCCTTCATTCCCACATCGATAACACTTCCCGTGGAAGGGTTGGTTGGTTGATGACTTTCCTCCCTTTAGCACACAGCCCCTTCCTTTCTGGGCTGCGGTAGCAAGTGATTGCACAAGTTCACGTACAGCTCCCTGCACTGCGGCAGCAACAGAGCTACTTTGTTTATAAGAGACAGCTCTTTCTACTCTTAAAAGCATCTCCTCCACTCCGGCTCCCTTTGGGAGCCCGGCTAGAATCTGTTTGGTAGCCTTGTTGGCATTATCGAAGGCCAATACTTGAAACATTTGCTCTTTACTTTCAGGAGAGAGATCAGGGTGGTTCATGACGTTATCCCAAAGTCGATCAACAAAGTGGGTATATTTCTCTGTTGCACCCTGCACCAGGTTACCAAACGATGGGGCACTAGGTCCTGGTAGGCTCAAAAAGGCTTCTAAAGCTAATTGGGCAGATAAGCGCAGCATATCCTCCGGAAAGGTGGTTTGCACTCTGATATCAGCATATTGACCTTGACCAGTGAGCATATCTGGTGTTACCCCCCCTAAGGGGATCCTGTGGATCCTGGCGACGTGCTGCTGCTGTAACTGCACACTGCTGCCATGAGGATTGCCATAGCAAAAGTTGAGTCGGGGTCAAAAGTAATCTCATTAAATTTTGACAATCATACGGACACATCAAATCTGCTGAGAAAATCCAGGTCACTATCTGTCGCGCAGCTTCAGATTTCGGCCCATATGTGGTCACGGTGGCATGTGCCTGTTGTAAAATCTTTCAATCGTGAGGTTCCCACTTCCCCTGTCCATTTTCTTGGACGGCAGGAAAGGCTAAGGGCATTAGCCCCTCACTATTTTTAGGTGACATCCACTGGCCTTGCGCTATGGCATCTTTGATAATTCCCTTCCATCGCACTCCCCGTAATAAAGCCGGTCAAGTAGTGGATAAGCAGGGCGGTAAGGCTTGTTCGGCGACAATGAAGGATACAGAGGAGGAGGGGAAGGCGGCACCGGAGGAGTTAATTCCTCGATTGGGGGGGGCAGAAGGCTGTACCAAAGGAGGAGTACAGGAACGTGGGTGGCAACTAAAGCCACCCTTGGGTACTTCCTGCTTTTTCTCAGTCGGTTCCATGTCTCCCAATGCATCAACTTCCTCCTTCCCGAACCAGCGCTCCCCCTCCTTCTCCCCTGTTTCAGCTTTTCGCGTTAACTCGCCAACATTCTTGCAAATAGTTCCTTTCATGCCTTTCACCGCAGGCAATCCGAATAAACGGGAAATCGAACCCGCTCTGGCTGGGGTTTTTTCGACATTAGGTAGAGGTCCCAGCATTTGGGCTGCTGCACAAGCCACCTCCTTCTCCGCTTTCATCTCTTTTAAAGTGTCCAACACCAAATTCCAATCCCCGCGAACAGTTTTAATTTCCTTTTCCTCTTTGTCTGTTCCTGATATAGTCTTTTGCCACAACGTTTCTCCATAATCTTGCCACTCCGTAACCAAAAACATCGTGTGCGGATCAGTAAAGTGTCCCCAATTTCTACCTAAATGTAAAAGTTTTATCAGCAGTTTTGCGGGCAGTTCATGCCCTCTCTTAGAGAGGATTCCCACAAGTAGCATTGCCGCAGCTTCTGTTTCCATAATTATCCCTAAGGGGTGAGGAGCGACCTCACACCAGCTGTCTACCTTGACTATGCACAGGCAGCGCTTCCCTTAGCCGCAGTTTTCCCACGCCCCTCCTCTAGCTGCTTACCGCAGTCTCGGAGAAGTTAAAGGTGTCCTGTAACCATCCTCTGCTACCAGATGTCGGAGTGGGAGGCGGACCCGGAGTAACGATGGAGTCTCAATATGAGTATGATCGTTCTCATTTATTCATGCACCTTACACTTCTTATATACTTATCCCAATAGTGCACGCGCTAACAAACAAATCCTAATTGGTTATGTCCCGCTGTTCACGCGCCTTATGCTGTCACGCAACTGGCCGGACCCTCTTGAGCACGCGAAAGGGGCAGATACAAGGTTCTCATCACAACTCTTCGGGACTTTCCTGCGCTGGATTCCACATTCCTGTATTCTACTCCCTTTTATCTTATCTCAAGGTCAGGCCTAGCTACAGACAGCAAACCCTGGATTGTTCACTGCTATTAAATCATGAGCCATCCTTCTGCATCTGGATATGATAGCAGGCAGTTGGTTATGTATCTTTTCTTTAGCCTGTCTTTATCTGCCAACTTACTGTATGCCGTTAATATAATTCTGAATGCCTGCGTATATGACAAGTCACGACCATAATGAGCCTGTTTATTTCAAGATATGTAGTGGCATTGCTCATTTGCACATTAAAGGAAACTTTGCTGGAAGAAGGCAAATTTGAGGCTACAAAAGTTTTGTGATTATTGTAATGCTAATCTGTATTCATTCCCATATATAAAGTGTCACATCTCGACTGCTTTAAAAAATTAATTAGTCAGCTCAGTTGTGCCACAGATGAGCAGAAGCAAGTGGTTTCTTGCATCCACAAGCTGTGACATTCTCTGTGCCAACATGACTTTAAAGGAGAGAAGGCCCACAATAACCGAGTGAGAGGTGATCCCCTCGTCGTCCTTCTATCTGATAGGGTACAAGGTCGTGGCATTTGTGTGATTGGTGCATTAAATAATGAAAGAGTGTTTAAGGTATGTAAAGTAACAATCTCTGCCTTGCCTTATAGCTTATATTCATCAATATCTTTAACTAGTGCATGCATTTTAGTAGGAATATCATAGAGTAACAATCTCTGCCTTGCCTTACAGCCTATATTTATAAATGCTTTTAACCAGTGCATGCATTTCAGTAGGAATATCATGCATCTAATGTTAGCGTCATAAGTATCATTGGGTTGTTTTGCTATCTGGAGAGCAAATGTAAATAGGCTGAGTAAAAATAAATACAGCTGCTTATTTGTCACCAAGTAGGAATAAAATATACACATTTACTCAATTTCTCAACAGACCTGTACCTCCATACGCCCAACAAATTTACATGGGAGGAGTGTTTCTTTGCCCACTTTCTTTGCCAAAAATGTTCTAGAAATCTCTTAGTAACTTGCCCATCATCCGTTAGTTTTTCTCTTAGATCGGTGCCTGTGCATATGGGCGGTGTGTCAGACTCGCCTCTCTCACGTGGGGTTGTGCTCACCGTGGTTTGCTCAGGAAGTCAAGGCAGAGAGAAAGGTTCAGAGCCAGACTCCTGAGTGTGTGTGCCTAGAAGAATGCCAGGCAGAGCCTTGATTGGCTCTTCGGGGACTTCCAGCTGCGATCTTGGGACTGGAAAATGTTTTTTGTTAACTATTTGCTGTGTGAGCAGCATGCAGAGGTCCTGTTCTGTGCAACAGGCCATAGTTTATTGTTCCAAAGGTATCCTGTGCACAAAAGGAACTGAATGGGAAGCACTTCCAGGTGTTTTAGATGTCTTCCTTTGTGTTTTTCCATTTCCTCTTGCCCTGGTATGGCAGCACTGCCGTGTCTGTTGGTTGGTCCTGTGGCTCTTCAGACAAATGAAACTGCTGCAGTTTTACTGATGAAACAATTTGCAGTAATACTTTGCGAAGTGAAAGAAGATTGGAGAATTGGAAGAAATTTTGAATTCACAATACAGAAAAAAAGTTGTAGTTTTTTATTATTACTAAAGAGAGAATGGCAATTTATTTGTGAGTAACATCCAGATTAGGTTTGAAGGGAATATCTAGGGAACTGCTAGAAGTCCATGTTGCAGCCTTAGCTGGTAATCCTTGTTCTTGCTGAAACTTTATTTGCCTTAGCAATCTAATTTTTTTTTTTGTGAATAGTTTAGCATTTCAGCAGGGTTGTGAATAAGTATAAGCACTTAAGGAATTATTTTGCTTCAAGACTTTCCAGAGACCTGTTTCTCCTTCATGCTGGCAGATGCTTTGCATTAAACATTGCAACAATCTGAAAAAGACATAGTTGATAGCCTTAAAGCAAATGCTTCTCCTAACTGTTCTTTTGTGCTTTCCTTATACTTGAGAGAACAGAGATACATATTTTTTTTCCTTGATCTGATGCATCTTCAGAAACTTTGCTTTATTTTAAGTCTTGGATAAGTAATTAGTTTTTGAATATGACCTACTGAAGCAGCAGTGGCTGTGCAAAATTCACTATCCTGTGGAATGTGCATTTTGGGGTCTTTTCAGGAGGCTGAATACAGGGATGTCTTGTTATTTTTATGACAGCTTTCATAGGATTTATGTGAGAAAAGCTTTTTGAAGCAAGATCTGAAATAATGTTTATTAGATCAGTACTACTTTACTTATATCAAAATTTCATGGAAATAAATGTTCCTCTTACTATTTTGCTGATGGTGCTCTATTTCTTACACTTGTTTCTGAACAACATCAGGCATGATTTTATTGCATAATGATAGAGAATACAATTTTGTATGTAATACTTTGAAAAGTTTTGCATTTTGTGTTCCAGTAAAAGTGCGAAAGTACATGTCTTTGGGCACTTACAACATACAAGTGACCCAACTTGTGAACTTTTGTAATTGTATGTATAGCTGAAGCAATACTAGGCCGTTTAAGAGAGATTAACATCAATTTCATAGAACTCCTTGAAAAAGACAATGCTAATTAATAATGCAAAATTAAGCACTTAATAATTCTTTGTAATACTATTTGGGAGCAAGGGGCTAAGGAAAAAATACTGATATTTTGACTGTATAGAAAATTAATTGGTGAAAGCACCTAGTACTTTATATGACTGATTCTTTTGAACACCCTTTAGGTAAGTCTAATGCTAAACCCACTTATTTTTGTGGGCTCTTGTAATTAGTCTCAGTGTAAACTTAGCAATATAGCGGATGCTTGCAGGGTCTGTCTCCTGGAGAACATTTTAATTTCTTCTTTGTAGAGGAAAAACTCGTATTTGCCGGTCGTTATTTCTTTTGACAGCTCAGGTTTAAAAATCCTTATCATTTAGATTCTCTTCAAAAGCTTATACTTGGCATCGGTGAGACATTATGAATTCTCAGATTTAGATTTCCTTGAGCTTCAATTGCCTTGTAGGACTGTGACATGATTGATGTCGTGTTTCTTAACATGTCGGTCATCTCCTTTAGACTCGCTTGCTGCAACCGTAAACCGTTTTGGAATAAAACTGCAGTATGTTTATTATAAATTGCATGATACTCTTCCATCTAAATGTGCTTCATTAGGCTTACCTTCTGTAACGCTGCTGGATTGTTAGGTGGCATGTGGAAAGAAAACATTTCAGGAGTTAATCCGTTGGGCATGGAGAGCCCCCATGTGTTTGACGTATGAATGCATTAGAGATTAAAACACATTTCACTGTCCTGAATAAAAAGTATTTTCAAATCTGTACAGGTACAGAATTACCTTCTGTTCAAGATGCTACTTTTGGATTTTACCAATCATTTTCCTTCAAAGATTATGTTGCTTTTTAATAGTTCCCGTGGCAAAGAAACTTAGTTGAAGCCTGAACCCATTACACACTGAACATTTTCAGCTGCAAACTTTCTGGGATAACAGCATACCTTTGGATCAGTTTTAAAAAGCTCAAACAAGCCACACTGTAATAAATGTTGGACGTCGAATAATTTCAATCAGTCCTTTTTATTAATAATCAAGCAAGTGGAAAGCGAGCAAAAGCAGCGCTGGGTGACAGGGGAGTCTCCGCTCCACTGCTGCCACACCCTCCAACGTATATGCAGTCCTTTTATATAGTCCATCTTCCATGCATTCATTGCATATCTTCCGTGCACACCTTGCCATTCCGCTAGGAAGCTATTTTATCTTGAGTAGCAATAAGCAAAGTACACTCTCCATATAAGGCAAGCAAAGTACACAAATTGCAGAAGTTATCTTATCTTGAGCGGCACAGCAAGGTTACATATACTGTATTTTTGTAAAGAAGAGTTTCCTTTCTCACGCTTTGTTGAATTTGTATACCCTAATAGTTTAATTAAACAATTTTACTTTTAACAATTTCCCCCCTTTTTCTTTTGAAGATTTTGTTTATTAAACTATTTCTGATTCTTTAATGTTCTCTCCTTGTTAACATTAACATTCTGGTGGCGGAATAAAATTGTTCTAGAATTAATATCCTCTTTAGTATTCTGTAGTTCCAAATAAGTAGCATAATAGATGTTATAATGCATGCGCACACCATGATTAACAAAACAATTATGGGGTGACATAACGTATTCAGAATACCAGTTGCCATAGGTGACCAGCCGAAAAGTGAATCCCACCAGTTATGATTACCATCCTGTCTTACTCTTCGCAAAACTCCGTTTATTTCTTCTGTGTCATGATGAACAGTGACTAAGGTCTTTTTCCCACTCTCTTGGAGTTCTTTCAAAATTTTAATTAGATCCTCATGTTTCGTCAGTTGTCTTATTAACGTGAGGTTCATCCCAATAGGTGTGGGTTTCAGTTCATGGTATAAACTATAGTTGGACTTTATTAACTGATGCGTTACAACTGGTGCCGAATACGAAAAATCACACCCAACAATTTTAGTAAAATTACAAATACAAAAATTAGAATGTTCCTTTGCAGTTATATTTATATTACTGTCATCTATCACTATAAAAGCACAGATCATTCTTAGACACACACAACCTTGACCGATGTATATGAGTACCGTTCCTGGAGTAGCGTCTGGGTGGATTTCGAAATGACAAATACCTTGTTTCATATCAAGACATATGTCTTTAGCGTCAATTGCATTATTTTCACAGATAAATCCTTGTTGCTCTCGTGTGATGCAGGATTCTAAATTCACTGTTTGCCATTTCCCTTCTACCATTCGAGCCCATACTCTGTGTTCAGAGGGGTAGAAAACTGTTCCTTCATGATTTAGTCCCAATGCAATAATAGGGTGTATTGTGTAAACTGTAGCATTACGTATAGTAAGCACAAAAGCAGTAGCCATAGTGGTTATTGGATCATAGGTGAAATTTACCAAGGTCCACCAGGATTGGAGTTTTCTTTCTATTTTAGTAGCATTATTCCAGACTGCTTCTCGGATCTCGATAGGAAAAACGCCTTCATTTCCCTCTCTTATAATTAGAGAGGCTGTCGATTGCATCCACAACTGAGCTTGTATGCAGCTAAGGGCTAATGACACATTGTCCTGAGCTACATCAAGCGCATTCAAAATTAGTTTATGATCTTGATCGTTGGTTTTTGCGAGATCCGGGAGTATTTTTGCGATTTGCCATTGACTATTTCCTAGTGCTAGTAGGGAAGATTGTAGGGGTTGATTTATTTTGGTCAGGTCTTTAGTTGCTTTGGCTAATTTGTTCGCCAGTATTTCTGAGTCAATCCCATTTAGAACTCCTAGTCCTGTTCCCAGTATGCCGGTTAGGTCTCTCCGTGCTCTGCTTCTGCCTCTGGGGGGTGTTTGTTTTTGTAACCAGGTTGTCCATCCTTTAAGGGATGTTTGTATTAAAGGTGAGCAGGCTGGCTGGATCTTTGAAATATTAATTTGCATCAGTAATTCTACACGCTTAAGAGACCACTCTGGATTAAACAGCAATAGTTGCTGGCCTATGTTCTTCACTACATAGGGGCCAATCTCATAGATTTGTGGCTCGAGTTTAAATGGTGTTGGTGTGACTTGTGTTGGTGTGACTTGTGTTGGTGTGATCTGGGTTTGGGTTTGAGTGCTGGGATAAGTGGTGGTAACCATGGCATTTATTTGGAATTTGAATGAGAGCCCAATACTGCCCTGACCCCAGAGACAGACTACTGTAACAGTCTGTACTAACGTAAAGTTATACCAACAATCTACTTCACTTGTATGACTACAAATTTCTTTATGTTTGTCTGTAGGAGTGGTTGAAACACTAATTTGGGTTACTTTCTTCTGAGTATTTCCATTAATCACTCGACATCCTATTTTGATTTCCTCTCCTATGGTTCCCTGAAGTTCCCAAATTTGTGGTTGTTTTTCCCATTTCCATTCCTGTTTTGCATACACTTGATTTCCATGTATAACTACAGTCAGCAGGTTTAAACCTTTTAGATCTTCCCCCATGCTCCCAGTATATTTCATGAAGCCATGTGACCATACGTCCTGAGATGGTTCATGTGGATTACCTGATTCCGTGCCTTTAATCAGAACAAGGAGGAAGAAGATCATTGTTCGGTTTATTCCTCTGCCTCTCCTGTCAACTGGGTTGCAGCCAGCTACAGGGTTTTGCATCTTCTCGGCAGCAGGAGTTTACCGTTTTGCCGTTCTCCTCTCCTTATTTCTGTTCTGTCCCATACTGAAATTTTATAATGTGAGATTCTAATTGGGCACTGAGAGTGGCAATGCACTGATCAAGATCTCGATGTAGTATGGCCAAATGTAATTGTTCAGTTGACTCGAATAACTTCTGTTCTAGTGCCTGATTACTACACCACCAATTATATAAGGCCTATCTCTGGGTTAATACCTTCTGTTTACAATTTCCACAGTAAAATTCTATCCCAGATATCTGATTGTCCTTCACTCATGAATGCAAATTCCTTTCCCGCACTTAGCAATTTTCCACAGGTAATAAACTATGAATGACAGTATTAGCGCTATTGCAAACCCTATAACACACTGCGTAGCGAAAGGTAGATGTTCGAACCAAGTCCCAATCATTTCATTTGTCATTTATCGTTTTAACACCAATTTGGTCTCTCCTGGGGAGCTGATGACTTTCCACTGTGGGGGTGATACTGGTCCCTTTATCCGGCTTGCATGTGTCCAACCACGTTCACTAGTCCTTACGGCAGTCTCTGTGGTAAGCAAAACGAGATAAGGTCCTTCCCATTTAGGTTTCAAAGTTTCTTCTTTCCAGGTGCGGATCAAAATCCAATCTCCAGGTTTTATATTATGAATTTTCAATTCTAGTGGTGGTCTCTGTACCACTATCCCTCGTTTCCATAATTCTTCTCTATGTTTTGACAATTGCGCGATATACATTTCTAAAGTTTGATCTTGAACTAGAACATTTGTTTGCGGTTTTTCTATATTATAGGGCATACCATACACCATTTCATATGCTGAAATTCCTAAGTCAGTTCGGGGACGCGTTCTCAAAATTAAAAGTGCCATTGGCAAACATTTTATCCAGGACAGTTTTGTCTCCACCATTAATTTAGTTAAAATTGTCTTAATTTCGCCATTCATTCTTTCAACCTTTCCAGAACTCTGTGGATGCCATGGTGTATGATATTCCCATTTTATTCCTAAACATTCTGTTAATTCTCTAATAATCTTTGAGGTAAAGTGAGGTCCTCGATCTGAATCTATTACTTCAATTACACCATATCGAGGTATTATGTGTTCGAGCAGTACTTTTGTTAATTGTTCATATAAAAATTTTACCTTCGCACTGTAGTTTTCTATCCACTGTCTACAGTATCCGAATAGGCCAAGCACCTGTCTAATTTGTCTTTTGCTTTTGGGTAATGTTAGTTCCTGGATTCCTCTAATTCTTTCTGGGTCTATTATTTTCTGTCCTTTAATTAGATAATGTCCTAAGTATTTAACCTTTTCTTCAACAAATTGTAATTTTTCTTCAGAAACTTTTAATCCTTTCAGTGCTAGGAAGTTAAGTAGTTTAATGCTTTCTTTCCTCACACTTTCTTTATCACTTCCTGCTATTAACAGATCATCTACATATTGCAGTAGCACATTATTTGGTTGTACCTGATATTCCATTAATAATTCTTCTAATATTTGGCCGAATAAATTTGGACTTTCGGAGTGCCCCTGTGGGAGTACACTCCACCTCAGTTGTTGCCTTCGTCCTGTGTCAGGATCTTCCCATTCAAAGGCAAAATAGTCCCGACTTTCTTCGGCTAGTGGGCAGGCCCAGAAGGCATCTTTTAGATCAATTACACTGTACCAATTTTTATGTGGTCCCAATTTGCTTAGTAAAGTATAGGGGTTTGCTACTACTGGGAATCGAGTGACTGTTCTTTTATTAATTTCTCTTAAATCGTGGACTAATCGATATTTTCCATTAGGTTTCTTCACAGGCAAAATAGGTGTATTAAATGGGGACATGCATGGCTCTAAAATCCCCTGTGCAAGTAACCTGTCTATTTCTGGCTTCAGTCCCCTTTTTCCTTCCATGGAAATGGGGTATTGTTTGATTCGCACCGGTACCTGAGGTTCTTGAATTTGGATTTTTATCGGTGCAATATTTAATCTGCTTATTGTATCTGGAGAGTACCATACTTCAGGATTAATTTCTTGCTTGTCCTCTATTGTAAGGGGATATGCTTTGATGCTCAATTTCTGATTCTCCACTTTAATTTCTAATTGCAGTTCCATAATTAAGTGTCGTCCCAGTAAATTATAATCTGCCTCTGGGACTAACAAGAGTTCACCTATTCCAAATTTATTCTCTGACTTGAATATAACATTTTTAATTCTGTTTACTTTAAAAGGCTCCCCTTTCGCTCCTATAACTTGGACTGTTTCATGCGAGATCGTGCATCCCTTGGGCAAGCTCCTAATCGTAGATCGCTCCGCCCCGGTATCTACTAAAAAGGTGAACTCTTGTTCGTGAGGACTTATTTTTAATTTTATCAAGGGCTCTTGATGACTCCGGTCCCCTATAATGTAGAGCCCCTGACTTCTCTATTCTTCTTTCAATATCCTTTCATCCCGGATCCTCTCTCGGCAATCTCTTTTGATATGCCCTCGTTTCCCACAGTAAAAGCAGTTTCCCTGTTCCTTTCGTACTATGCTTTCTGTTCTTCGTTCTGTTCCTCGTTGGGGTTTTCTGGTCTCTGCCATCCCTCCCCGTCCTTTCTTTTCTTCTCTAATCGCAGCTACCATCATTCTTACTTGTCTCTTATTTGTCTCGTCCTCTCTTCGTACATACACCCTTTGAGCTTCCCTCAATAATTCATCCATGGGCCTGTTCTGCCAATCTTCTATTTTCTCTAGTTTCCTTCTAATATCTTCCCAAGATTTAGCCACAAAATGGGTCTTCAAAACTGCCTGTCCCAGGGGGCTCGTTGGGTCTGCCCCTGAATACAGCTGCAAAGCTTTCCTTAGTCTTTCCAACCACTCGGTTGGGCTTTCATCTTTCTTTTGCCTTTCATTAAATGCTTTACTTATATTTTGCCCACGGGGTACTGCTTCACGAATCCCTTGAATTACTATGGTTCTTAAATCTCCCATATGGACTCGGTGCTCTGCGTTTTGATTGTTCCAATTTGGATTCTGCAGAGGCCATTTAATATCTGCTCGTGGCCCCTGCGCATGTTGGGCTTCCCATATTCTCATTCCTGCCCGTCTAATCATATCTTTTTCTTCAGCTGTGAATAGCTGACTTAGTATAGACTCCATTTCAGTCCATGAGTAAAGGCTAGGTCCCAAAAATCTGTCTAACCTTTCAGCGACTCCTAAAGGGTCATCCAATAGACTCCCCATCTCATTTCTTTTAAAATCCCTCACATCATTTGAATTCAAGGGTATTGATACATATCCTATTTCTGGCTGAGGTCCACCCATAGGAACTTCCCTTAATGGGTATGTGTGGACTTGATTTGTTTGGCTCCTAGTTATTCGCCTCTCAGGAGCTATATCTGCGCCTTCAGCGCCCTCTGGTGTATTTGGGATAGCCGGTTCAGGCGTTGGTGCTGGAGCTATATATGGAGGAGGGTTTACTAATAGTTCTTCTAAAAACTCCTCCTGCTCTCTGTTTTTCCCTTTCTTTTCCTCCCTTAAAGGGAATAATAATGTCTGAGGTTTTTCTAACCAAACTGCAGCATATGCACTTTCCTCTGGGTTAAGTGTCTTTTTACTATTCACCCAGAGGTTCAGCTGCTGTCTAACCCAATCTTCATCCGACCCATATATTGGCCAGGTAATATTTTTCCGTATTCTCTTCCCTCCCCACTCCTTAGTACAATATTCTATCATCTTAGCCTTTGTCTTCCCTGCCGATCCGGGAAATTGTTTCCAATTATCTAACATGAATGCGAGAGGGGTATTCTGAGGCACCTTGGGGACCTTCCCCATGGGAGTCGAAGGCTTGCTTTCCTTCGCCCCCATCTTCTGGAATATCTTCACACACACGCACTTTCGCTCCCCTCGTTCCTAGCCCGGTCCCTCGCAGGATACGGGAAACGTAGTACTAGAGGGTCCGCACTCACTTGGCTCAGTATGTCGAGCCTCTCAATCGTTATATTCCAGGAAACCCAATCCCGCCCGAACGGATATCCGTGATACTCACGCCTCTACGCTGTCCCGCGTCTTCGTCCGGACTTTAGTGCACTAAACGTTATGGGATTTTTCCGGTCTCAGTTGCTCCACTTTCCAGAATTTAGGTTCGTTGGAATGGGTGAGAGTGAATCGTCAGCTCCCAGGGCCGAGGAGTGCTCGGGGCGCCTCCCCGGGAAATGACGAGACACTATTTTCCCATCCGAGTCACGGCACCAAATTGTAATAAATGTTGGACGTCGAATAATTTCAATCAGTCCTTTTTATTAATAATCAAGCAAGTGGAAAGCGAGCAAAAGCAGCGCTGGGTGACAGGGGAGTCTCCGCTCCACTGCTGCCACACCCTCCAACGTATATGCAGTCCTTTTATATAGTCCATCTTCCATGCATTCATTGCATATCTTCCGTGCACACCTTGCCATTCCGCTAGGAAGCTATTTTATCTTGAGTAGCAATAAGCAAAGTACACTCTCCATATAAGGCAAGCAAAGTACACAAATTGCAGAAGTTATCTTATCTTGAGCGGCACAGCAAGGTTACATATACTGTATTTTTGTAAAGAAGAGTTTCCTTTCTCACACTTTGTTGAATTTGTATACCCTAATAGTTTAATTAAACAATTTTACTTTTAACAACACCATTCTCTAAAAGGCACCTACTTTACAAGTCATTTCTTTGGTCTGTTTCTCTGTGAAGCGATTTTCTTTGTGAAGTGGAAAATACAGAAACAAAAAGCTCTCTTTTTAAGGAGAAAAGGATGTAAAGGCTTAGATGATAAACAACAAGATTTATTTAGAACTTCTGATGTAACATGAGACACAATGCGATGATGCTCTTCTGTACTAGTCAATAAATTCTTTGAAAATATTCCTTCAGGAATCTCAAGTAAAAAAGATAGAAATCTGGGATTTCAGAAACTTCAGTGGCCACTGCCAATCACAGTAATATTTCACTGAACTAATGTTTGTCCCTTGCAAGTACAGTGGAAAGAACAAAGGTTAGGGAGATGCCTTCCCAGTGATAGCACGTGTCTGTGTTAGAAAGTCATGACAAGGATGTCTTGAACATTCAACTTCACTGTTGTGATTTCTAGCTCAAACTACTGTTTATCCCACTGATCACTTGATGGAGAATTTTACTTTTGATCTCTGTGTTGCTCCATAAACATTGTTGCCCCAATGCGTTTCAGAGCTGCTGAAACATCCATGCTGCCAAACAAGGGGATGGCATCCCAGATGAAGTTCTGCAAACCCCGGTACAGTGATTCAAGGGCAACCAGTGTTTCATTTGACCATTCAGGTTTTTAAAGAGTTTTATCTCATGTTCATTTTTGAGGTGGGAGAAACAGTCAGGAGACTGAAGTTATCCACTGCTTAGAGACAGTGGTGAAAATGAATGTATAAATATGTACAGATTTTTTTTTTTTAATCAAGTCAATTAATTCTGTAGACTGAAGTGGGACTTCACTGTTCTCCATTTTCCTTTCTTTCAGTTGAATATAGAAATTTGGACTGTTATTTTGATTGATATCTGATTGTTGTCACAGCCTTGTGAATGATGCTGCCTGTTCTGGAGCAGAATGTTCTTTGCTAGTGGTTCTCCCCATGTTTATTTACTAATGAGGTAATGAACAAGTTTAAACTCTTGTTCATTACTTGAACAAAGAATTGCAGTCTCCGGAACAGCGCCGAGTCCCATATGTAGCATCTGGAGGAATTGGCTGGTCCCCTGATTGAATGACCGTGTGTGCTGCAAAGGCCCGAAACAACAGGCCCAGGGGGAACCGTCATGTTCCTCGAGTGCTTTTACTCTCAGTGCCCTCGTCCTGGATCGGATGTATTTGTCAAAGAGCCGTGGCAACTGCTACTGGTGCCATTTTTAATGTAATACTAAGAATGGGCAGAGATCAAAATCAGATTGAAATAACAGACCTATGAGCAAACCCATAGTATTTTGTTGATTGTAAATACTAGGAGATGGTGTTTTAATAATCCCTGTGGTTTGTTTCATCCATGTTTAGACGCGCAAGGTGATTTAATTGGAATTTCTGCATTTCAGTGCTTTAGTGCTCAGAAGCATATTAACTCTGGCTTAGCAGTTAGTGTTTATTCATTTTCAGAGCGCTGTAGGGTCATTAATCCTCAGAGCCCTCCTGAGAAGTGAGATAGGAGATAGGCGCTGTGAGGAGTAATATTCTGATTTTACAAGTGGGAAAACTGAGGAGATGAATAATTTGGTCAAGGCCACACAATAAGCCAGTGTGAGCTCTGAGAGTTGTTTTGGCTATTAGCCCAGTGGTCAGGAGAGCCCTTGCAGCATCCCACTTCTGAAATTATACGCTCGTGCCTGGTTACTATTATGATGCCTTTGTTGTCCCACGGGCTGTCTAGGTAGATGGTTTTCTCTTCCCTTCGGATAATAAGGTGAGCATGACTACAATGGAAACTCCAAAACAAGGGAAACCTCATAAAAGCAGAATCTGAATCTACTATTGTTTTGCATTTTTTTTCAGTTTTCATGGAACATAATTAAACCTTCTTTCTCCGGTTCTGCCAGAAATGGGTGCAAACTCTTTGACTTGTATATGCAAAACCGGGAGGATTACTAGGAATCACTTTCTTGGAGATCCATTTGTTGATCTTTTTGGTTGCAGAACAGTGATAAATATTGAAAGATGTCTTACTGAACTTTTCATTGTTTTTGAGAAATAGTCTACGTGTGGTATGAAAATACATCCTCTAGAATTAGAGAAGTCTCGAGAGCAGCAGTATCCCGAGGACTGTTGACTTTAGTATGAGTGGTTGGTTGTTTACAGTTTATAACTCCAGTTGCATAAACAGAGGCACTGTGAAATAACACCTTATTGGTAGAGTATAAGTAATGGTTTTGTGCAGTGAAAGACATAAATTTTTAGTGGCTATCCTTAAACAAACATTTATTTTCTCGTCTCCACAAATGGGTTAATCACTACCATCTCTTGTGGAAGGTGTTTAGGTTTTGTTTCAGTTCCAGCTGGTCTTTATCTTAAAAATAAAGCTCGTTCTGCAATGTTGTTCTTTTTAAACAAATTCAGAACTTCTCTAGGCATTAATCATTGTTTATTCAAATATAAATATTATTTATATTTATTTATAACTGTTTTGGTTAAATATTTATGTTAAATATTGGTTCGATATTTTGGTTAAGTATTTTATACATCAAAATATTAAGTGTAGGATTGATCAAAACAGGGAAACCTGCAAACTTGAGTAGTATTTTAATAAATACCTAATATTTAACATATGAATGAAGGCGTTCCATGGACACATTCCGGAATGCAGATTCCCGAATGCCCGTCACGGAAGGCTCTCGGCTCTCCCCCTGCCCACCTCCCCTTTCCCTCAAGGCTGTGTTGTATAGCTGAGCGTGCTGAACCGCTCTGATCTGCAGAGCCCGGCGGGGACGGGGCGCGGGGGCCATCGATCGCGTGCCCGGAGCCGGGGGGCGCCCCCGCTCTCTCATGTGCCTCGTGTTTCGGGGCGCAGCGCGGAGCGGGAGGCGCCCCCCCCATCCCCGTCCCTGACCGCGGGGCTGATGGTGGCGCGGCTCCTCCCGCCATGAGCGCTTGGCAGCCGCCGGCGGGCGCGGGGGATGCCCTTCAGGTAAAGGGAGAGTGTTTGGGGGCGGTGGGAGCGGCGCGAAAGGGCACCTGCGGGAGCTCTGCGGATCCGCCGGAGGCTTTGAGAGTGGAGCGTGGCGAGGAGCGGGTGTGAGGGCGGCGGGGGCTGAGCGGGGCCGGCGAGGACGGGAGAGAGCACCCGGGGGGGTTATTGGCCTTCCTCTGCTCGAGTTGATGTGAACTTGAGAGATGCTGAACTTTCTTTTGATGGGATGTATGTTAGCGTTGCTATGAGAGGTGGCAGGAATCTCGGTGGAAGTGGTTTTGTCGGATGAATTATTGCCTTTCGGTAGACGGTTTACAGGATTCCCGAGCAAACTGGCTGCCGCTTTAACTTGGAGGTCACCATGTGTTATCAGCGCGATATCATGTGTCAAGGAAAAAATTTATATGGATTTAGAAAGAGAATTCTAAAGTTTTTTTATTATTTTTTATTATTATTATTATTTAATATTATTTATTATATAATTTTTATTTTATTACTTGTTAAAATACGTATGGTGAAACAATAGCAATGGTTTTTTTAAGAAATGCAGTTCAAAAATACAGGTGAATTCAGCCAACAATCCATTTAGATGTGTACAGATTTAAAAGCAGCAGTAGACTCCGAAAGGCTGTGTTTGGAAATGCCAGACAGATCCAGTGGCAGAGGAATTGAAATATTTTGAATGGTTTCGGTAAATTTCTTTCATTAAAAAACACACACACTTTGAAGTATGGAGAGTAGGGGAAGGGTTTTGGCTTTTTTTTTTTTTTTTTTTCTTGGCTTTTAAAAAAGGAATCTCTTCCATACTCTCCTCGGAGTACCGGGTTCTTTATAGACTTGCTGCCACATGTGGGAGACTGGCATGGTCCAGCAGTGGAACGCTGGGCTCCGTGCATTTCAGACAGGAAGGACTTGGTTAGCAGTTTGGGCACCGTAAAATCACATTGCTTTCAGCACTCTATATAAATTTCATCTCAGATATTTTATTTAGATGGATATTGATGAATTTATTAAGCTCCTAAACAGTCTTTGTATTTGTCAGCTCTGTAGTGAAAAGGAATTTGGTCTTGGTACAGATGTAATTGGGATTTATATATGTATTGAATAGAGAACTCCCAATTATTTTTGCTTATGAATGATTTCAGAAATTTGGCTTCTGTGCAGTGCGTTGGTTTCATGTGTATTTCTAAAATGTAGCAATAGATGTGCTATGTTGGAATATCTTGATGTTCTGTTCATCAGTTAGAGCTGTTTTCTTATACATTTCATATTCATGTTGGTCTGTTTTTTGAACATGCAGATGAAGTTGACTTCTGAAAAGCGAGTGAAACTGCTCTTAGGTAAACAGTGTTCCCTTGCCTATGGCAGGGGTGTATTTTATCCCTGGTTTCATATTGGAATCATTTAGTGGAAACAAAATGGACTTTGGATTTTGATGCTTTATAGAACTTCTGTGTGAGTGCATGTACAGTGTCTGCCAATTGTCAGCCTTACTCCCTTTAGACCCCTTTAGGGGTCTCTTAGGGATTCAATTACGCTTTTCAGAGTTTTTCTTCCTAAACCAGCACAAAACTTCTTGGCATTTTAATGTTGTAAACATACAATAGCTCACATTCCCATTGCCTTCATTTCAATATGTGGACAAGAAGATGTGTTTAGCCAGTGCCATCTCAACATACGACACACTCATACCTCGACAAGTGTAAGTAGAACTAATTATACCCCTTTCCAAGCACTGTTTTAGAGAGATGGAGCTGAATGTTTTCACTCGTTTCTGCATCAATCAGAATAACATAGTAGTAGATAGATGGAACTTTATTATTATTATCTAGCACGATGTTATAGTGAGCGTTTTTACCTTCAAACCAGTCACTTTACCAATATTTTCATCATGGCATTGTTCAAATATTTTGATAAAATTTTCACAAAGTTCTCAGTTTTGATCATACAAGACAAAAATTTTCCAGGGACAAGAAATAAATAGATTTATTCAGTGCTAAGTCTTGTGGTATTCTAAATTCTATCAAATGTCTAGAAAAAAAAGTCTTAGGTATAATATTGGAAATTGGGACTTTTTCTGTTGCTGTGAAAGATACTATTATTAAGTATTAATAACTTTTGTTAAGATAAATCTGTTAGAAATGGCAAAGGAGTCATCAAATCAGAAAGGAGAAGAAAAAGATACATGATTAACTCTTGCTTTTAAGTCATTGTGTTAGTAGACCCTGTGGAGAATTTTGACCATAGGAAATTCTCAAAATTCTCTAAATTTTGCTTATTTTAAGTAACATGCTGAGGAGGAGTTATTTTTAAGATAGCACAAGCCAACTACAGCTTTCGTTTGGCTTCAGTGGTTCGGATTTGGAGTTTTTCTTAGAATGATTATGTCACAGGATAGTACATTTCTGGAATTTAGAGGTGAGAGTAAAGACTACAGGGGACGTTGATGACTGGAGATGATTTTTCACTGTTTTAGGGATTTTTATATGTATTTTGAGACTGGGATACAATTCACAACATCTCCTAGGAACTCAGTGTAACTTCTGAAACTTATTAACCCTATGTGAGAATAAGGTTTACTTTTCAATACAGCCATTCTGCCATAGTCTTATTTTCAATCCTTTTAAAAATCGATTGAGAAAAGTTATCTGCCTTTAGTTTGGTTTTGGAATATGTTACAAAAGGAACAAGTCTCATAAATTGAGTTGTCAGGAGATAAAAAACTCAGAAGACTGTCCTGATAGATGGGGGATCTATTTGCTCAGTTGTGCCTTTCTGGACACAAGACATACCATAAGAACATAGTCGATAGATGGAAGAAAAGTGCAAGATTTTAATTTTAAAAGGTCCATTGTAAATTATGTTTTCTCTCAAATGTGAATGCCGTGGGACTGCATTTGGGTGAGATATCAGGCAATTAGATGAGAGAGGAGAAATGAATGTGTAAATGACTCTTTCTAAATTTGTATGTGAATAAAGTCTAATTTTATAGTCTCTGACCTCGTATCAGCTGTGGAGTTCTGTACAGGTAGGAATAAGTCATCTTATTTTTTTTTTCTCTCTTTTCTTTTTAAGGTATCAAATGGAGATGGTAAGGAATGCAGCAACGTTGCTGCCTCCAGTGACGTTGCACAGTCACTACTTTTACTTTACTCAAACTTCTGTTTGGACAGCGTGAGAATGTGTTTGCTTTGGGGGATTGGGATAGAGTGTAAGCATTTCTGCTTTATATTTGCCTTCATCGTGCCTGTTCTGCATTTGATTTCAGGTAACCGTGTTAAATTGCATAGGCTGCGATTTCTCTTCATTGTCGTTGAAAATAAAGCACAGTATGGCTTCTTCCACCAGGTTGCAATCAAAGGCTATTTTTGTTCTGCAGTTAATTACAGGTCTCATGCACAGCAATAAGGCTTCTGGAGAGTGATATTTTTCTGATGGTCAGGAACATTTTAAGAAAGAAATGTTCTAGAGTTTCACAGAGGTTTATTAGTTGCCTTTTACAACAGAGACACACACACACACAAACTTTTTTTTAAGTAGTAAAATGGAGAAACTGCTTGAGTCAGCAATGACGTCCAGATTCAGCAAAAACTAGGTTATGAATTCAAGCAATTAAACATGATAAAAAGCCCAGTTTTACTGCTTTGATTTAATATGCTTCCCATATTTTTTTTGGTACATAAAAACTTCAACATGTTCTTTTCTGACAAGTGTTCGCAACAGAAAGTGCAGCACTAAAGCACAAAACCCCTTGAAAATCGTCTTGCTTTGCATTTGTACTTTCAGTTTTTATTTATATACCTTTACTTTTGAGAGAGGCAAACAGCAATAATTTCTTGGGTTTAATATACCTGGAGTTCAGCAGATACTTGTTTATGTACCTGCATTTTGATAAAGATAATTAGAACCAGATGGGTTAAATATTTAGGAATCAGTAAAAGAATCTCTTTTAAGTAATACTTGATGTTTGCTTGAAATAAGAGTTTCCTAAAAATGATCAGATATCCAAACAAAATTTTCGTGTGGACGGCCAGAGGATCCTTGTCTGTGTGTTTTTGTTTTTATGTATTTGATTTTTTGTAATTTTAAACAGATTTCCTATACATTAATTATTGCATATTTAGCTATGTAGAAAAGGAGAGGGAAGGAAGCAGATGTAAGTCTTGGGTACTAATGGCTTGTGGACAACCTGAGCCTCAGAAGAGCTTTAGCAAAGACATCAATGACAGCTTGCATCTCGGAGTATGATGTAAAATGCAAAGAAAACCTCCCACCCTCTGGAAATTTCTGGAATGGAAATTTCTTTGGTCTCCTAGTGCTTTGATGCTTTCTGGGATAGGCTCTTGGGGGTTTTTAACGTCAGTGTTTTCCTTGTTAAA
Source organism: Cuculus canorus (assembly GCF_017976375.1). NCBI lineage: Eukaryota > Metazoa > Chordata > Aves > Cuculiformes > Cuculidae > Cuculus > Cuculus canorus. The sequence goes on from NC_071440.1 coordinate 18,691,767, forward strand.
CTTGAACTTTCTGATTATATGAGTAATAGTAATCCAGGAATGGGGTTTAGATCCTTTCGTCAGGTAAGGAAATCACAGCTTACAAGAGGACTTGTTTCTCACTACTAACTAAGCTGAATCTAATGGCTCTCAACTTTAACTGTAAAAATGTGAGAAGTATAGGTGGCACATCGCTGCTGCTTATTTGGGGAGTTACTTGTCTGCTGCTGGGCACTGCTACGTGATACTCTAATAAAAATGGCATCATTTGGGGGAATAATGTCATTTAGGATGGGTTTCAGTATCTTTGAAGAACTACTGTCACATGGAGCAAGTCTTCTAAGAACATGATGTTGAGCTCAAGCCCTAAAGGAATGCTATGGCTTTCTCCTTTTGCGCTCTTTTACATTACTTGTATGTTTTTGTCTTCCCATCGAGTGTTCACCTTTTTAAAATGACTCTGCCCTTCTTACCCAACGTGTTCTGTAATCCTGGGGACAGCAGCCCAGCTCTGGCCTCCGATTGTTTGTGACCCGGCCTTTTAATGTGTGACATCAACGAGTGATGTGTGTGAAGAGATTCATATTTCAGAGGAATATATCTGCTGTCAGCTGTGTATGCAGGGAAGGTTTGGTGTTTGGTTTCTTCCTTTGGAACAGTTTTTTTTTTTTTTCTTTTGAGGCACATGCAATAAGAGGTGTCCATCTCTTCAATCCCTTCTCCCAACTCCCCTCTCAAGTCTGGCATCTTATAACGTGTTTGCTGGTGAAACTTGTGTATAGGTTACCACTTAGTTCTGAGAAAAAAAAATCTTGGTCTGTATGTTATGGAAGCACTGAATAATTCTCTCAATGAGGGACAAGGCAAGTATAATAAACTTGGAATCAGATACATCTAAAGAATTGGTTCTATGTAAAGTCTTAAGGCATTTATAGAAGTGGGCTTCCCTCGTTCCTTTAGTATTGCCTTTAGAATTTTAAATGCAAACATATGATCTAAACTAAGCTATTTTGATGGCATTTTTGCGTTAATTCTAGAAAGTAATGTTTTCTTGGGACAACTGCATAGACTTCCCATTACTGACATAACATTAAGGTTTGTGAATAAAAAGCTGCTTACACAGAACATATTAGAGCGATTAGACTTATTTGTACTGTTTCAGTCATGAGAGAGCTCCATGGGGCTGGAGAGGCTCCGTTGTGCCATTTTCTATGTCGTATTCTGCACGTTCCATATAGGAACCAACAGCCTCTGTCAAAAAAGGCTTCAAGTGAGGAAACAATAGATATTAAAAGGTTAACAATAGACATTAAAAGGTTATGTTCCTAACCAATCAATGCACAGATTTGCTTCTTGTCTTGGGAATTTTAGTTTGCAAACTGAAATTGGAGGTGCTTGGTTCCGTGTAATTTTTGTGAGAAGGATGAGCATATGAGACACCTTCTTTTCTCATTTTTTTATCATTTCAGGCTGCTAGAGCCAACGACTAGTTTGGCATAGGACAGAAAGATTGTCTTAGAGGGAACTGGAATAAAATCTGTGAAGACGCTACTCTACCAGTTGCTGTGGAAAATATCTCTTTCTTAAAGACAGAGAAGGAACAGTAGGGAACAAAGTCCCAGAATGCTCCAGACCCCTTTTGGTATGACACAGCCCCTGTTCTGTCTAAGCCAAATGTTTCTAATTAGCTTTTACCTTTCTCTGGATAGACAAATGCCAGAACGTACTCTTCACCTTAGAAATGACATCATTTTGAATGAAGCAATGCTACTATTAATTATGTAGTTTTTGAATAGACTACAGTGCACTGGAAAGTGACAAGGAGACACTAAACAGCATTCTGTAATATCTGTATTAAAGAAATAGCTGCAAGAATACTTATTACTTGCAGATGTTTCGAACTTCAACGGGTTTATAAAGAATTCAATATTTTCATATGCTTCCGTGTAAAGCCATCTGTCACAGTGACAGAACAAAGTGTTGAGAACAAGAACAAATGCATGTTTATGGAAGTACTCCATGAAATGTTAACAAGAAAGACACACGATACACTGCAGTATCTTGTAACAAATGGGCAAGGGATTTGAGAAAAGCATGGCAATCATCTTCAATATTTACAGTTATGGTTTCTTTTCTAATTTCTTTTTATGTACAAGTGTTGTTAAAAAATAAAAGTCTGTCAATACAGATGGTGAGGAAGACGGGAATACTGAGTAAATAGGAGTTTACATCCACCTTTTGTAGTTTTTCATGTTTCTGCTCTCTTGTTACAATTTGAAGCTTCTATCTGGATACATCAGTATATATGTTATACCTTGTAGTGTTTGATACACCTACTGGACTTTTTAGTGCAAATTAAACAGCCTCAAACACTCCCAGGAACTGAACTTTGCTGGTATCTTCTTCCCATCCCCCGTCTGGGACAGATTTTATTTGTGCCTTCACAAAAGAATGAATCACGTTATGGTGTTTGAAGTTAAAGGTTGATGTAGTGTGACTTTTAACCTGTCTTACCCCAAATATGGGACACAGTGTGGGCTACTAAGAGATACAAAGAGATTATAGGGGAAAAAGTGGTATTGAGTCATCAAAAAGAAAGCAAGTGTTCAAGAAAAGTTACTTTGAATCTTTTGTCAATGGTATTGCAACAAGAAAAATCTGGTTCTAAAGAATCTATAGAGTTGGATTTTTAGTTACAAGATGTAAAGGAGAGGTAGTGATTCTGTTATCCTCAGGGCTCCATTCTCTCTGCAGGTTTGGGTGACTCAGAGAAAGGATTGAATTAGATTGTGCCTTAGCAACACTCTGAATTTTCTAGGAAATGTATTTTATATTTAAAAATGGTAGGTCCAAAAAAGGTGTGTGCTTGAAGGGTTTTGGAGATGGTTATGGTACCATTTGCACATTCTAGCCCCCTTCAGGTATGAAGTACCGTTCTCTAAGCAGGACGTGGCTTGGTGGGCCAGTTACTCAGTTTGAATCTGCAGCATTTCACTCTGATGTGGGAAAGGGCAGAACTGGTTATAATTTTCATGAGAGTTTTGGTTTTCCCTCTAAATAAATCTGTTTTCTTAATGAGGTTTATGAACATAGCATAAATCTATTTTCATCGGCTTTCAAAACCTTCAAAAGAAGATGGAAGGCAGAGGTTGGGATACACAAATGTATTAGCAACATCACCCTGAGATAACAAAAGCATTCTAGTATTGGCAGTGTCATCATTCTGCATTAACTTGTAATGTTCATATAATTTCATTTTTAGCCGGATAGGCTGGAAGCTTTGACTGTATTGCATTGTGGTTTCTTTCAGCTGTATTAAGTTGTCCAGTGTTATCCTTAAAGGAGCAAGCAAAACCTGAAAGTAACAATGTCTGAACTTTTATTTGAATTCCGATAAATATGCAAGTTTTCAATTTTGTACCTTGCAACAGTGACATCTGGTGGCTAACAGGAAAATCCCAACGCTGGTTCAGAAACGAGAAAGAAATAATTAACACCCCCCCCCCCCCAATTTTATCAGAACTGTGTGATCAAATCACATTCTGTAATTTGGCATTTCCAAGGCCATTAGTGTTACTCTCTAAATGAAGAGAAAAGAACCAGGTGGGGAGAAACACAACTCCTTGGTCAGACTCGAGCTGATTAAATATCTATTTTAGCAGAGCAGGGCACAGGGTACCAGATACCACAGATGAAGGTGCATGGAACTGTCCCAGAAGCAAATCTGCTATTGGTACTCATAAAGGTTTAGTTTATCTTGATGTTTAATGCTGACAGGATGAATTAGAGCCTTGAGGCAACAGGTTTTGGACACTAGGGTATAGAGATTTGTTTTCACTTTGAATGTTCCTTGATTATCCTTGGGTATTCACCTTTGGAAACACAGTCTGACAATGAGTCTCAGCATTATGTACACCTGTTGCGTGTAGAAAATTCCTAATACGTTGGACTGGTGGGAGGGGAGATATCCTCCTGCATTTCTATTAGTTTTCCATGCCCATCCCTATGTCCTTTTTTCCTGAGAACTGAACCTTCTAGTTCTCTGTGCCATCGATTGGCATGTATTTTAACTGTTCTTTTATTTCTTTTAAAAACAAGCAGCATTAGTTGTTTTTCTGGGTCTCATATGAGAATTTGTGGGTCTTCTAAACAGTTCAATCTTCTGTCATGACCCTCAGCATTCTCTTGGACCCTCTTGCTTTTGCAGTTTGTTTTTATATGGACTGACCTGCCTCCATGCAACTGAGAAAGGTCTTTCTTGCAAATTATAGGAAAAGTTTCTAGTAGGATATCATGTGCCAATAATTACTTTACTCTGCCACAGGGTCCTGACTTGCTGTAAATGTGTTTACTTGTTGTTTACAATGTGTTTGTGATGCTGCTGAGACTTTGTCTTGCTGCTAACAGTGAGTAATTTTTGTGCTGACAAAGCTTCTGCTTCAAAATACAGCTTCTTTCCTGTTGTATTGCTTCCAAAATATGAATCTAAATTATGCATTTATAGTCATTTTAATTGTCCAAATATTTATATGCTAGCTATATGATAAGTTTTTTTAAAGCTATCATTTTTGTAATCAATGAGTTGGCTTTTCTTGCTCAGTAGACTATCCCCTCAACTTATTTGACTTTTATTTTGATGAAAAATGGTAAATAGTGGTGTGATTACACTCTAATGCTGCCCAGTGCTAATGATTATGAAAAGTATTGTCTAATTCTACTATGCCATTAATTAAGATTTATATTAACAAAACAAACTTACAGATTTGCAGACTTACCGATACTGGTTTCTGCAGAAGTTACAGAACTACAAGGAGAAAGTTGAGTATAATGTTTCATCTAATACAACTGATTCTCGGTATGTAAAACTGTCAATAAAAAAAAATAAGAAACATGCACAGTCCTGTTGTGGTTTAAACCCAACCACCAATTTGGCATGACACCGCTTGCTCACTCCCCCTGTCCTGGTGAGATGGCGGAGAGAATTGAGAGAGTAAAAATGAGAAAACCTGTGGGTTGAGATAAGATTAATTTAATAAATAAGATATATAAAGGATAGTAATGATGATGATGGTAATAAAAATAATAAAATAGAAGTAGTAATGAAAAGGAAAATAAGCAGAGAGAGGGACGAACCCCAAGAAAGACAAGTGATGCAAATAAAAAAGAATTGCCCACCAGTAACTGACTGATGCTCAGACTCTCCTCGAGCAGCGGCTTCTGCCCCTGGACCAGCTCCCTCCAGTTTTTTTTGCCAAGTGTGACATCATATGGTCTCTAATATCCATTTGTACAGTGGGGTCAGCTGTCTTGGCTGTGCCCCCATGCTGGAAGTGCTTGAGAAGCTGAAAAGTCCTTAACTTAGTGGAAGCGCTGCTTAGCAACAACTAAAACATCAGTGTGTTATCAACATTAATGTCATATTAAACCCAAAACACAGCACTATGCCAAATACAAGGGAGAAAATGAACTGTATCCCAGCCAAAACCGGGAGGGTCCAAACAGGTTGTATCAGTATGAGTGGGGTTTGCTTCTTGTGGAAATTCACAGTGCCCTTAGGAAAGGGGTTGCCCCAAAGCAGATCAGCGTCCTGAGCACATTGCTGTTACACGTGCTGTTAACACGTTGTGAGCAGGAACAAAAGGCAAACTGTTAACCTATGTGGAGTTTTTCCTGCCCACCTGTGTGTGCACTCTCTCTTCTCAAAACGTTACAAAGACCTGCCGCTTGTCTTCCAGGCAGTAATGTTTGTTTTAGTTATTGCTGGCTGTTCTTTCTGTGTGACGTTGAGCATCTTCATTATTTGATTTCATGTTAATAGTATTTCCCAACTTTCAAAAATTTATTAAATTGTTAGCAGAGAGAGATTAAATTTTCTTCCTGGAAAAGACTGGCTTTATGGTAGCTTGTCCTATATTGTAGTTACTACGTTACCTGTTGGTAATTAAAATTGCCAATAGGCCCCCAGCTATCCCACAGAAGATTCTGCTGTGCATTGCTGTTCCCCCATTAATAATGATTGTAGTTGCTGGTTTTGTGGCACTTAGCACAGTTGATGTTTACTAATTTGTTTGATTGTGCCTCTCGGGGAAGATCAGGGAGAGGATCAACTAGTTTAAGTGTGCTTACCAGGCTCAGATATGAGATAAAGTAGCAGCGGTTTGGGTTTGAACAGAAGGAAAAATTGAGGTACCTTAAGCTACTCTGCTAGGAAAGGGGAAGAGGGAAGGGATAAACAGATGGCTGTAGGTGTTCCGGTGGTGGCAGGGAGATCGGGAGGGATACGTGTATTCAGAACTGCATCCGTACAGATCTGCATTATGCCGGGATCACAACACAAATACCTGTATTCCTTTAAAAATGTGACTGTTGATGCTACTTCCCTTTTGCCTTAATTTCACATTGTAAGTAAGGTTATGAATCACACCTGTATCTCAGAGAAGTGCATTCGGGATAAGCACCTTAAAATTTGTGAGGAACTAGTAGAGCTGGGCCTCAAACGCAAACGTGATTCATTGTCCTTCTGTTGGAGTCTTGCTGGTGGCTCTGAATTTCTGATGGAATAAGGAAAATAAGATTTTCTCCCTCCCTAAAAGAATAAATGCCAAGTGCAGAGCTGCTGATTAAAAACATATCTCTGAGGAGCCTAACGCGAGCTAATCCGTAGGACATATCTAACTAACTTCTAATCCCTTTCACTGCTAAGTGCACTGAGAGGTAAAAGTTTCTTCTCTTTGCCATAGGTTACCCAGTTCTTCAGAGCTAGCAGTTTGCTTACTCCAAAGTTATGCTTTATGAAGAATGCCCTTGTAGTACTTGAAAAGTACTTATTGTCAAATTTCAAAGTTTATTTCCTGTGGAGGCACTAGTTAAATAATTTCTCTCTTTACTTGCACCTCTATGGCATAGCATGAGATCTCTTGACTGGGAGTGATAATGGAGGTATTATTTTCTTCCCTTAAGCGAAATGATGTATTCCTAAAGTAATTTGCTGCAGTGCAAATTATAACTGCTCTTTTTGTCGTGACAGGGCTGTAATCATCTTGTGTCACTGGGCACCTCTCTAACAGCTTATCGGTTCTCAGTGCTGACAAGTGGATGTAAAAGAAGAACAAGAGGAGCATTTAATTCCTTTAGCTGGTGCCAGGGCTTTTGACGTTCACATTTTGTGTTCTCTGTTGTATGTAGAAAATAAGTTGGTGAATATTAGAATTGGTTTTATATCCAAGGATAACTTCCTATTGAGTAAAACATAAAAGCTACTTGAAACATTAAAAACCATTTTTGTAGACTGATTTGTTAGGCAGTTTCTGTGAAATGTTAGAAAAGTGTCGCTTCAAGTCTACGTTATGTATCTACATAATTAATGTAGATAAAGAAGAAAATAGGGAAAGTTGTTGGAAGTGAGATAGTCAAGCAGTTAAATGTTCATTGAATTGCAGTCTGAGACCTTGGGAAGAGTATTAGGTTATAAAAGATATAGGTAAACAACTATTTCTGTGCAATTGTTTGTATTTTTCATCCGCATCTCCCATGTGGGTCATGATTCCAGTACACAGTTGTGTAATCTGCAGTGGCAATGATCCAGCTTAAAAATCAATAGGGCATGAGGTGTTTCAAGTTCTCATTATTGTAATGTGTCAACATCACTTCGGTGATCCCAGAGCCCTATGTTGGCTGATTTGTTCTCTGATTTATTGTGCAATCTTGTAGGGCAAACTATAATTTCACTTGCAACCCGAAGCTCTGCTTTTATGGTTTGTGCCCCTGTCTCCAGTCATTAGGATGTTCAGGGATAATCAATACCTGCGTTTGCCACTGAAGGTTGAATGAAGTTGTCAAGCAGCTGAATTACAAAGAATACAAACAAAAGAACATTCATATGGCTGAGCAGAACAGGGCATGTTTTTATTTAAATTTTCATTCCCTGCCAGCCCAACAAATGTTTTTATTTGCTAGCATTATCATAACTTGTATTCCCCTATATGCCTAGAAATCTCAGATCTCAGATTTTGTAGTTGTAATTGTTTACTGTACCACTTTGACTTTAGGTTATCTGTGCTCATTTCTGATTATATTGTCTTCTCTGTATCTGTCCAAATTAAATAACATCATGGGTAGGAAACTCATTACCCTAATTCCTGAAACTTAGTAAACTTATGGTGGCTTTAATGCATAACAGGTAAAGCAGAGTTAATTTTGCAGTCCTCCTCTTCCATCCATTCGAACTTTGATATTTCTTTACGTGATCAAAGTGCTGCAAGCCGTAACAATGCCGTTTTTATCAGTTTATCCTAGGGTTACTTATCGATGTATTTAGAATGTCTCCTGTAAAACGGAGGCAGTTTAGCACAACTGCAAGCTCCAAGGACTTTCACTGCACTGACATGTACACCTCACATATTCAACTGTTAATCTGAGTTTAATGCAACAATCTTGAAGCTAAATATCTAAAATCGCACAGAGTCATACAAAATGAACATTAATTCTGCATTTTTTATTAAACAGAGTTTTGTGTCTGAAGATGTATTGATATGTTTCTGGGGACTATTATTGTATTCTTACCTATATAATGAATAACAAACCAACCAAATGAAACCAAACCCCTCGGTATGTAAACAGTATTTATTACAGAGCAGCAATGTAATGTTCTGGAAAATATGCCGCTTCACCATTTTCTTTCCAGTCTTATTGGTAGTTCCTTAACCATTAAAACACTGCGTGACAAAGTACCTTTGGCGATAACTTCCTGATTTTAACTCAGAGGAACGTAAAAGCCTCTAAGATAAATGAATGCACTGCTGCTTAAGAGAAATTCTGTGTTTCTGAGGTAAATTTTAGTATTATCATATAGTTTGAAATATCATCACTTTTATGACTCCTTCACAGATGTCAGCTCTATCTTAGATCCTTAAGCTACTCATTATTGTAGGAGTTGTTTGCTGTAAGATTGCTCTGTTCTCACGCCTTTCCCAAGCTGGACACCGCTGCCTCCACCTAGAGAAAAGGTAGATGAATACTTGGTCCACCCCGGAGTGTTTGTTCTTCTGTTTTGAGGGGGAGTGTGTGTGTGTGTATTATTTAATGACTCTCACCAGCATTTAGCTTTCATAAAATTGTAATCCTTGAAGGCTTGCAGTAGAAACGCATGCTTTTCTGCATCTGGATGTCACATTTTGGACTTGGTCTGAATGCTGAAGCATGTTAGCAGATTGTCAGTTAAGTGAAAAATGTCCATCATCTGGAAATGCACAAAGTAGGAGGAAGCAGGGCCATCTGTACATTCTATGTTTCTTGAAAAACTTGATGACTGGGCTGTATTTTCCCAGTATACATAATAGATGTAATATTTTCCTCCTTCTGAAATACCTATTTCACTAGAACTTTCAACCTAACAATTAGGAGCACACAGCTTACCTAACGAGAAAACGTCGGGCAGCAGATAAATGCATGTGAGCCTTATATTAAGTAAACCTGATGTTAGGCAGTTTTTAAAAGCCGTATGAAACAATAAGATCCATATTCACCACCAAATATAATACAAATAAGAGAAAAATCAGAACTGGAAAAAGAATGGGGGAAAGTACTGTCTCAAATTCAAGGCCAGAAATTTTCAAAGTAATTTTCCTAGTTGTATAATAGCAATTTTGCGGTTAGGTTAAAAAAGACTTTTTACTGTGAGGATTAGAAAATTAATAATTCTCAAGAATCTTCTTTTTTTTTGTCCTCTGCTTTCTCACCTAAGCCATCAGTCTCCAAAATGTGTTTTTTTTTCCTTTTTATGTCTATGTAACCTGAGGGTGGCACGCTACAAAAATCATTAACACTATTTTAATACATTAACACTATTATTCAGTAGAATATTATTTTTCAGTTTCTCTGAGGAAAGGTCGATGCCATTAGTGAACACAGTGCATGTACAAATTTGTGTCTCTTCTTCTCAAATATTGAAGAACAGGTATGCTTCGCTACAGTAGGAAACGGTGCACAGGTTTCAGATGCTTCCTGAAACTTGGCATTATTAGTCCTAGTTTGCTGTGGAAAGAGATTTTTTTTAATGCAAAAGTGTCTCAACCATTTGCTAAGCTGATCTATTTAAAGACTTTTCCATTAAATTAAATTAATTGTCATGGGGTTAGTACAGCTTTAAAGAGTTAACACCTATGACCTCATGTATCGCAAAGAGATATGGGTCTCTGCTGCATGAGAGTTTGACTTATATAACAGAATAATCTGGCATAATGCACAGAAGGGAGACGAGGGAGAAGGTGAGCTGTAGCAACCTTTCAAGTGTTGCACAGGCCATGAAAATCTGTGGAGCTGCTGGAAGGTAGATAACCTGTGCAAATTAATTTGGCTACTCTGCATCCTATGATGTATAATTCATTTTACATTGGAAGTGTCTCACATTCTGGAGGGCAGGACTGTTTTAAGGTATCTCGGCTAAGTTGCTCATCTCTATCCCTTATTTAAAAATAAAATGTCATAAATAAATGGAAAACTTGCAAAAAGGTACTCTTCATTTTTGTTACTTTTTGAAAAACTTCCTCATCCGCAGTAGAGTTTTTAATGTTAAAAGAAAAAAAAAAACTTTTTTAGTCTTTTTTAGCCTTGTTTAGCTTTCATTTTTTCCCCCTTTTGCGGGATCCCCATGACGCCATCACCCAGAGATTTCTGGAGTATACAGATTACCAGACACTTGGTTATTTTAGCTCCCTCTGAATTCTTTTGGAAGGTAGATACAAAGGTTGCATTGCTGCAGAGAGATGCCCCTCTGCTTTTTCCCACCCCTCGTTCAAATACCAAGGAGTACACACAGAATATAACAATTGGTGTAGAATTTCTGTCCATGGGTGCTTGTTGCCTGACTGAAGTCATGTGAGGGTAAGCTTTTGACCTTGGTGGTCACTGACAGGTGACAGCTGTCTCAGGGCTGGTTGAGGAGCAGTGCTTCTCATCCAGTAGTGGAGTTTACAATACAAATAAATCCTTATTGAATCAAGTAAAGCTTAACCCTTAGTTAGGCGCTGTACTCGCCTCTAAGATGGTAGTTAGGAGGTGAAACCCACGGCTAACTCGTGGAGGTGGCAGTTGCTGCAGAAGGACGGTTGTCTACCATAGTTGCGTAACCCTTGTTGCGTCTGATGGCTGGAGCTGAGAGCACAGGCAGCTGATCAGTTGCGATGGAAATGCCAGGGAGATGGCTGAATCCAGACCTTAGATGCCACTGTTCCTTTTTATTCATATATTTTTTTGTCCAGTTAATCTGTTTCTGAATAGAAACTGCTGCGTAACAGAAGAAAGAAATCATTTTTCATCAGCATTTGCTGAGTCATTACAGTTACATGTACTCTGCGGTTATGCTTTGTACCTCGTTAACTGTTTTTGATGCAAGAAGAATGGTTATTTCATTTTCCGTCACAAAGCTGACTTTGATTAGTATATTCGTATAGAAGGTACAGCACAATTCAGCAAAATTCCGGACCATTTCATTAATATATTTTCTTTAATTTGGGAACACCACTGAGATGGAAATTTCACCGGGATGAGATTTTGAGTTGTAGGTATTTCCGCTGAGCTATGGAAGGCAACTAGTCAGGCCGCCCTATGCAGGGATTTTGTCATGCTCTGCTGTAATTAAGTGAGGAAAACGGAGACTCAATGCATTGGACCCAGGAGTACTGGTGGTGTTGCCCAAGCATAGTGTTAAGGAACTCTGTGAGGAAAAAAGAAAAGGTTTTTACGTTTTGGTTTTTTTTATTTTATTTTTCAAAGTTTGAGCATCACTGTAATTCCCTCTGGATGTGCTGTTTTCACTGTGTGCTAGAAATACCTGCTGCCCCAGCCACTACAGGTACCTGTGACAATGCTTCTACCTGGTTTAGTCGCTTTTGGGGGGGGGGGGGGGGGGGGGGGCTGTGAAGCTCAGTGTTTGTAAAGGGCTTTGAAAAGTGCTCTCTTAAAAGGGTTATTATGAGTGTGTAAAATGCTGCTGCTCCTGCTGAAGCTCGGACAAACTGTAAACCTCTGTGGCTGCAGAAAATTACGGAGTGCTGCATAAGCTGTTCAAGTGCTGCTTTACCAAATCAAAGATACTGAGCTCAAGCACTGTAAGAAAGAGAACTCCCACAGGGAGAGACAGCTTGCTACTATGGCATCCAATCCAAGGTCATACATAATGTCAGTCACAGGAGGGAAAAAAGCCAAATTAAGCATTTTTAGCAGTGAAAGTATATAGAGAAATAACATTAAGGGTGTGAAGATAGTGGAAAGGAAAACAGTAAAATCCATGTAGCAGAACAGTTGTGTAAGCAATGTTATAGCAGTGGGCATCAGAATACTAAGTCACTTACATCTTGTGTATCACTAACTGAAAGCCCTTTCCTGCGTGATCTCTTGCATGGCTGTGCAGCATCTCACCTTTGTTCTTGCAGCTCTTGTCTAGACAGAGAATTTATTTTCTAAATAGTTGTGAAATGAATGGGAAGATCATTAGCAGTCAGCACTCATTTGATGTGGGAGGTGTTTACTTTTTCCTTGGAGATATCAGTGTTCAGAATTTTTGACAGACAAAGGTGCTGGCTTTGATATTTTTGTAAATATTTTTGATATCTTGGTAAATTAGTAAGGCGCGTACCAGTAAAGAAATACATACCGATTTGAGCTCCAGCAATTAAGCATAGATTAGGAAGATGTCTGATTACGATGTGCCTATCAGTCAACATAAACTTGTGTAGTGTCAAGCCTGATTGAATGATTTTAATTTCACATTGAATGAGTAATATTTGTTACTGCAGCAGCCTGAAGCCCACCAAGCCACCACACCGCACGGGCAGTAGGAGCTCTTCTCTCTAAGGAACTGAGGTGAGCTCACAAATCAAGACCATGATGTGAATTTACTCTTGTTGGTGTAAATATATAGTCGACAAGTTCTGCCCAGGTTTGGTTCCTTTGCCTGTAAGTACATAAGCTAGTGCTCTTGAGAGCTACTTTATTTCTCTTGGTTCATTTTGGAGAGTTCTCCTTGGAGAGTGTATTCTCTTATAGTGAAACAGATGGAGATGCATAGATAATAATGCCACAGGTGCACATAGATATTTGTGTGAGGTATTGAGAAAGGTACTTGGGAGGGTATCTGCTGTTGAGAAGATCGATCTTTTGGTACGCTTGTTTGAATGTTTTTTTTCTCCTCTTAAATTCATAAATTCTTGTACTTTATAAGCAAGTTAAAGTAAATGAATGATATAAAAGTTTGGTTGGGTTTGTTGTTCTCTTTCTCTGGGTTGTGATGTTATCATAAATAATGAAATAGTGGTTTGTGTACGGTAGTTGTGTTCAAGAAAAGTGGTATCTGGAAGCATTGCAAGAGGGGTGTATGTTTCAGAGTGGGAATTGAAATCTTCCTTTGGACAAGTTTCCTTGAAACTAGATTAATACTGCCATCCTGATTTTCCTAGAAAAGACAATGCCAGAACGCTGCAGTCAAAGCTTGTCCTAATTTTGAGCACTTCAGTGAATTGGCAGAGGAGGAAAGGCAGGTAGCCTTGTGAAGAATGTAGATGTAATTCGTGTCAGAAAACACAATGTAACGCCTGTTGGTGCACGACCTGCAAATTAGCATTACAGACGATAGGGAAAAAGGCCTGCTGGAATGATTCGGAGCCTGAGTAAGGACTTCCTAGGGAGGCATGGAACAATAGCAGGAGACTGTGGATTAACTTGATAACGACCTGAAAGATACCTCGTGCAGGAAACCGAGTTCAAAGTACAGAAGTGAAGATAAGGAAAACGAAAAGGAGATCGCCACATGGACAATATCGACTTGCAAAATAATATAAAAGGAAATGAGAACTCGGACTTAAGTGTGCGTTGTTGGTGGAGCGGAGACTCCCCAGCGCACCCAGCGCTGTTTGCTTCTAATGCTTTCCCATATAAATATAATAAAGCAATCTTTTGCATAAATTACGATTGATTGAGTATTTATAACAAATTGGGGGCTCGTCCGGGATATCGGCTTGGGTTGCCGGAGACGTTCCTTTGTTCGGGGGGCGCCCCACTAACCGTGGCCTGGCGAAGGAACGATTCTGGTAGATACCTTGCCGATATCAACCCTAAATAGAGGAAAGCTAGAAGCAAAGTTTGAGCTCCCTACGGAATTGCTGCAGCCAAATTTGTACCCATAATTCTTGTGCACGAAGATCCGGACGGGAACGTCGGACTGTAAGTACCGTTCGGTTGGGGGGATAGCCAAAGTGTGCGTGCTTGAGACACAACAGGGTTGTGAAGTGAGTGTGGACCTCTTCTAGGTGCATTTCCAGTCTCCCGCGAGGGACCTGGTCACCGAAGGAGGGAAGTGAGTGAAAAAGGGTGAAAGGAGTCACACTTGGCGGAGATGGGGCAAAGGAAAGGTAAATTCCCTAGCCCCGGGGAGGGCCCACAGAGAGGTCCTCAGAAATGGATAGGGAGCGAGTTAAAGTGAAATTCCCTAGCCCCAGGAAGGGCCCACAGAGAGGTCCTTGGAAACAGATAGGGAGCAAGTTACCAGAAAAACCCTCAGACAGTCCGCTGGGGTTAATGTTCAAACATTGGGATGAATGGCCATCCCGGAAGGAGAAGAGTAAGGAGAAAATGGTCCATTACTGTATGGAAGTTTGGACTAGGGAGGAAATAAGACCTGACCATTTGTTTTGGCAAATTTTCAGATCTTTTGATGATTGGATTTGTCAGGTTTTGAATCTGTATATGGGAAGGAACCATTCAGCCAGGAGGAAAGTGACTGTGCTTTATGGCAAGGGTCCTCAATGAGGATATCTTTGTACCCCTTAAGAGAGAAAAAGAAGGACAAACAAGATTGGGAGGTTTTAGTTAATTTACCACCCCCAAATGAAACGAAGGGGAAGAGAGGGTGGAACCCCCCACTCCGGAAAATGGAGGTCCTACAGCGCCTCCCACAGTCCCCACCCGCTTTGCAAACTAGAAGACCAGAAGAGAGGAGGAACAACCAAAGGAACATCTCCCCTTACGTGAAGTTCCTCTGGGAGGAAATGTCGGGGGAATAAGATTTGTAGCAGTTCCCCTCAATACAGGGGATGTAAGAACATTTAGAAAAGAAATGGGGCAACTGCTACATGTCCCCTTGGGGGTCTCCAAAAAAAAAAAAAAAATTTAGACCACTTTTTGGGACCAAATACCTATACATGGGATGAAATTCAGTCAATTTTAAGTGTATTATGGAGGAGAGGGAAATGATAAGGCAAGCAGGTATGCGAAATTGGGAAGATGACATCAGCGGGGTCTGCCGGGGGAGCAGAAATGGCTGAATCAAAATCCCAATTGGAATCATCAAAATGTACATGATAGGCAAAACATGTTAAATTTAAGGGGAATGATTATTCAAGGCATTAGGGAGGCAGTTCCCAGGGGACAAAATATAGTTAAGGCCTTTGGGGAACATCAGAGGAGAGATGAATCCCCTGAATGTTATTATTGTGGAAAGAAAGGTCACCTTAAACGAAACTGCAAAAAGAAAATGCAGGACAAGAAAATGTTTCAGGAGGATTAGGGGTGTCAGGGGCTCTACGTCCTGGGGACAACATCATCACCAGAGCCCTTGATAAAATTACGGATAGGTCCCCAGGGGGAAGAAGTCATCTTCCTAGTAGACACCAGAGCTGAGAAATATACCATTCGAAAATTACCGAAAGGATGTCAATTAAGTAAGGAAAATACCTTGGTAGTGGGAGCAAAGGGGGAACCTTTTAAAGTTCCCATCATTAAGAATGTATTGATAGAATCAGATACCAAAATCTGTGTTGCAAACTTATTATTAGTTGAGGAGGCAGACTTTAATTTATTAGGAAGAGGTTCAATTATTTCTTTGGGAGTCAATTTGACAGTTGATAAAAGATCAATAATGGTGAAGTAGTTAAACAAACTACAGACGAAATATGGAAGTTAGCACACACCCCCGTCCAAACTTGGAAAGGCTGGGACGTTGACCTGTTTTCCTGGCTTCCCGGAAGTCCATGGAAAAACAAATCTTATTTTATTTGTTATGTGAATTAGCCACATTGTTGTTTTTGCCATGTGCTATTCCATGTTTTATACGATTGATTCAAAACATTATAACTCTGAACGCCAAACCACACTGTCGAGAATAAGGATTATATAGTTAATGCAATCCCAAGACAAGTTTAGTGAACTATTAAACAATTTAATAGAAAATAAGAACCTGAGAACAATTAACTGTATAACAATCCGACAAAATGCCAAGCGACGCAATCAAAACAGAAATACACCACCCGTGAGTTCAGAACAGTCTTTTGGTGGTTGTCAGGATGATGGACAACCTGACTAGGGACCAGAAGAGGTGGACAAATATGGCTCCGTCTCTCTCTCCCGTAGCGTGCTGCATGATCTTAAGGCACCCGATGCTCACCTGACGATGACCTTCAATCCTTCTGTTCATCGTGGTCTTTTCTCACAGGGGTGATAACGATAGGAAAAGTCCAACAAGAAACTATGCGCCGCATGGTGACTAACCTTGTCCCTTTTTTTTTTTGTTGTTGTTGTTTTTGTTTTTCCTTTTTTTATAAAGCTGTCTCCAGTGGCTGAACTGAAACTTCAGGCCATGCTGATGGCCTTAGCGGTCTTGGTCTCGGTCCTGGTCTCAGTATTGGCCTCGGACAAGTGGAAGGGGGAGGCGGTCTTCTTCTTCTTCTAAGCCAGCCCCTAGTCACACACTCAAATATCGTGAGGGCAGCCACTAACACGAGCACCTGCATGATATACCCCACCAGCATGGCAACACAAAGGGGTTCATCCCAGATTCCGGTCATTTTTTTTTCTCTTTTTTTCCTGGTGGGATGGGTGCTGGTGGCTCGGCCGAAGCTAAGTGCGCAATAAGACCCTTTTCACCCCTCCTCACCTCCTAGAACGCATGCGCAAGCCCTGGACACGTGCGCTTTAAAGTTAAAGAGGCAGGGGTATATTTTTTTTTAATTCTATTTTTTTTTTTTTGCTGCTTATGTTTACTCTGACCCTCAAAACCCTACTGCCCAGACCTACTGATAATATAACAAATTGACCATTGACAGGTTAAAATGGACCAAAGAGGATGAAAAGAGATACCAAGAATTAAAAGATTTATAGATACCAAGGACCATACTGCGTATGGAGTGTTAACTCAGGGTTGGGCAGGAAGTAAAAAAAAAAACAGTAGGATATTTTTCAAAATTTTTGGATCTCGTGAGCCAGGGTTGGCCTACATGTTTACAAGCCATTGTGGCTGTGGCTTTATTAGTAGAAGAAGCAAGGTAAACTACATTTGGGGCTTCCCTGGTAGTGTATACACCACACAACGTCAGGAGAGTTTTACAACAGAAAGCCGATAAATGGCTCACTGATAGTAGGCTGTTGAAATATGAGGCCATTCACAGGATTTAGAATTAAAAACGACAAATGCTCAAAATCCAGCTCAATTTTTGTTCGGGGAACCTTTGGGAGAACCACTACATGATTGTGTAGAAATGATACAATTACAAACTAAAATTAGACCTGATTTAGAGGAAGAAGAATTGGAAATTGGAGAGAAACCTTTTGTTGATGGTTCTTCTAGGGTCATAGAAGGGAAACGTAAATCAGGATATGCGATAGTAGATGGAAAAACGGGAAAGGTAATTGAGTCAGGACCACTTAGTGCAACTTGGTCGGCCCAAGCATGTGAATTATATGCACTATTAAGAGCATTAAAGAGGTTACACAATCAAGTAGGAACTATTTTTACGGATTCAAAATACGCTTATGGCATTGTCCATACGTTTGGAAAAATCTGGGAGGAGAGAGGACTTATTAATTCACAGGGAAAGGGACTGGTACACGAAGAACTCATTAGACAAATTTTACAAGCTATCAGAGAACCTGAGGCTATCGCAGTTACCCATGTTAAAGGACATCAGCATGGGCTACAGTTTAAAACAAGAGGGAACAACTTAGCTGATGAGGAGGCAAAAAGGGTCGCCCTGTTATCAATGTCAATAAAGGAGAATTTAGTTTTTGAGAATAACAACAATGAATATTGTGGAACCAAAATATATAGTCAGAAAGACATAGAAGAATATAAGAAATTAGGAGTTGAGTGGAAGCAAAATAAATGGTTACTGCCGGACGGCAGAGAAATGCTACCTAAAACTTATGCTCGAAGAATAATACATGAATTACACAAAAAAAAAAACCCATTGGGGAACGAAAGCTTTGAGCGAGCAATTTTTAAAATTCTATGGATGTGTTGGCATTTTTGAAATAGCAAAACAAGAAACTCGGGGATGTCTTGTATGCCAAAAAGTAAATAAGAATTATATTAAGAAGACTCCCTTTGGTGGTAGGCCCCTAGCCTATCGACCTTTTGAAAAGGTACAGGTAGACTTTACTGAATTACCAAAGGTAGGACGGTATAGATATCTTTTAGTGACCGTAGATCAATTAACACACTGGGTTGAAGCCTTCCCTACTGCACGAGCTACAGCCCAAACAGTGGCTAAACATCTTTTGGAAAACATTATCCCTCGTTTTGGTATGATTCAGGTAATCGATTCAGATAAAGGATCACATTTTACATCGAAGGTTCTCAAAGAGATCATAGCGGCCTTAGGTATAAAATGGGAATATCACACCCCATGGCACCCCCAAAGCTCTGGTAGAGTTGAATGAATGAATCAAACATTGAAACATCAATTATCTAAGATAATGATAGAAACAAGAATGACATGGATAAAATGTCTTCCATTAGCCCTATTAAATGTTAGGACAATGCCACATTCGGAGAGTGGTTTAGCACCTTTTGAAATGTTATATGGGATGCCATATTCCCATGGTATGCCCATTGATCACCCACGGGTGAATGATATATCTATTCAATCTTATATAATTACTTTGACTGGTCATCTACGGGAATTACGGAATAGAGGCCTATTAACACAAAATGTCCCTTTGGGATTTGCCATACACAAAATACAACCGGGGGATTATGTAATGATAAAAGTTTGGAAGGAAACCTCCCTCACTCCTCGATGGGAGGGACCATTCCTTGTGCTTTTAACTACAGATACTGCAGTACGGACTGACGAGAAGGGTTGGACCCATACGTCACGAGTGAAGGGACCTATTCAACTGGACTTGGATGAAAGTGAATGGACAGTGGTCTCCCCGCCTGGAAACCTGAAACTCCGGATTCAACGCCGAACTGGTGCAAGAGAAAGCCCAATCACAGGAACAGTGGTATCGCGGCCAAAAGATTAATTGTGGGAAACTAGAGCGTGTTTGTTATCTACTTACTTGTTTTCTATGTAATTATTGCAAGGAAAAGTGAGCCTGTCATTGTTGATGTGGTTATACTCCCTGTGGGGTATGTCTGGAAGTGCCAAAAATACTGAATAGAACCTCCGTATTACAAGACTTTTAGAAACTATAGAAATAGATTTCCAAGAGTGGTGGGAATTATTTTTAAACGGAGTCCAAGGAAAATTAAGAGCGCACCCTAATATAGTTGCCCTTGAGTGTAGAGAGTGAATTAAAGTCCCTTGTCTTGCACCAGCAGTAAAGAAAAGGAATTGGGATGCCTTTAAGAAAAGACATGAGTTCCGGCAGTCCTCCCCTGGACTCCCTGAAGAATATCCCTGCTGCCAAGAAGAAGGCCCCCCTCGCTGCCGGAGGCAACCCGGTAGGCGTAGGAAGAGGCAGAGGGATACGAAAGTGGGAATGGATAATAACCATGCTAAATCTAATGACTGATGGGACTGCTGACTCATGCTCAAAGTGCTACCAAAATGTTAAATATGGACGCCAAATCATCCAAGCATTGGCAATTCATTCACACATTAACGCTGGTTGTTACGAGGAGAGACGACTAGAAAGTTGTTACATCCAAGGGCAAAAATATTGGGTAGCAGAAAACCTTGGGAGTGGAACAGGACGAGTTATTAAAGGATACGGTACCTGCCCGAAAGGAGAAATATATATATGTTTTACTCAGGGAGGAATGTGGGGCTATACCGATGGAGGGGGAGTTCAGGACAGATATAAGGAAGAATTAGTTCGGAACGTTAGCCAGCATTTACAGAAATCAAATGAACGGGTACAGAAATCAAATGATCGGGTACAGAACTCGAATGATCGGGCAAAGGTCGGCTCCTCCCTTTATGAAAAATTAAAACCTAGACTTAGTGAGTGGGATCTCCCCACTCTGGGTAAGAACTTGTATGTAGACTTGATGCAGAGAATAGTTACGGAACTGAATGTATCGTCTTGTTGGATATGCGGAGGATCCCAAATGACAGAACAGTGGCCTTGGAGAGGGGAAGGGATAGGCCCCCAACAACTTTTAATCTGGAATTATACCCATTCTTCGCAAACATCGAGACCTGAGGGATGGATATTAAGCCATGAAATAATAGGACAAGCCTGTATAACTCGAGAAGGATCAAATTTTACTCGATATGTAGGACATACTCCTTGTAAATTAACATTAATTACCAATGCTACCCATAAGAGGTGGTGGCCGAGACCCCCCTCAGGATTCTGGTCCAGCAGCTGTAATGGGAACGAGACAATATGCTGGAAAAATATGACTGGGGCCAACCCATTTAAAGAGATTGAAGATCTTAAGAATTTCTGGGATAACCCGGAAAGAAACGATCAGAAATGAAAATCACCGGATGGGTTATTTTGGATTTGTGGGAAAAGAGCCTACAATGAATTACCTAATAGATGGAGAGGGACTTGTGCTATAGGAATAATACAACCTGCATTCTTTTTAATACCTAAGCAAAAAGAAAATATCTTAGGAAGACCATTATATGAAACTTTAGATAGAAATAAGTGTGATGTTAACATTGGCGGAGTGCAAACCTGGGGAGAAAATGAATGGCCTCCTGAGAGAATCATAAAATATTATGACCCGGCTACATGGGCTCAAGATGGAAGTTGGGGATATCGTACCCCAATTTATATGCTTAACCGCATAATAAGACTACAGGCAGTAGTGGAGTTAATTACTAATCAAACCGCTCAAGCATTAGAGCTGATAGCAAAACAATTATCACAAACTCGAGCGGGGGTATACCAAAATGGATTAGCCTTAGATTATTTGTTGGCTGAAGAGGGAGGAATTTGTGGGAAATTCAATAATTCTGAATGTTGTTTAGAAATTGATGATAATGGACGAGCTATTACAGAAATAGCTGAAGACATCAAAAGAATAGCTCATGTACCAGTTCAAAAATGGGATTCAATTTTAAAAGATGATTGGTGGGATAAATTATTTGGAGGAACTTGGTGGAAAAGAGTGGGATTTGTAATTTTATGCTCCATGGTCGGGTTGCTATTTCTACCTTGTATGATTCCATGTTTTATCAAGTTGATCCACTCTGTGATCCAAGGAATGCAGGTTTCTGCAATGCCCCTGGATACAGAGAAGGCTGCTAGAGGAAAAACCCACTCCTTAATGATAATAAAAACCAAACGAAATTCTGAACTTTCAGCAGCAGCCAAAATAGTAAAACAATTTGAATCCAAGACACGAATTAATCATATTACCATTAAAAAGAGGGGGGACTGTGAAGAATGTAGATGTAATTCGTGTCAGAAAACACAATGTAACGCCTGTTGGTGCACGACCTGCAAATTAGCATTACAGACGATAGGGAAAAAGGCCTGCTGGAATGATTCGGAGCCTGAGTAAGGACTTCCTAGGGAGGCATGGAACAATAGCAGGAGACTGTGGATTAACTTGATAACGACCTGAAAGATACCTCGTGCAGGAAACCGAGTTCAAAGTACAGAAGTGAAGATAAGGAAAACGAAAAGGAGATCGCCACATGGACAATATCGACTTGCAAAATAATATAAAAGGAAATGAGAACTCGGACTTAAGTGTGCGTTGTTGGTGGAGCGGAGACTCCCCAGCGCACCCAGCGCTGTTTGCTTCTAATGCTTTCCCATATAAATATAATAAAGCAATCTTTTGCATAAATTACGATTGATTGAGTATTTATAACAGCCTGGAGGTGCACATCTTTTGCCAGGCAATGGACTACGTGGTAATGCTGCAGGACTGACTTGAGCATGAATGGGGCTTCTAATCTTGACAACCCCACATAGTCCATGTAAGCACTAATCTACAGTTGACCTTTGTAATATTACAGTTGTTTTGTTGTAATATTCTCTGTCCTGATCTATCTTCCTTGCTGGTCAGGTTTTTAGAACAAATGCTGAGCTGTCTCTGAGATGAGAAAGATTTTAATTTCTTCTTGTTGTATCCTAATTCCTGGTTACCTGTGGTTAATTACTCTTTAACTTCTTTTAGTCATATTGTTTTCCTTTCCCTTGACTGAGCTCTGAATTAACTTTTTCTGCTTCTTTACATCTTAATTTTCTCTCATGCGCTTAACATCAGGAGAAATACCTCCTTTCTCTTCTACCCAATGTTCCCATCACCTCCTGGAGTTAGTAGAATTGAATTCTAATATTAACATTCAATTTGCAATTTTAGAGCCTTGAAACATGACCTGCTCTGTGTGGAAGGAATAGGGTATTTTTTGTGGTGACGTGTGAATATGGGATATTTTCAACAGACTTCATAGGGTTTGAAATCTCTTGCACTTTAAGAGGTATTCTTCATCTCTGGGAGTGCTTTCATTGGAAGGATTTCACTCTGGGATGTCCATGTGGTCTTTTTTTCCGTAGTGCTTATGTTGTCAATTAAACATCTCAAGATACAAGAATAAAATAAAATTGTAAAAGAAAGCCTGACATGGAAAACAGGCACAAATACAATTAATTACATGGTTACACAGTGAAGGCATTTGTAACGCAGCTGAACAACCACATTGATGACTTGTTTGAACCACCATCAGGAAGTTTCCTAGTAGAACTGAAGTGTTAGTTGGAAACAATGATCTGATATGAGAGGGTTCAGGGATGCATTCTGGGAAAAACAAGAATCACTGCAACTACAGGGGAATGGCTCTGTAGTTTACACCTTTTCCTCTCTAGCAGCAGGCGTGAGAGTTGTCTTTTCTCTCAAAATTTCCAGGCTATTATATTTCAAACGAAATTGGATGTAATATGCAGATGCTTAAGTAACTTGACGTGGCACTTTCCATTCTGCCTCAGCAGGTACTCATTGTTCTTTTGGCACTGTTCTGGTGAGCATGTGATGGCTTTAAAATACTATGGTAAGCAGGAACCTTGGATATAAAATATTGCTGTTGTTTAAGTACCGCTTCTGATTTGCATTTTTGATACGCAGAAACGTAGGGCTCACTACAGGAATGGACTAAATGGATACAAATGACAGTGCGTCATTGCAGCCAGAACTCATGTAACAGAAAAGAAAAAGACAAAAACTAATATGTTTTCTTGATAGTATTTGTATTAATAGAATTCACATGTATAAATCACTGTTGAAAAAGCAGTTTATTTCAGGGGATTCGTACATTAACAACTCTCATAGTAGATGTGTGAAAGACATGAATCTAACCAACCAGGTTGCATTTAAATAGTTGTAATAAAGACCTATAAAGCTTCCCATCTCAGTTTCTATATGATACATAAATTGAGCACATTAAACCGAGGAATAAGTAGTTAATGAAATTTACCATGAGGCTACAGTATTTAGACAAATTGTAGAAGTGGAATTGAGAGGTCTTAGATTATTTTGTCACTTCAAGGCTTGATTATAAGTACTGAATATCTTTCAAAAGTTGTACCGTTAATTTCTAGCGGAAGTTAGGGGATGGATATACAGGGTGCTGGGTAAGACTGTGTTACACAAGTGAAAAGGTTTCTAGCATAAGACTGGAAATTCTGAGGAATGTCTTTGCCCATGTACTTTCCTCTATGGTGACTGATTGTATCAATATATAATCTCTTAGAAATTGCCTCATGTTAGAATATCACCATGCCTTTTTATTTTTTGAGGTAATTTCTAATCTAAGTGCTCCAACCTTACAGTATTGAACAAGCACTGACGCTGTCAGATACTGCTTCCACCTATTGCAAGTCTTTTCCATGTAAATTCCCATTAACTTCCCAACCTGGTGAGAACTACTGACTATTACCCATTACTGCTGCTCCATGTGGGAGAGAGTGAAGCAGCAGTAAGAAGCCCAAGGGGGATTAAAATAGATTTTATGGCCTTGGGATGGCTACTTAGGGAATCTGGGGCCCAGGTGATTTTTTCCTCCCTCCCTCCAGTTACAGGTGGTGACATAGAGCAGCTCATATGGGTTCAGACTATTAATGCATGGCTCCGTGGCTGGTATCACAGCAATAACTTTGGGGTTTTTGATGCTGGGATGGCCTACATGGCAGCGGGGTTACAGGCTTCAGATGGGAGCCACCTTTCTCAGAGGGGGAGGAGGGTCTTTGCCCAGGAGCTTGTGGGGCCTGTAGATAGGGCTTTAAACTAGATATGAAGCAGGAGGGGGATAACATTGAGCTAGCCCTTAACAAAAGGTGGAAGGATGGGTGTCAGGGGTCAGGTGTTAGGGAGGAGACTTCTCCAAAACACTTTATAGGTAATAAGGAGTCCAATGGGAAGGTGATGCAACCGGCAGCCCAGCTGAAGTGCCTTTATGCTAACGCACAAAGCTGGGAGCTACTATGCTACTAGAAAGCTATGATCTTGTTGCCATCACAGAAATGTGGTGGGATGGATCCCATGACTGGAATGTTGCTATTGATGGCCACAGGCTGTTCAGAAGGGACAGACCGGGAAGGAGGGGTGGAGGCTCTGTCTCAGGAAAGGGATAGAATGTGAAGAGCTGTCGTTATAGAGCAGCCACAAACAGGTTGAAAGCTTGTGGGTAAAAATTAAAGATGGAAGAACAAACAGGAACCTTGTGGTTGGTGTATACTACAGGCCACCTGATCAAGGAGAGACAACTGATGAAGTCTTCTTCCTCCAGCTACAGGAGTCTTCGCGCTCACAAGCTCTCATCCTACTTGGGGACTTCAAGCACCCAGATATCTGCTGGAAAAGTAGCACTGCAGCTGTAGGTAATCCAGGAGACTCCTGGAGTGCGTTGAGGATAATTTCTTAGTCCAGCTGATAGAGACCCCCACCCGAGGGGATGCAATACTGGACCTTATGGTCACCAATACAAGTGAACTCATCAGTGAGATTAGAATCGGTGACAGCCTGGGCTGCGGTGATCACGCACTGGTGGAGTTCAAGGTCCAGAGGGATATGGGACAGGTGAGGAGTATAGTCAGGACACTAAATTTCAGGAAAGCAGACTTCCAGCTCTGCAAGGAATTACTCGGTAGGACCCCTGGGATGTGGTCCTCCAAGGCAAGGGAGCGGAACAGAGCTGGAACAAATTTAAGGAAGCTTTCCATAAAGTGCAAGAGTGCTCAGTCCCTGTATGTAGAAAATCAGGCAGGAAAGGGAAGAGACCGGCATGGGTGAGTTGAGACCTGCTGGTTAAACTGAAAAAGAAAAAGGAACTGCCCAGGCAGTGCAAGCAGGGACAGGGAACCTGGGACGTGTACAGAGACGCTGCCCGGTTGTGTAGGGATGAAGTCAGGAAGGCCAAGGTGCAGCTGGAGCTGAAAGTGGCAAGGGAAGTAAAGACCAACAAGAAGGGCTTTTACAAGTATGTCAATTAAAAGAGGAAGATCAAAGAGAATGTGCCCCCACTGGTGATTGGAAATGGGGATCACGTGTTAGCGGATGAGGAGAAGGCTGAGGTACTTCACTTTTTTTGCCTCAGTCTTCACCGATAACTGCTCTCCTCACCCCTCCTGGGTCATGGGACAGCAAGATGGTGACCAGGGGGGTGGACCCCCTCCCACAGTAGAGGAGGATCATGTTCGTGACCACCTGAGGAACCTGAACGTATATAAGTCTATGGGACCTGATGAGATGCATCCCAGAGTCCTGAGGGAATTGGCAGATGTGGTTGCCAAGTCACTCTCCATGATATTTGAGAAGTCCTGGCAGTCAGGAGAAGTCCCTGGTGACCGGAAGAAGGGTAACATTGTGCCCATTTTTAAAAAGGGTAGAAAAGACAGCCCTGAGAACTACCGACCTTTCAGCCTCATCTCTGTGCCTGGGAAGATCCTCCTAGAAGCTATGCCAAAGCACATAGGGGACAGGGAGGTGATTAATGGCAGCCAGCATGGCTTCAACAGGGGCAAATCCTCTATGACCAACTTAGTGGCTTTCTATGATGATGTAACTGCAGCAGTGGACATGGGTAAACCAATGGATGTGATCTATCTGGACCTCTGTAAAGCCTTTGACGTGGTCCCCCACAACATCCTTCTCTCTAAATTGGAGAGAGATGGATTTGATGGGTGGACGGTACGGTGGATAAGAAACTGGTTGTATGGTTGTCTTCAAAGAGTAGTGGTCAATGGTTGAAAGTTCAAATGGAGACCCGTGACAAGTGGTGTCCCTCAGGGGTCCGTACTGGGACCAGTGCTGTTCAATATCTTTATCAATGATATTGACAGCGAGATCGAGTGCACCCTAAGCAAGTTTGCAGATGACACCAAGCTGAGTGGTGTAGTTACTACACTGGAAGGATGTCATCCAGAGAGACCTGGACAGGCAGGAGAAGTGGGGCTGGGAGAACCTCATGAGGTTCAACAAGGCCAAGTGTAAGGTCCTGCACCTGGGTCGGGGCAATCCACATTTTCAGTACATGATGGGGGATAATTTGACTGAGAGCAGCCCTGTGGAGGACTTAGGAGTGCTGGTCAATGAGAAGCTCGATATGAGCCGACAGTGTGCACTCGCAGCCCAGAAGGCCAACTGTATCTTGGGCTGCATCCAAAGCAGCATGGCCAGCAGGGAAGGAGGGGATTCTGCCCCTCTATTCCTCTCTTGTGAGACCTCATCTGGAATACTGTGTCTGGTTCTGGAATCCTCAACGTAACAAGGAGATGGAGCTGTTGGAATCGGTCCAGAGGAGGCTACAAAGATGATTGGAGGCCTGGAGCACCTTCCCTACGAGGACAGGCTGAGAGAGTTGGGGTTGTTCAGCCTGGAGAAGAGAAGGCTCCAAGGAGACCTTATAGTGACCTTCCAGTACCTGAAGGGGCTACAGGGAAGCTGGGGAGGGGCTATTCACAAAGGTTTGTGGTGATACGACCGGGGAAACGGGTACAAACTAGAGAGGGGCAGGTTTAAACTGGACATTAGGAAGAATTTATTCACCGTGAGAGTGGAGAGGCCCTGGAACAGGTTGCCCAGGGAAGCTGTGGCTGCCCCATCCTTGGAGGCATTCAAGGCCAGGTTGGATCGGCCTTGGGCAGCCTGATCCAGTGGGAGGTGTCCCTGCCCACGGCAGGGGGTTGGGACTAGATGATCTTTAAGGTCCATCCCAACCCAAACTATTCTGTGATTCTATGATCCAAGATCTAGAAGAGTCCTTCGCAATATGTAACACCTTTCATTTATTTCAGAGACAACTAAAAGGAAAGCTGTGAAAATTGCTTTTAAGCAAAGAAGAAGAGTAAAGTGTCTTTGGTGTTGATTTTTTTCCTAAATAAATAGGAATTTCTCATTTCATGAAGGTGAATTATATAGCAAAGGTGAATTGTGCAGCACAGAGGCCTGTGATTAACTTTGTCACTGTATCTACTTTTGGTTTAGCAGCTTTTTATGGGAAATATTATTTGAACTACATTCATGTTATCTTTTTTCTCCCTCTCCTTGGGGAAAAAAAAAAAAAGGCCTATTTTCTCAGTCTAGAAATGTGAAGACATTGTTCTTGTGCTCCTCTGTTCTACCCTGTTGCTTTCAACTTCCTATTTAATAAGACACAGGACATCCCTCATAAATTCTGTATCATCAGTGTAATGTTGCTTTCATGATATATTGCATGTTAAGTCGCATTGGTATGAAAGGACAGGGTGGGAGTCGAGAGAGGCTGAAGTTTGTGTTTTGAGGGGCTTGGGGTTTTTGTTGTTTTTGGTTTTTGTTTGTTTTCTCAGATGCCACTGAGAAAGACAGTTGGTAATCTAAAGACTTGCCATTTGTTCAGGATCTCCATGATCCTTGATAAATTTTTATGTGGATAAATTGTCAAGATTATAGATCTTTCAATTGTCTTCAAAAACTGTAAGTGACACCAAAAGTAGGAATTTGCATCGCATAGTTATGTTTTGGGTGTGGAAGGTTAAAGGTGTCATTCAGATTATTTAGTTGAATTTAACTCATTGCTCTAGTTCTCAACTCCTTTCCAAACAGGATCTCACCGCTATCTCCCTAGATGAAAGCTAGAAGATGGAAAAAATAGGTTGAATTCCCACCCAGACTGTAAATGCTCAGCTGTGTTCTCCGTCTGCTTTGGGCAAGTAGTTTCATGACGTTCACTTCAGGTTTGTCAGGGTTCCTTATGGGCACAGTGCCTGCAGTAGTGATTTGCACCCGCACAGTGAGACACCAACAGTTCACTTGGCTAGGATGTTTTTTTTTTTTTTCTCACCTATTCTCCCTCTGCCACTTTTCCAGAGGGAAAAAATTTGCTTCACAATAGCGTTGCCATCATCGTGGCTCTGAATTGAGCATGGCATTTCAGTGAGTGGTTACTTTGTGGTGTGGATGATTCAGATACATGATAGACGTAGTGGGAGAGAGTGTAAATCTCAACAGAAACCAAGCATTTGATCAGAAGACCAATAGTGACCCAAAGGAGCCAAACTTCAGCTCCTCCTTGACGAGTGTGTTGTTTGGAATCAGAGCTATCCCAGATACCATATGGCACAGTTCTGCATCTGTTGATGTTAATTAAAATATGTGGTGAACTCTTGATATAATAGTTTGAATGTGAGGTGTTCTGCCCTTGCCTGTGAGTGTTCTACATTTGATGACTTCACTCTCGTCTCCTTCCACCTCAGATTAGATCTCTATGTCCTCTCTGCAGTTGAAGAACCAGTTATTTTGACAGCACCCCTCTGTCTCCTCACACTTACCCCTGAATCTCTGAGGAAAACAACAGAACAACTTCTGGAACAACCTGTATATACCCTGTGATCGGTTACTGCGACCCTTTTCATGTGATGTTGGATAAAAGGGTTAACAGTGAGACTTTAACCACATAAACCCGCTAGTAGCGGGTGCAACGACTTGGAAGCTCATGACATTAATTAAGTAGCATTTACTTTATTTCCTGCAGGTATTTATATGTACACCCTTTTTCTGTGTCTGCCTTTGAGAGCAATATAGTTACACTGTTATCACTTTCCCTGCCATGGAATAGTGAGGATCTCAGCAGAAATAAGGGCCCTAGGCACAAAATGTGATGTATACATACCTCTAACCTCCTTTTTGTTGCAACACCAGCTTCCACGGATTTTTTTATCTTTCTAAGTATACTTAAAATCCTCTCTAATAGATATATTATCCTATGTTTTATATGCAATCCTGTATTATAGATGTATTGCCCTCTAAAAGCTCTCTTATATTGTATTGTTCATCTGGAATATAAGTCTTGCTATCTCTTCTTGCTCATCTTGATATTTCTATGCTTTTCATCCCTTTTCTTGGTAGCCTTTATTTATACTCTTTCCATGTAAACATATTACATCTCTTTTTGTTCCTTTCTTATATGCTAGTTCTTTCTTCAAGTTGCTGTCTTCTTGCGGTGTGGTACAGAACGCTCAAACCACCAAACTGTCCTTTCTGAAGCAAAAGTGTTTGAACATTTGAAAACCCACATAAGAAAGGTAGATGAGTAGTTCCAGCGTTCTTCAAAATTGCTCTTTCATTTGAAAGGAATAGAGGGGCTGTGGGTGGGCAAACTGAAAGTTGTAGTGTCTATTTAAGAATAATGAGGCTGTGAATAGAGGCAAGAAGTGCATCGGTAATGATTAGATGTGGTAGAAGCAGATGCGTCCACTTAAAGGGGGAAAAAAATATGCTTTGAGTGTAGTCTTATATTTGATAATCAGGCTGCAATTCACATCTATCTGGGGGAACCTCAGGAACCATCATCTGCTCTCTGGATGTGAAGTTCCAGTAGGCACCAGCCTTTGCTGGGTGAGTTGCACTGAACCTGAATGTGCCAGCTGAAGTTTGGAATTCAAGCTTTTGTCCTACAATCCACTTATTGCTTCCTGCTCAGTGCTGGTGATCAGCATGTTAAGTGCTTCTGTTATTTTTCCACTAGAAGCGAGTGATGTTAATAGAGTGCGGGGAACCTGTTGGCATCCCTGAAAGAATTGTCAGTAGATGGTAAACTGAAATCCATGCGTGGAGTCCTGGCTGTACAGAGCATTAAAATGGGCTTTATTGGAAGCTCACCAAAGATTTTTAGTGAATATATTTGTAAGTTATGCATTGCAGACTTTGCTTAAGTCTTGTTCTTTCTCAAGGCTCTGTAGTGTGTATGATATGATTATTTTTCCTAGAGTCTCCGGAAAGCTATCACATCTACTTTAAGTGATAAATGTAATGGGCTGCATTCTTCATTCTAATTGGTGAAACGTGTGCATTCTCAACGGCAGATAATTGTTTTCAACACAATGTATTCCTAACTTCTGCCCAGCCACAGTGCCCTTCTTCTTCAAGAATCATTAGTAGTAGTCATCTGGGCGGTTTATAATAGCAATAACACCTTCCAAACCAAACCTTCTGGCTGTTAAAAGGTGTTACTTTCCCTTACAAAGCATTTGTCTCCCCAGGCACCGTTTTGCAACAGGACAATTAGTTAACAAAGTAGTCATTAGCTATTGATAATGATCAATTTTTCAGGGATTATTGTGCAATGGTGCCATATTCGCTAGTAATTAGATAAATCCACGTTCATTGCAGGTAGATTCAAAGGCCCTTTCTCGGAGGATCAAGCAGGTTCCTCCCCATAAGCAAAACTGAGCAGCAGCTTTGCAAAAGCAGAGTAAATGATGGAAGGAAATAGGAAATATCTATTACAATTATATTTTCAGAAATCATCAAGGTTTGATAGGTTTTTAATTTTCAGAGATAGCTGCCCGTGAGGAAAACAAATCAATCCAGTCATAGCTTTTTAAGAAAGCAGAGTCCTTAGTGGTTCTTCTTGATACTCTATCCTAAAATAACTAGAAAGAAGGAATACACACAGACGCAGACATATATATGTATGTACCTCAAAATTGTGCCCATATTTGGGTCAAATAAGACTTTGTTGTACATCCTCATGATAAATCTCTTTGGTTTTGTTTTGTTTTTTGCCAGTTTATGATGCATCGCTGAAGAGATGCTTAATCTCTTCAGAGGCAACGTGTGAGGTTGTTGATACCTAAGAACTGAAATTGTTATATCCGTATGATTTTTTACTTTCACAGACAGAAAGCTGCTTCAGAGTAAATTAGCTAAAATAATTTCTAGTCTCAGTAAAGCAGATTATATTGGGCCAAGTGCTGCATTCGTGTAACGATCTGGGCAGTGTGAATCCACAAAGAGGTTCAGGTTTGCTTGTACCTGCTTTTGAAACATGCTTTGTACTAAGAGCAGGTTATTCTTTTTCTGTAGAACTGTGCACTTTAAAGCAGGAAAGGTCAAGTGTCTCACTGTGGCACGTGGTAGATGATTTAAGGGAAATGGCAATTGAGGGCAAGGCTGAGCGAAAATGCAGAGGCTACTGGGAACCCAACAGGGACTTGAGTACCGGATTGTGTTTTCTGTGGATGTTCTTCAAATACAAGGATGGTGGCTATTAATAAAAAAAAAATTAAAAGAAGAAATGGTTAGACAAAAGTAGGAAAGAAGTATAACTTCCAAGAGAGGTCCTCATACAATTAATTGCTCAGTATTTGTTCTTACCAGAAGATTGTTAAGGAGTTAAAATCGTCACAGACCGAGTCATGACAATTATTTTCACTAATGTTCTATGATTTAAGTCTGTACATACAGCCACCTGGCACTCTGACATTTGCTTTACAGGCATACAAAATTCATGTGTAACATATGAAACTCAATTGTCTACCATATATCATTTATTCCTTTGCATTTTCTATAGAGAGATTGCAATATCTCTCTGGTTATTTTCCCTCTACAATTTATCACTAGTAGTTTGAAGATATATTTTTTTAGTATATATCATGGCAACCAAAATAAAGTCAAACAGGTTTCTAGTTGACTGGGTAGTGCAAGTAACATTTCTTCCCTATTCTCTTCTTCTGCGTTGTGTTTTGTGGTGTCTTTAAGTTGACCTTAGAGGTGAACTGTTTTCTTAACTTATTTTAATATTCAATATTTTCTTCCAATTAATAGTTAAAAGTGTTTAATTTATTATTTTTATTTGTTTCCTCCAAAACCATAGCTGTTAAAATGCTACTTGCTAGAGGAATGACTGCAAACCCGTAAGCTGATCAATATGGTTGTTTTCTAGACTACATTGAAAGGAACCAGTGTATTTACTATGCCTGGACCATGGAGTGTGTATTAAGCTCTAAGTATATATGACCAGTAGGTACGATTAATTTATGTTGAAGAAAGCTTTTTTCTTAATGCTTTTTCTTTTTAACGGAGTTGGTTCTTAATAATGATTTTTAAGTGTTTTGAGACATCTTTGGTGTATCTTTAATTTTAATGCAATATCTCTCCTATTCCTTATTTATTATGGTGAATAATATTCCGAAGTTTCATACTGGCAAATAAAAGTGGGTAAGCGTGGAACATGTTGGTCCACTGTTTTTCATTCCACAAAACCCAGGGGTTTTTTTTAGTGTTTCCTTAGCTGTAAAATAATTTTCTGAGCTTTCTTACTTATAATGGATTATATACTATTTGTAGGTATTTGAGTGTCTGAAATTAACTTATTTAAACGACTGAGCTGCACACAAAAAAAAAAAAAAATCCCAAACCTCACAACAGATGGGAATGAAATGTATTTTCTACATAATTTCATAATTTATAAGTAAGTGCTGTATTTCTGAGAATTAAAACGTTGTTACAGAAATTATCACTTAAATCTACTGAATTCAGAGCACTTACATTATTATATTTAACACAGGAGTAGCACTAAATGCTACCTTTCTTTGATATTTTAGAGGAATTATTTCCTTTGTCTGTAGTACCGCACTATTTTTTATCAGCGTTTCTTCCGGTGGTTATCACAGTTTCTGTGTGCGTACAGAAAATGAAAAAAAGATCTTTGTCATTCAAAGTTAAAATTACTTCAAGTCTGTTTGTTGTTCGGTGACAGTATCTTTTCAGACTGAGCAGATGTTGTTTGAACTGTGTGGTCTGACTGGTTCTGTGATGATGTTGGCAAGAGGTGAAAAGCGCTGAATAAAAATCACAAAGTTCTCAATCAATTTAAGTGAAGGTGAGAAAAGGAAAACACTTCACACCAGAGCTCTAATTTGTTAAAAGAAATTCAACAAAATATTAAAAGAACTTGTGCTGTGGAAAAGAAATACGCCTGTCATTCACTTCAAGTTACTTTTCTAGATGGATTCATTTAACAGAATTCTCTTTTAGATTCTCTTTTAACATTCTCTTTTAGATTAAACTAGAGAGAGAGCACGTTGATGTGCATTTAAGTACTTGATACTGTGTTGTAGAATTTCTTCAGTGATTACTGCAATTGTGTAATTTTTTGAAAAGGGAAAATATTGGAGGATTAATTTTTTTTGAATATAGTATTGTAAAATTCAGTTAGCTTCTGTTTCTCACGTGTTGCTTGGTTCCAAGCACACAGTATACATCTGTCTTCTGCAGTGATTCTGCAGCACCTCAGCGTGTGTCACTTTAATCACATCCCATTGAACCATCTTCATGGAAACCATGGCCTTAGGAAAATGCAAAATTAATAAAACAACAGCAAAATGACTGCACCCCGGATAGTTGGGGAGGGCCATGATTTAACGTGCTTACCTGGCATTCTTAGAATCATCAAATAATAGAATAGTTTGGGTTGGAAGGGACCTTAAAGATCATCCAGTTCCAACTGGACACGCCACTAGGGCTCCATTCAGTTTTAGCACTAATCTGTCGTAGAATGTAAAGTATTCTAGACTGTTTCAGCAGTTTTTGCCACTGAGTAAAATATGAGGTTGAGGGGATATTTTGTTATAAAGGGAAAATCATTTGAACATAGCATTGCAGTTGAGCTGTTGCCACTTGATAAAGTTATGCAAGAATGCTTGCAGGCTGCTTTGGAGTGATATTCGTCCTTCCAGCAGCGAACTGCTGAGAGAGCTAGGATTCCTTGCATTACCTTGTGAAACATAAGATGGGAAAAAACTATCATGTTAACGTTTTAACAAGGGAAACCCCCAAGTAGCACCTGCTAATTTGACTCTGTCTGGTAGGTGAGTTTCCTTTGCAAGTGGCCTGGTGACAGCATCTTCAGCTGGATCAGGATGCAGCTTCCTGGATTGTTATGCAGAGTTCTGGGTGGCCAGGGGAGAGGGAGAGAGAGTGCGTACGGGCACAATTCTGACACAGAAGCACACCACAATTCAGGCAAACATGGATTTCATCCTCGTCCAAAACTCTAATTCAATGGATCTCGCTGTGTATTCTTACATTATATGTGTCTTTTAAAGTTTAAGGTCAGAAAGTGAGAAAAGAAGTGTGGGTTGTACAGAGCCAGGAAAAGCATTGCAGTAGAGAAAGTCTTAAGGCATACCATCTCTGAGGCAGAAAACATGTATTCTTTGTAGATCTATGTGTCGGAGTGGGAGGCGGACCCGGAGTAATGATGGAGTCTCAATATGAGTATGATCATTGTCATTTATTCATACACCTTACACTTCTTATATACTTATCCTAATAATGCACGCGCTAACAAAACAAATCCTAATTGGTTATGTCCCACTGTTCACGCGCCTTGTGCTGTCATGCAACTGGCCAGATGCTCTTGAGCACGCGAAAGGGGCAGATACAAAGTTCTCATCACGACTCTTCGGGACATTCCCGCGCTGGATTCCACATTCTTGTATTCTACTCTCTTTTATCTTATCTCAAGGTCAGGCCTAGCTACAGACAGCAAACCCTGGATTGTTCACTGCTATTAAATCATGCCCTCGTTCACCGAGCCATTCTTCCACATCTATGTCTTTGTAGGAATGTTTTCCATTGTAGAGCATTGTGTTTGTGTGCTGTCAGCGCCTGTGTTATTGATTTCTGTCAGTGGGAACTGGATTTCCAGCAAGCCTTTTTGTCCTTGTCTTTGGCATCCTGTGATAAAGTCACTCTGGGTCGCTTGGTTTGTTTTGTTTTAAAAGGCATATAATGCCATTTCACATATTGACTTCCTCGTTGTAAATGTAACAACTTTCCCTGCTTTTTTTGCTATTATATTAACGTTAAAAAGTGGTAATTTTAGGAAAAAAGAACATGTAAACACAAGTGGAACTGATATACCGGAGTATTTTAAAGATGAGTATCCTTTGGTGCTTTGTTCCGTGGTATTGGCTCATGAATTCAGAGAACAGATAGGAAAAAGGAGCGTAGTGCTCACCTGCTGCAAAATTAAGTGTGATTCCCTATATGCCTGACCAATACCAGTTTACATTTAGAAGTGGGCAAGAAAACACAGTTAAAATATTTATATATATAATAGTTGTTTGATTACAGATTTGTTTTAAATAGCTATTGTTTCATTACATTTAAGAAAAGCACAAGGTTTAGGTGATAATACTCCCTCAATTGATTTATAATACATTGTGTTTGAGGAAATGTTTTAAACAGCACTTTCTTCTTGCTTGGTAAATGGTTGTGGAAACTTGCTTGTGTTTGCAGATCATTATTGATCAGTTTTAGTGTAATAAAGAGCAGATTTCAGGGGGACATGACCTAATAGAGTTTTTTTTTAATTTGTTCTTTTCTTGTATTTTAGCATATAGGTGATATACAGTAGTCTTGTCTGTGGTTCCTGGAGGCAGCACCCTCTTGCCTGTGTTGCCATACGCTGTCAGGTACAATGGCTATGACATCCGGCTGTATGTAAATCCAGTTATTATAACCTCTAGCCATAATTTTCAGCCTGAGTACCAGTGTAGTTCTGAGCATTGATTCATCATCACTGAACTCTACATTTGTAAAGACAAGAGGCACTTTGAAAGCTGTGCACACATACATCACTGTCTTCTGATGCTTTGCTAGGTGATGGCCATGATCTTTCCTCAACAGTTACGTGAGCCGTGTCATCTGGGCACAGAACAGATGTGGCCGCTGCAAGATGCGCTTCTTCCTTAGCTTTCTTGCCCCTTGTGATATAGAACAGCTGATGGTAATTACTATAAACATTAATTATGAACTGACTGGCAAGGGCATAATCAAGAAAGAGGTGAATTAGAACAATTATCCACCATCTTGATTTTTAAACCAACTGACAACATTGTACCTTTAATTAATATGAGGAAAATTTGATAGGAAGACTTCAGTGTCAAGGACTCTTAACTGTTAAATTCTATGCACACAGTTAGTGTTAAAATGCGATAGTTGGCAGACACGCGTGCAGAAAAAAAATTGGTAATCATGATGAGATAAACAGAAGTCTGCACTGAATTAATGTTTCAATAAAATGCCTAAGTAACATATGTCTCAACCTGGCTAGAGTCCTAAAGTGGAAGTAAAAGGCTTTAATTCCATGACTGATGGGTATTTCAGGAGAGAGCTCAGAATCTGCAATGACTGCAAGGTCATAAGTGCTGTCTGGGAAAGGGGAAAGGCAGCTACAGTGGGAGTGAAATAAGAACCGACTGCAGGTGATGGAGAAGGCCATCTGCGCTGCAGAAGCAGTCGACAGCACCCAGAAGCTCTGTTCTAAGTGGTGTTAGTACCTCATAACAAAATTTAAGAGCTTTGTGCTTGGCTGTCTCACAAAAAATTATGCAAAATATCCAGCTGCTTCATGCGGTGTTCAGGGACTATAAAGTTTGGGGCTTTTTTCTAGTAAACCACATTGGAAATTACAAAGAACTTGTTCTAAAAACGTAAAAAAAAACCAACCCTGTGCTGCTGATCGGGGACTGTTGCTGACATGAAGCTTTCCAAGGCAGTTTACAATAATTAGATATGATGTTAGCATTTATATTGAACCTTTCTTGCCAGATTAGTTGCCAGTTTTCCTTTAAGGGCGATAGCTTATGTATACGTGACTGCACATTTCTGTTTGGGTGTCCATGTCACACGGTTGGAGGTCCTGATCCTACGCTTGAAACCCTACGGGAAAATCAATATGGCCAAACTGTGCTCATATTCTCCTTACCTGCACATTAACTAGAATTTCAGCTGTGATTCTGTAGAAATTGGGTTCAATTATTATCATCATCACCATCTTCTTTTTTAACTGTGCTGCTGTAGCCTTTGCTCTCACATAGGCGGAGGACTTCTATAAACTTTTCAGTTGATTCCAGTTTCATTGTAAACATTGCCTTCTATTTCTAGTAAGGCATTGGTAGCAAAATTATTATTTTTGGACTGCTTAATTTTTAACATTTCCATCTTTCTGTGGCTGTTACCTATGTAAGCCCTTTCTAGATGTTGCTGTCCCATTCAGGTTTCTTCTGTGACAGCCTTTGTGGTACTACATGGTATGGAAAGAAGAAAATACTATATTTTTCAAAATATTTCTATTCTTCACAATATTTTTGTTCTGTGTCTTGTGGCAGGTCAGTGGATATTTGCTGTTAGGAAAAAAATAAATGTCTGAGGTGAATTTACAGAATTTAGGTTAAATAATGATTACTTGTCCCAGTTTAAGTTGTGTCCCAGATTTCAACATTATGTTATGTCGTTGAATCACATAAATTAATGGTGAGTGTGTTTCATAGCTGATTTTTAGTTTCCCTTGAGAGGATACCCTATTAAATTATTTTCATCTTCTACAGTTTCATGTATTTCTGTCTGGTTTTATAGAATTCTTTTTTATTTTCCATGACTATGGGAAAAAAACAGGTAGAAGTGCTACTTTGCTTAGACAAGATGTAGTTTTTCTGAATAATTTTGAGTAATTTAAAATATTTTAATGTTCACGGCAGTATAATCTGGCTTATTAAATAGGGTTGGAAAATTGGAAATATTGCTTTCTGGGTCACCACTTCAAAAATGCCTACGTGCACAAGTATCTTGTGTTTTCCACAATAATTATCACCGTTATTCTCAAATAAAGGCTGAGATAAAAATGTGCCAAGGGACCAAGCTGCCTTCTCATCATTCAGCATAATTCATCTACCTCGGGTATTGGAAGCAATGTCAGTGCATTTTGTACCCATTCTATACTACAAATTTGCAGGACTCTCATAAGCTTACATCAATAACATATTGGTAAATAAAAGCACCTTTGTGCTGGAAAACATGACGTCAATTTTGGTCATTTTCTTTATGTCAAGTGTAATGCATTTTGTTAGAATAACCTTAACTAATACTTTTAATTAATCGAGATGGATTGATAGAAATTTCCCAGAAAGATATTTAAGGTTAAGGTCATAAAGGTCCTGAGTGTCGCTGTGTGGTTGAACCTGTTCGTAACGTAGTACATCACATTTAGGTAAATGTAAAGCAATAATATTCTAAGTAACTGGGGATGCAGACAAAGGGGAGAATCAGGTGGCGAAAGGGAGAGGTGAAAAGAAGCAGAGTCATATGAGACTGTAAATTCTTCTTGTTTGTGTTCTGGACAAGTAGCAAGGGAAAGAGATCAAAAGCTTCTCTGAGCCTTGAAGGATGCCAAGGGTGGAGGTGGCTTTAGAAGAGTTGAGCCACTTCATTTGGGTGCCGTGTGATTGCCCCAACAAGTAGAATGACAATACTGTGTCTGCACCCAGTCTCAGATTACAGTCCCTTTACGTTTCATGACCAGTATTTAGGTGACATACATATCTCTGTTTCCCAGAGGGCTCTAAACAAGATCTTTAGTAACCATACAGTCTTAAGCTTTTTCATAGCAATATATTTCAATGTGTTTGATATAATAGTGACACTAATAGAATAGTTATATCATATTCGGTGGTCTGATATTTTAATGAAATTAATTGCAGTTACATTTCTACATTTACACAATTTGAGCGATAGTCAAATAGCCCTTTAAAATAAGCTCTGTTTGTAGAAGAGTGCACCAATCAATGCGGTGTTTTGGAAAGAACTAATATATTTGGAATAGTGTAGCTATAATGGAAAAATAGTTTGAGTGTGTTGAACAAAAAAAAAAAGGCTTTTCCCCCACCTGTATGTTGATCTTTATAATTATCTATTTGCTGTAGTAAATAAAACTTATATGTTCTTGTAACTGGTTATCTTGTAACTAGGAAACATACTTCAGTGTGAGATGAAATTTCACGTCCAACGGATAACTGACATGCAAACCTGATATGCAGAAGAATACAACTTGTAAAAAGGGGATTTCTGTTGCCTTGGTTCCCACTGAAAGTACTAATTCAAATTCATTTTACTGCAGACAGTCTGGTATGGGTATTCTGCACTGAAAGCACCGACAATCATTCCACTATGTAGTCATCAAATAAAAGCCAAGGTGGTGGAATCAAAGGAAGGCATTGAGGTGACGATGACCTACATTGCTGGATCAGAGGAATGGACACAGAAAAACTGCCATAAGATCCAACATTGCAGGAGCGAACCTTGAAAGTGCTGAAAGCAATAGAGCTTGTAAGGACTCTTAATCTCAACTCTGTAACATTAGTAGGGTAGAAATCAAAAAGCTGTGAATCACTGTTAGAACAAGCTTATACATGATTTAACTGATATATTTAAAAAGTAGAATGTCTTCAGCTGTGCACATCTGAAAAACAGTTATGCTGTGCACTATTAAGCTGATATAATGAACAGCAACCACTTCAACAAATTTGAATGGTTCTTG
Organism: Cuculus canorus; assembly: GCF_017976375.1. Taxonomy (NCBI): domain Eukaryota; kingdom Metazoa; phylum Chordata; class Aves; order Cuculiformes; family Cuculidae; genus Cuculus; species Cuculus canorus. The sequence continues at coordinate 18,731,561 of NC_071440.1, forward strand.
CAAAGTGCCAGGAGTATACTTGAGCAGAGAGATAATTTGGGGTCAAAATGTGTTGCTCTGGGACTTTTGTGTTTGTTTTTATTGTTTTTTCCTACCGGTCTTGGGGAGGACCTTTTCAGAAGCATTCACTGATAACTAATGCGTTCATTACAGCATCATTTTCATTTTTATTGATTTTCATTCTTTGTAGAATATTCTAAATTGTCAGTTAATATATAATTTTATATGTAACTATTTATTCAGAATAATATTGTGCCTAAACTAAACTAGAAGTTTTAAGCTTGATGCAATTTTTTTGATATGAAGGAAACATGGTGGATTAACACAAAGTGGAGCTCTCATCTGGTGTTGTGATCTGCTACTAAAACTATTGCAAATGTGAGTTTTCTGGTTCTGAGGTTTTACACGCTTCAGTTGCTATTTTTGCGTTGGTTGAAGGTATGGTGGAGGAAAGAGGAAATCTGAGGAAAGGAGAAAATACTGCTTTTGGCTTTATAAGTAACTCACTGCATGTACTTCCTTTTATCTCTTTTCTTTGTGATGAGTAGCATTGAAATTCTGAATACGAAAAAAAAGAGAAAAAGCACAAACAAAGGCAAAAGTTAGACCTAGTGGCAGAATTGTGCTCTCTGCAGTGAAACTGCATTATTCTTTGTGCCTAAAGATCCATTTTCTTCAGAGAGTTTTAGACCAATGGAGGGAGAAATGCATTGCAGTCACCTCATTGTCTTCCTCCCAGCCAAATAGCTCTGTCGTAAAGAATGAGCGGTTGTGCCGGGGAGGCATTTGAATTTTTGAAGCGCTGATAGACGCAGACGTGAGGAATGAACAGTGTGTGGTAGATGCGTCTGACCCTGCCCAGTGCTGCAGCTGATGGTACGGTACTGCTTAGCAATAGTTAATATTGATGATGAACTCGTAGAGATTGCATACATGCCAGTTGTAGTGTGGGTGACTGAAATATTGCCGTTCGATCTTACCGCTCACAGTTGACTGCTGTTCTTTGATTGGGTCCTCTTGATGCTCCATCTATAATATGGTGTGGGTAGGATGGCAGTTGACTGAAAGTGGCTAAAAGTCATCTTAATTTTTTTAGCTCACAAATGCGTGAATACCTCTGCTTTTGTTATATTTAGAAAGAAGCAACACTGTTGTTTCTAAGAAACACTTGAGTAGTTTTGCCTGGCACAGCATAGTTTTCACAGGTGACAGTAGTAAGAGCCATTGGTCTAATAGATAGTCATTATGAGTAGGAATTAAGTTGTTCTTTGCAGTAAAATTATCCAAGGGAAAAGTGCAATACCAAAGCTATTGCTTGGAGTTATTTGCCTTTCCACTGATTCAGTTTCATTGCACTCTTCCAGTGATGCTGAACTTAACGTTTCTTTAGTCACTTGTTTTCACTAATCTTTGCTGCTGATGTTTCCATTATATTGTTTTGGGGACATGACCCTCAACTCTTCCATGAATTTCTTTATCACATCTCTCCACAAACTTTTTTCTTTTTTCTTTTTTTTTCTTTTTTTTCCTAAGCCATCTTGTATCTATTTTAGCAAAATACTACAGTTTCCTTTGAGGTTTTTTCTTTATCTCTGCACTCTGTGTAAAGCCTGTGGAGCGCTTTACTCTCCAAGGAGATCATCAGAAGTTCACTGAACAAAATGCGGAGCAACCTGCTTCAACTTGAATGTCAACCCTGCTTTGAGCAGGAAGGTGGACTAGAGGCATCAAGACGTTCCCTCCCAGCTCGATTACTGTATGGTTCAAACACCAGTTCCCTTGCCAGCTGTGTAGTTGAGGATGCGGCAGCGTTCCGGTATGTTAATGGCACAGGCCTGATCGCATCTGACAATGAATGCTGGCCTTCCCGTGAATCCGGTCCTGAAGGGCTGCACTTTCTCTTTTTAAAGGTAATGAGTTTACCAGGTTTTCTTCTCAACTGTTCCACTATAGTTAGGGAAAATAAAAATTCTTCAGTTAATTTAGATTTCATACATAGTAGGTTTAGAATAAGTACTATGAAATTCAGTTGTCTTCAATAACAATATTTTTCTTAGATCTTTAAATAATTTTGCCTTTTTCTTTTTTTCCTCTTCTTTTTCATAGAAGGTGGTTTTAGGAAACATGTTTCTTTGAATTATTTAGAGAATGGCCTTCGGTACTCATCACATTTTGTTGTAGTGTACTTTTTTTGTGGACTGTTTAAATAATTGACTGTAAATCATAGAATCGGATCTAAAGATCATCCAGTTGTAACCCCCTGTCATGGGCAGGGACACTTCCCACTGGATCAGGGGCTCGAAGCCCCATTCAACCTGGCCTTGAACACCTCCAGGGATGGGGCAGCCACAGCTTCCCTGGGCAACGACAAAGACATTTAAGTGGGATATGACTTTACACATTTCTATATAAAGTGAGAAAATTCTCCACATGTTCTATAAGGACAACCTTTGTCAATTGTGGATATTTTTCTGTTTCAAAATACCCTTCCAGAGGTATTCCTAAACTCTTGCTTTCCAGAGCATTAAGCTCTACAAACAAATAGTCTGAAGAGTTGAGAGGTGTTTTATGAGTTAATTGGTTTTCTAAGGCTCTGCTTTTAAAAGGTTTAATGGGATAAAATACATGAGACATTTTGGGTAGAACAGGTTGTGTTTCAAAAGACACAGAAAACAATAAAAAAAGGTACTCTTGTTTTCTCTTTCTTTCTTGTGTTTATAACACAGTATTTATTGGAATTCAGCCAGTATTAATGCTAAGTAGCGCTTCAGATATGTGGTAAGTTTGCAAAGCAGTTTAGTATTCTTTTCCTTCAGAAGTATCAGAACGTGTTTTTTATTTAGATTTGGCTAAAATTATCTGTCATGTGCGGATGATTATGCAAAATCTGCCAACATCCTACCCTAAGACAGTTATAGCAGATGGCCAAATGTGTTTCATGTGGCATTTGTTTAAATGCAACTATATCTAATTTTTCCTGTAATTCTTAACACCATTTTACTTCTAAGGACTCGATCTGCATTGAATTAACTACTTCTGGACTGCCAAATTTTGTATCGAAAACCCAGAATTTCGATCTTTGTTTTTTGCAGGACAAATATTTTCCTTTAACTGTCTAAGACTTGCATATCAACATGTTGAAATTTTACAGTAAGAATGACAAATACATCATCCAGTGCTGACTATACTGCTATGTAAAGAAAATAGGTCTTATTATTTAAGTTGTGTGTTTCTCTTCAAGTGCCAATTTTGAAGCAAAATAAGAATATGGCTCTGAGACTTACTAATCTGACTCTTTGAGTATTGAATCAGCAATTTGAGGTACAAGTAACATATATAAACACAGTCAGTGAAAGGTGCATTTACTTGAATAAATCTCCCAAAGAGGGACATGAGTAGGTTTACCTTAACATCAGTCATGGAAGACACTGATAAAACAAGATCTCCACTGGGGCTTGGATAATTTCACAGTTTTATAATGTAATTATTATGATATATTACTTGTTAAGTAAGCTTCACAAGATCTCTATACAAGTATATATAGCACGTATCCAAATTTACACACAGTGTGTGTGTATATATGCAGATATTCACAGATAACGTGTGTAGTGAAATGTTTTCAGTACTTTGTCGGACCTATACATCCTCTTCAGTTCATGTTCACGGACATTGGTTTTCTTAAGGGTATTACTCCTACACATCTTTACAGAAGGCTATATTTTAAGTAATGTAACATAGTCAAAAAAAACCCAAAACACCAAAAGATGTTAAGCTTCTGTTTATCAGTGAAGATCTTCCCTGAATGCTTCAGCATCTCATCTTCTGTTTCTCTTTCTCCTAAACTATCGTCTCTCTCTTGAGTGAACATATTCTGCTTCTATAGTCTAATCCAGCTGCTCTTTCCTTCTCTCCTCATCTTGTGCCGAAGTAACCAACCTCCTTCTCAGCCTTTCCATCTGGCTTTATCTAATTTTGCTGGATTGCCTTATGCAAGACCAGTCCCATTTTTCTTGTGTTTTGGCAATGGGGATCTACATGTACAGCAGAATATCATGTTGTTCTTTCTAGGCCCTTACTCTTAAAGTTTTTTGTCAATATAATTTCTCTGGTGTGCTTCATTTAGAATATTTTTGGGTTCAAGCTGCTTTTTCTTCTATGCCTTTCTGTAGAGGTATTGGCAAACATTAGATTATGTACTCTGTATCCAGAGAGTAATTTGTAACAGTGGACGTGACGTGTATATAAAACCTAGTATTGTGGACAGTAAAGTCAGTTGTGGGGTACTTACAGTGCATAGCACTTTTTGGCTTTTAAAGGCTTTTTTTTTTTTTTTTTTCTGAGAATCATACTCTAGTTTTGCCTTGTCATAGTTTGTAGTTTCTTATTTTTTATTGGGCATAAATAGTAATAATATGGTGCTGTTATTAGCTACAGAGTAAAGCATTTTTAGCGCTCACTTTTTATTTTAAAACCAAATACTGTATTGATTTTGCAGTAGAGACACATACAGGTCAGAAATGGAGTAAACAATGAGCAATCAACAAAGACGCGTTGGTTCAAGACGCAGTAGAGAATTACAGAGTTCCAGTCAGAAAGGAGAAAAGGAAGGATATTGAAGAAGACAGTAAAAACAGAAAGCAAGAATAAATATAAGTAAAATAGTATTGAAAGGGCATACAGACACTGAGATGATTTTTACTGCGATCACTGTTTGCTATGGAGCACTATGCTATGTATTTCAATACCATTTTTATTTTAAGAGCAGAGCTGGAATGCTTGGCTTGTATGGTAACCTGCTTCCCACAAAAGCGATAGGTCACTATGTTTGCTTGTGTCTCTTGTTAATGCCCATCAGAAGACAGCAGTTTTAGTTTAACATCCACGCTCTGGACAAAATGAACTAACCCTTTAATCACTACTGCTAAACAAACAGTCACCTCATGTGTCTCTTGTAACAACAACGGGGGAAGAGTGTTTTGATTGCCTGAGAGATCTGAGATGTAAACCAAGCTGCCTGGGTGATGCCGGGTCATCCAGTATGAAATTAAACATCATTTGCGATGAACTGTGTCTCAGAATCTACTGCTTAGAAGTACTAGAATTACATTTAAAATAATTTAAATGACAGGAAAGTAACATTTTCAGCATTGTTCTCCTGGTCAGAAGGACTTTTGAAAGATATTTTACCTCTAAAAATTTGTTCCTGGATAACTGCAAGTAAGACACTTTGGGGAAAAAAAGCTGTGTGAACATCTCTGATTCATGGGTAAGCACGGTATTTTGATGCCCAAGTCTAAACACAGGCATTTGTATGATTATATTTGTTATTTCAAGAAGCAAAAGTAATACTATCATGAGATTTTAGTTATAGGCTATATAATCTCTTCCTTGTTTGAGGCAAGAGTAAGGCTGTTTAAGTTGTCCAGGGATCCAGGCTCCTGAGGCACATGTGAAGTCAGGGGTTTGGGTGGGTTTCCTAAATGCTGAGGCAATTCTGTGCAGTGTTTTACAAGCCCTTCTGTACCTGCATTGTGGTCAGATGTAAATGGGCCGAGTCGGCTGTGCCCCCGTAACGAGCATACAGTAGCCCTCATACAGCGGCTCTTTCCCAGAGTTGATTGTGAACAGCACATGCTTACATGAGCGCTTACAGAAGGTGATACAGTAAAGTTAAGGGCATTCAGTCTCACAGAAACCCTTTGGGTGTTTTATCCCAGGGGCAGGTTGTACTGGTGGTAGTTGTGTGCAGACCTACCTCTTCGTTCCCAGTGGACGTGCAGTAACATCCACTGGTTCTCAGCAGAATAGCTTACAATACATGTCTTTCAAAGCAATAAAATATATTTTTTTTTTTCCTCACATGTCCTCATTTGGTAAGTTACTCTTCAGTCAGCTTGGTTTTGTAGTAATACGTCCTGTCTTGCAGACACACATTTTGTGTCAGTAAAACACCTTTTATCAAATGTATTTATTTCAGGCTGAGATAAATTTTTCTTTCCACTCAGACAATGACTCGGTTCCTATGTACTTGCCATCTGGCTTTTCAGCTTAGAATTTTTGTTTTCAAATTATATCACAATAATTATATTGTGCAGTATGTTGCACATTTATTTAAACCCCTTTAGTTTAAGATGTTTGGTCTTCCTTGGTTCTCTGTAAGTTTGAGGTGGTTTTCCATGACCAAAACATTCTGTACTTAAAGGGGGGGGGGGGGGAAGGGAGATTAGATAGGATGGAATATCAGCAAATACTGACAATACTGTAATTTAATGTAACAGGATTGATACAGTAGTAATTTGCATCCACCTGAGAATGAGTTAGGATGTTGTGTGGGCAGCAGTCATCTGAGGAACTGATGCAAACTGCATCTCTCTTGCATCTACTTTTAGATTGCAGTTGTTTAAAGAGACTGTCTGCAGTGTGCTATGGACGCTGATTGTAATTCAAAATACTGATGTAAAGTGGTAATAATGACAGAATCTTCCATTGACTGCTTTTTATCAGTTTTTAGGATTTAGAGCTGATTTTTGGTTACGGCTTTGAATCACTGTATCTCCAGCACTGGGAATTGGTATGGTGGTAAACTGATAGAATGTGTTGTTTGGGATGGGAAAGTGACCTTCCATGTTTAAATAAGTAAAATTTGATCTCACATAGCATTGGAGAGTTTGGGCTTTCTATGCTGATTGCACTCTGCTCGGCGTCCTGGAGTATAACAGATGGGGGTAAAGGAAAGGTAACCTGTGCTGTTCAGGATGATACAAACAAGCATTAAGACTGCTTCTTTTAATGAAATGCCCTTGCTGGTGCTCATGGCTGACTGTAATAAAGGACTTGCATGTCCTTCTGACTACACCAGTCATTGAAGAGGGATGGTGTAGCACTGCTAAACAGGAGAGGGTCACCACTGCACTTTTGAACAATGCTCAGCCTAGAGAAATGACTTCAACTCTCAGAGGGGCTGTCCTGAAACATGCAGACTAAAGAGTTAAAAAATGGGTAAAGCATTGGAAGAGCGTGAAGAAAAGGCTAACTGTAATGTTTGAGGAGATTGCCAGACATTCCTTTTCCTGTGTAGTAAAGATCAGACATCCCTTTTCCTGTGTATAAAGATATTCATAATCTCAAGTAACCATTATTGTGATCATGTGTTCCGAGAGAAAATAACGATCTGTCTTTCAATGATGGGCTCAAATTTATGTCTTTCCTAAACATTGCTCTTCTTCCACCTTTCCTGTATGCAGCTTTTCTCTCTTCTCTAGCCCATTTGATCTCTTTATTTGGAAGAACTGTAACAAATGTTCTGCTCCTATATAATCACAAAGAATAATGTGCAACTTGAAGCTTTGCATTGATACCGTTTAGTTTGGACACATTCTTTTCAGCACGTTGTGAATCAGTCAAAACTGGCACAAGCCAGTTCCACCTCCAGCCACTTCTCTGGCAATCTGTTACCTCTTGTGCTCTTTGTAGTACCAGTTTCTGTTTTTCTCTTTTTTTTTAGTTTAAGCCTAAAACATGTCGTAGGCTCCTTGAGTCTTGAGAAAACTTCAGCTCTATTTTAATTTATGCAAGAAACCACGCATTGCATATGGCTGAGTATTTTCATAATTCCATGTGTTTGCAGCTTTCCGGTATCTCTGCGTTCAGAAACACTTAAGGAGCTCTATTCAAGTAAGTACTTAGTAGGTAGCTAGCAGTTGTCCAGTGAGTGGATCTGCACAGTATTATTCCTGTGTCCCCTCAGATTGGAGAGAGAATACGGTGTCACTTTCAGCTTCTCTTCCTCGTCCTTCTTGCGTGCCTAAGAGTAGGGCACAGCTCAGAGTCTTGCTTGATGGATGGGCTCTGTGGGCTGCCTGGGATGATGCTGTTGCTGTAACGGTTGTGGGTTTGACTTGTCCTGCTGGGTGCTCTGACTGTGCTTCAAGGCTTATTACTGACTGACATAAAGTGAACCTTCTTCAGCCCATGGAAGGTACTCCCTCTCCCCCCTTTTGTTTTCCTTACCTTTTCTTGTAGCTTCATTTTTCTTTCAAGCGTGACTCCTGTTAGAACATGGTGTTGTGGATACCTTTTACACTCATGTCAGTGTTTCAGCCCTTATCAAAGATCCTGCATGCCAAAATCACACTCTGTGCTCACAAAAAACCCCACCTCAATCCTCTGATGTTGATATGAAGACCTCTGACACATTTTTTCTTTCTGGTAGGAGGGGGAGAAGTGGGAAAGGAGTGGGGGTGCTGTTAGAAGTAAGAGAGCCCCTTACTTATTTTCTTCCAGCTAAATCCTGATCCTTTTGTCAGTACTGCCACTGCCGCCCAGCTTCCTTGCCTCCCTCAGTTAGCTGCACTTGTTTTCTCTCTCGCCTTTTCTGTCTACCTGCACAGTTTTTTCCAGTCTTGCAAGGAACAGAGTTAAATGGTTTACTCCTTAAATAAACAGGGACTACACTGCAATTTATTTTTTTCCCCGTTGCATTTTGCTTCTGTCGCACCTTTCATACCATTGCTTCATCTGTAAGTGGTGTTTTATGTCAGATGAGGGGCAGTCATTTTTCTGAAAAACGAAGGCTCCCCTTAGTCATCAAAAAGTCTTAGTCTCATTGTTCTGTGGAAGAAAAGACTAACAGAAGCTTGGATGAGAAAGAGGTGTTCAATGACAGAGGCAAAACATAACTTCCAGTGTATTTGTCTTGGAGTAAAAGTAATGCATGCCCTCTATTGAACAAGTAACCTATTGATTGCAGTGCAACCAGTTACTCTCAAATCTCTACCATGGCTGTTTCATTTAATGGATATAAATGTCTCCAGCTTTTTTTCATGTTGGTTTTGAGAAATATTAAGGGTTATAGCTGCTCTAACAAAGAACTGCTTAACAGTTTTGATATCTTCTGACTTTAGAGCCGCTTTGTCAACTATGCAGTTTGCTAAGGATACCAATTAATTTGCATTTATGTTATGTAATTTCAAGATTAAGTGATTCATATTTAATCTGTTTGAAAAAACTTTTTCAGTGGCTTTTTTCTACTGTCTGAAGAGGGATTACATAAAGAAATGTGCTACTGAGTGCTTTTATCAGCTAGGGAAAGGTTTCCTTTTTATTTAAGTAGCTTTTATAAGTGTTCCTGTTTCCTTTTTCTTCATTATTTTATATAGATTCATCATCATTGAGAATATCAATTCTGACGTATTGCTACGGAGAGTTCTTAGAAGATGAATACTGTTACCCGTGCATGTTAGTTAAATTGCTGAGGATTCTGGCTCTTTAACAAGGTGACTGTTCTCAAAATGTTCAGTCATTCTTACTTAATAAGCTGGCAAAAAGAAATTGCTTGAAACAGAGCAGGTATCTCACCTAGTCTCTGCATTGTTCAGTTTGACTTCTATTTTCTCTTGTTTATCTATTTTCCTGTTAGGGTTTCTGTTACTAATGAATAGTGCTTATTGATTAACATATTTATTTACTATATATATTTCTGTATGTATACATTACATAGGAACATTTTATATATATATATATATATATAAATACACACAAGAAGGTTTGTTGCAGTACTTTTCAGGTCCTTGTATTACTAAGGAGAAGTGAAAAAGGTTAAACCTTCTTTGTGGGTGATCATCCGTTGTCGCAAACAAAAAGAGTTTTATTACTAACTAATTACTGTTACTTTCATTAGCATTAAATAGACAACCTTTTATATAAATATTAGTTTTGCATTCAGCACCAAACTGTGTCACAGTTTACATTGTTTCTGCTGGTAGATTTAGTTGATTAAGTGCATTCAGCTAATTTTTTTTTAATGGAAACCTCTGCTTTCCTCCCAAATAGTGCTTTATTCTGCTCCGGTCTTGTAGATCAATTTGCAGAAAAACTTTTTCTGTCTCCTTAAGTTTCGGCAGTCTCCCTGTGTCCTCTCTTACTTATGTGCTGCCTACTTGCAGTCTTCAAGACTTGTCTTTGCTAGACGTTAGCATAGTAGTGTATTTGTTCAGGATCATGCTGTGTAGTTTTGTTTTCCAGCTTCTGGATAGTAGTCAAAACCATCAGATAAGTCAGTTTTATTTCATCCATGTGTTTTCATTGCTTTCAGGATTCCTTTTGTTTCTGTTATAAGCAGATCCAAATTTTGGGATTCATTTTGGGAATATGCATAAAATGTTCCAGAAGGACCATTACCCATCCACAGTTAAAGTTGTCCAGAAGTTTACAAGTCAGTGTGAGTTTCTGGTTGTTCTGGCCACTGGATTATCCTCACAGAGGCTGAAGGGTCCTATATCTGTTAAAAAAAGAACTGATGTTTGTGGCTGCTTGAAGAGTTCTTCTTTACCTTTTGCCATTCGCAATACCAGCTGCTGGTCAATGATTTCCTCCACTCTGTCAATTAGTGCCTCTGCGTAACCACAGAGTTATTTTCTCAAGTATTCTTCAAGTTTGGTGCTTCTGTGTCTTCTCATTATCCCTCTGTAGGTTGTAAAGTTCTGTTTTTTAACCTTGTTTAGTTATCTGGGTATTTTAAAATCACTTTCATGTCATTCTCGCCACCGTGGAAAAGTAAGTCCAACTTTGATTAGTCTAGTTCAATTAGATTATTTTTGGCTGGTTTCTGAACTCTAATGAAATGGAGGTTTAATTGGGTTGATGTGGTGCCAGAAATAATGTTCTCTTTCTTCAATTTCTTCTATTAAAACAGGAGCAGCAGAGAAAGCTATATAGATATTCAGTAGTAATTTAAGAGGGGGAATTGCATGGCTTGTGGGATTACAGAATATGGAATTTTGTACTTCCAGGTCATTAATTTGAATTCAAATACACTCCTGATAGTAATAACAATTTGTTAGCAGATGACAGCTCTTGAGTTGCAGTTATGAAATGAATTGAGGTTTTCTATCCAGCTGGTAATGGGCAGATGCCTGCTACACAACACGGTGTCGCAGCTGACCCTATTGGGTACTCTTATTGACAGTCTCAGTGGGGTTGTCAGCAGTTAAATACACAATAGCGGAGTCACCTTTTTGACCTTAAATTATATTCTTCTAAGGTGTTTGGCAGTAGACTTTGTGCAGAGAAAAAATTAACTGATAATATCTCATCCTCCCTTAGTTAGTATAGCTGAACATTGCTTCAATGAACAGTAAGTAAAAATTAAAGGCAATCTCCAAGTTGTTGCTCAGTGGCATAAATACTTTATTAGAGACTATGTGTTATTCCTTATTTTCTGTGGCATGAAACAGCCTTTCAACAAGAAAAGCATCTGTAAGAAAGTGTATTTAATAAGTATTTTGGCAGAGTCTAGCATTAATTTTTCTCACATTTTCTCTGGGGCTTGCCATTGTTGACACCATTGAATAAAAAAGCTAATTTATTCTGGATGTGTAGGTGTTACAGAACATAACTGCTTTTGAAGAGAAGATGTAGTGCAGTTAATATGTCTGATTTAAAGACAGTTGTTGTCTGGTGTTTGTAGAAGTAAATTCTGTGACAAGTGCCTGTGACTGCTGTGTGAGTCATTAAGTGGGAAGTTCTACAGCAGCTCCCACAAAGTAACTTTTCACTTATGAAACTAAATCATCTCTCTTATGCTTTCTCAGAGGTTTGTTTTGCTCGTGGTGTGAGGGAGTTTTATGTGCAGCTCTAGCTATCACGCTAATAATGCAATGGGAAAATAATTGCCTCATGATTCCCAAGATACAGAGGCTACCATGAAAATCAGAATAAATCGATCTCCAAATAACTGATGTTAGTGAGATAACACGGCTATCACAGAAAAGACAGATGTGGATTTGCAAAAGGACATATGTACATGTATGCATATGTCATCCCCGATGCCTTAGGCAAAGGATGTTGAAGAATTGCAGCTCATGCCGCTGGCAGGAAGGCTCTGTGCACGTGTCGCGTGCTGCTGTGCTGACCTGCCAAACGATCTTCTGTCCCGATGCTGTCCAGTGAACTCTGCTTGCTTGAAGGGGGACGCCAACCACTTCCCTGTGCCTCACCGTCAAGCGAGGAGAGGGCAGATGTGAACTGCAAGCCAAACAGTTTGATCTTGGTGCTCAGAATTAAGTCAGGTCATTGTTTATAAAGTAGTGTGACTGATTGTACTCATTATAACTGCTCCCTTTGGCCTTATCAGCACAGGATATTTGAAAATCAGAGGAAAAAAAAAGCCTGTAGAAAGAAATCCTGCAATTATTTAGGCATTTAAAAGAGAAACAAGATAATTTTTTTATCACATGATCTTAATGTTCGTCTTCAATTAAAGTATACTATACCTTTTCCTGTCTTGGGTCTTAAATATGCTTCAGAGAAGCCACTCTGTACTTCTGCCACTCTCATAGTATAACTTACATTAAATACAGTGTTTTTAACAAGTGTAAAAAATTGTAAATAATTATGAAAATCAATTTACAAACACAAGACAGGATATTACTTGCCCTGAAGTCAGTAAAGACAGAAATGAATTCCAGTATTATATGGCTTTTTTATTTTTATTTGGAGTTTTTTGTAGTGTTATGAAAAGTTTTAGATAGAAATACTGATAGATTTTCAGCACTGAAACTAATGGGAGCTGATAAAACATGACTTGGCATGGAGTAGCAATCTCAGTGCTGATGAACTCAGCAAACATGCACTCCTTCCACTTGGGGACAGTTGACACAGATGGCAGAACTGATTTTACCATGTGCTATATGTCTCATTAATTGCCATGCCAATTAATATAAACTCCAAAGCCTGTTTCTTTCTTCCACTATTATGGACAGTTTATCTTGTGTTTATTTACTGCCAGGTATCTGACATTTTATGGGAACCGTGGCTTTGGTCTTTTTCTCCTTCTCTATTCTTTTGCTCTCCTTCCTCCCCACTTTCTCTTGCTCTCCCTCCCTCCTTTCTCCCTCTCTGCCCTCCTTATATTGATAATGTTCTGTAGGTTTTTAAACTGTGTTGAAGAGTAAGAATATGTGAACCAAGTAGTTATTTAAACCTACTTGAAAGAAATTTGTTCTGTTTGTGGCTGGGCTTCTGCTCAGAAAAACTCAAATTTTAAACCTGGACTTGTGCATGTGTCATATTCTTTTGCAAAAGAAGATCACCTTCTATCCATTTCAGGGGTGGTTTAGCATCCAAGCAGAGAATAATTGAAGTGACGGTCTATAAACAGGTAAAGTGTATGTGCAGATTTCATAACAAGGTTTGTATCAATGTAATAGGTGTGATTATTTCTTTCATATCTACTGCATCAGCTCTGTAAAGGTTTAGGTGGACCAGATATTGTTTTCTAGTTCCTCGGGGGGAGCTCATGCAAAACCAGTAAAATCATGATGTGAAAGAGACAGTGAAGGTAACTCACTGCAATCCCCTGATGCCACCTGGTATGAACCAGATAAATGCCTTGAAATTAAGCATGAAACATTGCATAAAATAGTCTGGTAAAAGATAAAGCAAGGAATGACATGAAAAAAAGACACACTAGTGTGGACGAGGAGTGCGAGATTTGCTATTTTTAATAGGCCTGACAGAATTATAAGCAGCCAAAGGGTAGTACTGGGAAAGGTAAACTTTGGAGACCACGTACGTTGATTTATACGTTTTCTCTGTCCTGGGCTTGTCCTAAATATCTGGCACTCTATTCTCGGAAAGCCATTGAGTTATTACCACCAGTGAACAGTTTTGTGTCTTACTCGGGCAAGAATTGCAAATGCTGATCTAGTGTCAGCATTGCTGCAGTAGTAAAAGTGAATTGTAATCCAAATCCTCTGTCTGGGGGGGAGAGCGCTTAACAAAGGTTGTGTTTGGAGGCTTGGGATTGGAGTGGGCTGCCTCTGGGGCTACTAAAGAGTCAGAAAAGCCCTGGAACTGTGACGCTTACAGTCATGTTTTTGTAAAAGTTTTCACGGCCTCAAACCTCGGCAAGCCATGTGTACGATGAACACCCCCCTGGGAGCAGGGAAGGCAGTTGTGGCCCCTCCGTAGCATCAGTTCAGAGCAGGCAATGTGCATACTAGATTTCATCTTGTAACTGTTTGTTTCTGTAAATGTCTTGTGTTTTGGCTTTCTATGCTTCAGTGGTAAACTGTCCATTAGTAAAAGTTGTATTTTTAACGTTTATAAGCATTTCTATTAAATCTGTGATGCAGCGGGAATTGCAGCATGAAAAATCACCCTCTGACAAGCAAATTATTCTAAAATGTTATTTATTCCCTGCAAGCACAATATTAACACGCTAATTATTAAAAGTGACTTTATAATTTGTGTAAATATATGTTCTTCAAGTATTTATGAGTTTTAGCAAAAACTATTATTAGAAACTGCCAAACTGTACCAAAACAGTCTCATCTCACAGCTTTGTTGCCAACACTTTGTATTTCACTTTTCATGCCAGCTTTCACAACATCAGACTGCGGTGCAATTATGAATTATAAAAAATGCATAATGGTTCTTTGACCCCCCTTTTCTTCATTCTTTTCTGTTACAGGGTTTGACGGGTATAACTCTCAATATCTTTGAATTACAAAATTTGTATGAGCTAATCAGTAACTCATCCTTTTTTTTTTTTACCCGAATGTGTCATTGTTTCACAAACTTCAGCTGTCAAGCACTTGCATTAGATGTTCTCTGGCTTCCTCGGTGTATGTGTAGGCATAATATATGCAGATGACTACTCCCTTGTGAAGGGCTGTTCCACACAGTAGTGTAACAGCAGTGTATGTAGAACTTGAAATAACACAGCAGAATGATCATGACTAATTAAAGACAGAAGGACAAACTGTTGTTGATTACTGGGACAGTGGCGTTTTGACCTCTGATGCTTGAGACAGAAAATGAAAACCTCGACTTGGCCATCTTTCTGACATCCCTTGTTGTTTCCTTTCATCTGTCATGGAGCAGCTTATTGCCACTGGGCATAAGATTCAGTCTACAGAAGAATGAACTGTGGGAGAATCTCTACCATAAGGCAAAGGAGAGGGTAGCCATAAAAATATGTTTGCAGTATTTTGAAGCAGGAAGCAGAGAAGTGGTCTTTGAGGGAACAATGAAAATCATATCATGGACAAAAAGAGTTTTGGTTTTTTTTTCTTTTGTTTCACAGATATAAATTTATCGCTTTTTTTTTCAGTTTGTTGGTTTGTTCCTATGCAAATACAAGTCATGTTGTTTCATTATAAACGAATCCTCGAAGTGGAAGTAGCTGTAAATGAGAGGTAGAAGTGTTCTTTTACTCACATAACAAATGGCTAGAAGGTATGCAGTGGCTAGGTAATTTTTTCTCTTTAGGTTGTTTATTCCCCTTTAGAAAGGCTTTTACTGCAACTGCAATAAAAGAACTACACATTTGGTTGTTTAATCCCAGTGTGAGTTGTTTCAGATAATCAGTTTTAAATCCTGGACTTAAAACAATATGATGAATTATTAAAGCAATAAATTATGGACAACCAAGATGTTCATAAGCTGGAGAGGAGGAAAGGGGTTAATTTAGACATCCTGGCGGCTTTTGAAAAAACAAGCTTTTTGCTAACAAAATGGGCTCCGTGAACGTCTGCTACGGAGACTACCCTATCCACCCTCAAATTAGGTTTTGAGGATGCTCCTGATGAGAAGTGTAAAATCAGTGTCTACTTTGTTAGTGCATAGTATTTTCTTTTTGAGACATTTCCAAGAAAATATTAATTTCTTAAAAAAATGTTATTCCAAAGTTACAGGAAGACCAAATTGTTCTCTCAGCCACAGAGAGCAGATTTGAATTCCTGATCTTAACAATTGCTTCAGAAGATTCCCATGTCTCAAATATGTTTTACAATATATTTTGTATGCGTGTCTACCATCACTCTCTATAGAGAAGAACCCCCCTCATGTGCTAACAGGAACCTGCTCTGTTTTCAGTGAAACTGAAATAGAATAGAGCTTTGTTTCTAATGGAGACTATTACGTAGCAAAAGTCCAGTCTAAATTTGTGACGTATTGCAAGATATCTTCAGTCCATATGTGCTTATTTAAGGATAATTTCATGAAACAAAGCAAGCCCTTACCTTACTTGGTTTCATGTTTTTTTTGTTTTTTTTTTTAATAAATTATTGATTTTTGAAGCTTTTAGAAATGCATATTTGACTTTATCTCAGTTTTAGAAATAAATTAGTAATGTAGTAAGTGGGTAAGTAGTAAGTAATAGTAGGTGGGTTAGTTCAGGTTATCACAGAATCACAGAATCACAAGGTTGGAAAGGACCCATTGGATCATCGAGTCCAACCGTTCCTAACACTCCCTAAACCATGTCCTTAAGTACTTCATCCACCCGTTCCTTAAACACCTCCAGGGAAGGCGACTCGACCACCTCCCTGGGCAGCCTGTTCCAGTACCCAATGACTCTTACTGTGAAGAATTTTTTTCTGATATCCAACCTGAACCTCCCCTGACGGAGCTTCAGGCCATTCCCTCTAGTCCTGTCCCCTGTCACTTGGGAGAAGAGGCCAGCTCCCTCCTCTCCACAACCTCCTTTCAGGTAGTTGTAGAGAGTAATAAGGTCTCCCCTCAGCCTCCTCTTCTCAAGGCTAAACAACCCCAGCTCTCTCAGCCGCTCCTCATAAGACTTGTTCTCCAGCCCCCTCACCAGCTTTGTTGCTCTTCTCTGGACACGCTCCAGAGCCTCAACATCCTTCTTGTGGTGAGGGGCCCAGAACTGAACACAGTATTCGAGGTGCGGTCTCACCAGTGCCGAGTACAGAGGGAGAATAACCTCCCTGGACCTGCTGGTGACCCCATTTCTGATACAAGCCAAGATGCCATTGGCCTTCTTGGCCACCTGGGCACACTGCTGGCTCATGTTCAGTCGGCTGTCAACCAGCACCCCCAGGTCCTTCTCTTCTGTGCAGCTCTCCAGCCATTCTTCCCCCAGTCTGTAGCACTGCATAGGGTTGTTGTGCCCCAAGTGCAGGACCCGGCATTTAGTCTTGTTAAACCTCATCCCATTGGTCTCGGCCCAGCAGTCCAGCCTGTTCAGATCCTGTTATGATTAAAGCTCGGGCTAAAAACTTACAACTTCATTTTAAGATCTTAACAATGCATTGTCTTTATATGCACATGCAGGCTGTAGAAAATCAAACCCAACTCATGTAGGAGAAAACCTGTTGTAACTTGGGTTCAGCCTCTTTCCAATCATGACTGCTGTGAACAACCTGCTATGTCTATTGTCTGGAGACTCTGGAAAGTCACTGACAGGACTGCAGCTGTGTCTGCGGAAAGGGCTCTCGTTTGTCCTTTAACTTATGGAAAGCAACAGCAGTAGTCTCAGACTACTTATTTTACTTGGCCCCCAGTGCAATGTATTCATATTTTCTGTAAGAAGTGGATAGCGTTCTCTCAAAACCCTTCATTGTCTTAATTCAGTAGATACTGTGTTTGATAAATGTTAGTTTCTATCATTTGATAGCTGATGGCCATGATAGTAGTTACTAATAATTTGTCATCTACACAGTATAGTTTAGTGTGAAGGAGGGTTAATATTGCTTATAAATACATTCTTGGAAAATCAGTACTAGTAGGACAAATCTGAATATTTTAACCAGACAGTTCTTCTACAGTCCAATACCATTGCAAGCTTTAAATTCACCATTTTGACAATGGGTCATATGGTGAAAGAATGTGGATGATTACACACTGTATAAGGCAAACTAATGAAACAGCAATCTCCATCAGAGGAAATGTATTTTTTGCTCGTGGAGAGATATGATTTGTTTGATTGATAATAATTCAGGAACACAACTGAGGTGCTGCATACACAGAAGACCTTACAATGAAGTAATAAGAAAAATGCATTTTAGCAAAGACCTATTTTGGATACAGATAAGTTTGTGACAATAATTGCTTGCTTATGAATACTGAATAAATACTTGGAAAACTTCTGAGTTATGATTGACTGTAATTTAAATACTTCATGTGTCCTAGTAAGCTTCTGATTGCTAGCATTTTTATTGCTTGTCAAAATGTAAATGCTGTTTTTTTCAAAAGGTGAAACTTGAAACCCTAAATCAATTTTGTGTGTTGGTGAGTTTTGTTTAGGTTGTTGGGGGTGCGGGGTCATTGTTTTATTTTTTTTTTTGTCTGGGTTTTTTTTTTTTTAAGACTTACTTTGTATGGCAAAAGAAAGGGTACAAAGAAGGATACAAACGAGCAGATTTTATTTAAATTGAAGTTGCATGTAAAGAAACGAGTCACAGATTAGGGCCCCTTTTAAACTTAATCAAGGAATGAACTTAAACCTATAACTAGATATGCTATGTAGGTTTGTAGTTAAAATGCATTCATAAACTTATTGGTATCCAGAAGTCTTACACAGATATTTAAACTCAATATACCTATTGATTTAGGGTGATTACAATATATTTGTTTCTCTGTCTTTCAGAATCTATCTCTTTTCCACAACAATTTACAGCAATATCATACAGAGTGGAAGAGTTTAATTTAGGTAGGTTTTGTTTTTCTTTCTAGATGAGAGAAGATGGAGAACCCCACTGGCATTTTGAGGTTAGCTGATAACAAGCCTAGAACAAACTATTATAAACAACATTCCCTTGCTCAGCAGGTGCAACACTGAGTATTTAATACATACATAATAGTAGCTCAACCCTTCGGGCTTCTTGAATAACTGCTAGAGGATCTTTGGGTTTCAGCGTGCTCTTCAGTAGTTTGAGGACAGAGAGCTGTGCTGGTTAAGGATTCTTCTTTCCCTTCTGCTACATGTGATGCCAGTTTTCTCTGCATTTTCTATAGGGGCACATGCTATTATCTGTCCAAAGGATTTTTGCGGTTTATTTTGTTTATTAAACATACTGGTAATTGAGAATATTTCTGAAGATGTAGCCGTGCTGCATGAAGAATGGCTATTCCTTCTGGGAACGCTCTTTCTTGAAATTGGGTTACTGTGTTCTCCTTCTTAACCCAAGGTGCACCAATGCAAATAAACTTAAGTCTTCACGATAGTCAGAAGTATTTATAGTAGGCATAGAAGAAATAAAAAAGGAACCATTCCTAATCTGCTCATTCTGAAGCTGGAATGCTATGAAATTGCTCAGCCAATTTAACTGCAGTTAGTAGAAAGGACAACTTCCCTGAACATTCCCTCAGGACTTTGAATTAATAGGTTTCAGATCAGGGGCTCAAACATGTTTCTAATATGAAGTGACGTTTCTTCATTTTGTGATTGAATAAAACAAATTTTTTTAAAAAAGTATGCTCTGTAAGACTTATGTTTGAAACAACACAGCATAGTTTGATGCCTTCAGTGGCTTAAAGGTGTGTTCTCTATCTCTAGCAAAAAGCATAATGTGATTTTGAAAATCAGTTGAGAAATATGGTGTTAGTATGTTAATACTTCCCTAAATTCACTTTTGAACTTAGCAATTAGGATTTCATATGGCAAGAATGTATTGCCGTAACACTCATGCCTTCGCAAAGGCTGAGTTCCAGTAAATCTCATGTTGACAGAACAGAGGGGGTTAAAAAGCAATTGTCTCAAAAAGGGTGCTTTTAAAACTACTACTTTATTTAGAATAGATCTTTACATTTACATGGACTGAAATTTTGTCATTGTATGCTGAAGAAATGATGGCAAAAAACTGTTCCTTATTAAAACTCCTAATTATGCATAGTTTATGATGCGTAAGCATGAGATCTATAGTAGGATATATTCACAAGTTTTCCACATCAGCTTCTTCTCATTTCTTCTAAGGTGTCTTTTTCTTGTGTATTATATGCTTGGCTGTTCAGGTTCATGCAAAGATTTGTAGTACTGAAAAAAATATGTGTTGAGGCCACGTTTTGTGAAAGGCGAGTGTGAAGTTCCTCATGGATCCCCTCCTGGCTGGGATTCCATGAGGACACAGCAGATAAAGCACAGTGGATGGTGCGTGCGGCAGAACAACAGTAGCAGTCGAATGACAGATTACATTAAAAAAGGATGTTATTTATTCTTTAAAATTTTACCAGATGAAAAAAGAAACTGAACTTCAGTATTTGTTTGCTGGCAGCTCTCACTAATTGTATTGAAGTACTCTGAAAGATCCTTGGCAGGTATTTCTTGTTCTGGGTTTTTGACGGCTTGTGGTTTGTGTTTTGGACCTGTGTGGCTGTCTATTAACGGCAGTTCAGGCTTCTGTTACTTCCTAACATATTTTATGACTACAATTTCAGGCAGATTCTTGAATTTTATGGGCTGTGTTGGGTGTCAGAGCTGCACATGGGCAGTTCTCGCTGCCCCCAGCGCAGCTGAGCCCATCAGTGAGGCTGGTGGCATCAGGGAACGTGTGTTTATGGAAAGGCAAAACCCTGCCCAGGCTGTGAGGAGGGAGGGAAAAGTGTGAGAGTAACCCCCGGGGACGGCATGTCGGAGCAGATCTGCACGTGGGAGCCTGTGCGGGACTCCGTGCTGCAGCAGTGCCCTCAAGGAACTGGGGTTGGTTGGAGGGCCTGTGCTGGAGCAGCTCCTGAAGGACTGGCGCCCCTGGGACAGAGCCAGGCTGGAGCATCCCAGCCCCACGGGCAGTGGGTGACTGCACCGACTCCCCTCCGAGCTTAAGTTCTGTTCATCATTTCAGCACTGTTGACGCCAAGAGGTGTGTGTGGTTTCAAGATACAAAGGAAGTCTGTCGCTAATTCATGAGGTGTAAATTTTAATTATTGCAGTGAGCGCTTAACTGACCTTTTCAACTGTCCTTGTCTTCCTGCTTATCCACTGAGTTGCAAGTTACACTCCCTGACTTGTAAGTAAAACGGTTCCCTGACATTTAAGAGACCAGAGATCCCGAAGCTGGTTTTGGCAGTTGCTGCTCTACACGTTCTTGAGGGTGATACTGAATATATTCCCTCAATCTGAACAAAACTCAAAATGTGAAGATTACCTCAGAAGAGGCCACTTTGGATTTTTAGTTTTTGGAGTTCATCCTTTAAATTTCCAAAGAATTTTTCACATGGATTCAAATGAGTGTGGGATCTTGGTTGTATTAATGGATTTGTCATTTTAAGTACTTCTTGTGCCCCTCCTCTCAATTTATTTGCCCATGTGAGCAGCCATAGAAGGGTAGAAGGAACAAGTTACAGGTAGTGAATTTCCCCACAGAATTCTGTCCCAGATGCCGGGGATTCATGATTCAGGGATTTTCTGAAAGAAAGATGATCCTTTTGTATTTAAGGGCTCTTGACGGAGTGCTTTTTGAATACGCTTATCATATTTGCCTGTGCTTTTAATAAAGCAACTTGGTTTCCAGTTGCAGTACACCCAGGTTGTTTTTTTGTTATTCCTACCTCTTCTCTGAATCAATAATTTGAGTTTGTTGTCAATATAATTTTTTGAAGTACCAGCTGTCTTAGGCTACTTTTTCTGTCCATTATGTTCTCAACTAGTGCATTTGTCCCTGTATCTGTACTTTTTTCCCCATGTTCTGTAGTCATTTCCTTGTAATCTGGATATCTGTATCTTCATGTGTGAGCGCACAGATATCACCCACAGACATTTATGAACTCAAAAATAAAAAAAGGTGATGTATACTGAGTTACACAGTTAATAAAAATCGGACAGCAAAACAGTCTTTTTGTCCTGGCCCTTTAAAATACCTGCCACTTGCTGATTTTTCAATTATACGAAAATAGCCGTAAGTTCTTCAATGAATTCAGTATAGAAAAGAAAAACACCTACTAAATTCTCAGTGGTTTATATATATGATTTTTTAGGTTTGTTCTAGAAATTATAGGCTCGCCTGCCTTCTTGTCTTCTCTTTATAGAGTGGTGTTTTCTGTTTTAAACTGGGTTTTGTTTGTTTGTTTGTTTTTCATTTAATCAGACCCTTTGTGTCATTACAGACAGACTGAACCTCCCCGTTCTGATTTCTGATACATATTGTTGATATTAATCTATGCCACTGTATCTGAAGGCGATATTTTGGGCTATAATATGAAGACATATGTACTGAAATTTTCATTCACTGTGTGTTCATCTCTGTAATTGTTTTATTTCTTGGATGCAATTCAGCTAGCTTGGTGAAGGAAGGTGGGTATGTCAGAAGAATGCTTTCTTTAGTGCCTTTTTAGTTTTATTTTGTAGCTTCTCGAGTTCGCAATTGAGGGTCAGATGAAGCATTAGACATCCAATATGACTTTCTGATCTTGAAAATAATTGGTGTCCAAATGGCTATACATCAAGTTTAATATTTTTTTATTTTCACAAATATTATCTTTATATTAGATACTTGTTAAAAGGTAAAAGCTATCATCATGTACAGAAATTCCAGTAGTTGGCTATCTCACTAGCTAGCCTGTTTAAAATTGTGCTTTATATATATGCGTATGCATATTTATTGCAGGTACGAGCTGGTGAGTAGCAGTGGTTTTTCAAGCAGACTACTGGTTATGTTTTCTTTGGGAAGACACAAAATTCCTACAGTCCATGTTTCTATTTATATGCGGTATTTCAGGAATAAGCATAACGATGTCTCCAAGATGTAATGAAAACCAACAAAAGAATGTGAGGAGCATGATTTTATTTGTCTGCAAGTGAAGTCATTGACATGATTTGAAACTGTCTTGGTGTAACTTGCAGTGTTTTGTCATCCCTTCTCCATTTGTTTTGCCCTGTTTGGGGATCAGCTGCTTTCACCTCCTGTCTTCCTGTATAGAAACAAGAGCTTTGGGAGAGGAGGTGTTTTATCACTCATTAAAAGTGAATATGCAAAACTCACTTTTTTTCTGCTACTTTAGTAAATTCCTGGTTTGCATTTTCAGTTCTGGTTTATCAAATAAATGTTGCGAAAATTTTCCCTTTATTGGAACTATGAGGAAAAAAAAGGCTGCCAGGGAATAGATTGGCTGTTCATCCTTTCTCTGTTGGTCCAACACAACCAACATTTGCTTCCTGAACTTTAGCCAAAAATTATCTTCTCTCCAGCTGGATAGGGATATTTCATCATCTTTAAAAACTGAGGTGACCATTATGTTGTTATTGTTAGGCAATTATTTCCTGTTCTCATACAAATTTACCTTCAGACCAGCTCGGGGCATGATATATCCAGCAGGGAAGCCAGCGAAGAGTAATCAAAGCTTGTGAGAGCCTCTGTTGCTGTAATGCAATTTACTGCCTTCTATCCCTGCTGCCTTTGCCACTGCTCACTTGTTTCTGAAACACATCTGTCATCTCTCTTAAAGCTTTCTATATTTAATCGGTTACCTTCCCTACCAAATGAAAACTACTCCAATTCCAGAACTGGATCCAGTGGCTGTCCAGAAGGGAAGAGGAGCACTTTTATATTCTCCTTGTGCTATACTTGCCCTTGCCAGGGTGTTGGCTGGGGGCTTAACACTGTGTCTCTTTGTGCATTTGCTCAAGACCGAGAAATTAGTCCAGGCATAAAGTCCCTCGTTAGCGTTTTCTCCCCTTCTCTCATTTTTTTTCCCTGGGGTCCCACACTGGTATACATTCATTGATCCTATTCAAATTCCTGCTTTCTTGTACTGATCTTTAAATGCCAATTGCAGCCCCATCCCCTAAAACCAGCAGACTATGTTGTAAAAGAAGGCTCCATCTAGCAAAAAGCAGCAGGAGTGTGCAGGAAGGCAGTAGTTCCAGCTCAGGAGATAATCCTTTTGTAGGAGTGGAACCTTAACCCAGATTTTGTCCAGCACAAATCTTTTTCCTTCTATGTGGATTGTCCTTGGCTGGCTGCTAGGTGTCCACCAAGCTGCTCTCTCACTCCTCTTTCTCAGCAGGACAGAGGGAGAAAATAAGGGTAAAAACTCATGGGTTGAGAAAAAGGCATCTTAATGGAAACAAAACCCTCAAAGACTGTGTGTGGAAGCAAAGCCAATAAAAGAGATGATTTATTCTCTACCTCGTGTCAGCAGGTGAGGTCCAAACACTTCCTGGGATGCAGCACCTCAGTACTGGTAGCAGTTGCTTTGGAAGACAAATATCTTGATAATAAACGCTCCCCTTCTCGTTTCTCTTGGCTTTTATTGCTGAGCATGACACCATGTGGTCTAGAATTTCCCTTTGGTCAGTTGGGGTCACCTGTCCCAGCCTGCTGGCCTTTGGATGGGCGGTTGGAGAGACAGCCTTGCTGCTGTGTGAGCAGTGCTCGGTGATGTCCCACGCACCAGCCTCGCCTCAAAGGCAGTGCCTGGCACTACACGGAACATTAGCTCCATCCCAGCCTGATCCAGCAGATCCTGGTTTTGCACTCTCAAAATGAAAAAAGCAGGGTTTTTTTAATTGTTTCAGAGAATAATAATCACCATTTAACATATAATAGAATTGCTGAATATGAAAACCTTTCTTAAAATGGGCAACGTTGATATGATTGGAGCTAAACAGAGCTACTGCATTTGTTCATAAAGTTTTCTGTTCACTAAAAACATTTAGTGCAGTAACTTTGGAGCTTTTGAAGGAATTTTTCTAAGAATTGGGCAAACCATTGCATTAGTCTCGGATGACTTTTCCCTTTCTTTTTCGGAAAATTCTTAAATAAAAAATGCACGGGATATATATCAAATATCTAGTATCTGATTATATTTAAATTAGATTTGGTAGAAGAACAATATTGATGTGAGCGTAGGAGCAGCAAGATGATTCGACAGCTGGAGCACATGGGGGATGGAGAGGGGCAGGTAGAACTGAGTTTATTTAGTTAGGAAACTGAGGTGGTATTTTATGAGCTGGCTAGTAGCATACAAAAGATGGAGCCAGACTCCATGGCAGTGCACAAGGAAAGAATGAGAGGTAACAGACCCAGGCTGCAACACGGGAAATTCTCCTCAGATATTAGGAAGAAAAATATTGACAAAAAGATTACATGAACAGTGGAGCAAGGGAGAGGCTGGGGAATCTCTGTTCTTAGATACATAAGATTTGGGAATGTTTGAAAAAAAATCCATACTTCATTTCTGCTTAGAAATACATTATGAATGACTTTTTCCTGTAAACCCTTGTGTAGGTATGTAAGTGCATATAAATAAGTATTTTATCTCAGTAGTAGTTAATTCATAACTGATTTGGAGAATTAAAATACTTGTGGAAATAGTTTCTGTTTATTTCTGTCTTTCCTTGAAGCATCTGGTATGACCAGAGGGAGAGACGAGATATTGAACCGGATGGGTCGTTAATGTAAGCCAACACTTTAAAGCATATGCTTTGTTCATACAACTGACAACATAAAACTATTTTCTGTTTGGTATTTCATTTCAGTGCTGTGTGATGGGCTCCTTGTTTTGCATACAAGTTCCCATATTTTATTTTCGTCTTGAATCAAATTAGAAAGCATATCTCTTTTTTGCTGGACTCACTATCTTATACTATAAACGGTACAATTAATATATGATTCTGTGTGGGGAAATATTCACCCTTTGAGGATTCGGTTTTGTCTGCTGTCTTACATGACATTTAAAATTTATTTTTAATCCTCAAAACACTAATATTCATCTTACACAGAATTATGGCATTTGAAATGTCTACTTGTGCTGATAAGCTTAGAGAGGAAGAAAAGGCAGCAGCTGATCTTTGGTTTTCTTTTCTTTTCTTTTTTAAATTTCAGCTTTATTCGTTGTTTTTTACTTTTTCCCCACCTCACTGTTTCCCTCCTCTTCCATTTTCTAATACTGTTATGCAGATAAAGATTTATAACGTGTAAGCTTAATAGCACTAAACACTTGTTTAATTGGTATAGATTTGGGAGAAAGCCCAGACTAATTAACACCAGTTCCTACTCTGTTGCCAGTTTGTAATGGATCTCTGGAGTAGATCCTTTTAGAACTGAAGTTTTATTGAAGGCATGTTGCAAACAGAAAAAAAAGTTGTATATGACCACCTTGAGAAGCTGTCTGTTTCCAGTAATGTATTTACTTTTTATAAGTAACAAGAGATATGCTATAAGCACTAAGTTTCCCTTTTGAAGCGTTATTCATAACTACATAAACTCCCCTGGAACTCTCTCTCCAATTATATCCATATACCTTTCGTGTCACAAAACTTTCTCTTCTTTTAGAATGTGATATTTAGTGCTTACTGACCAATTTTACTATGAGAAGTCTTGCGGGTGATATTTATTAAAGTTCATAATTAATTTGGTGTTTATAAAATTATAGAAACTAGACAAAAATAGATAGAACTCTATAGAAATGCTTAATAAAATATCTGGAAGTCACCATAAAGGAAAGGTTAATTACAGTACAAACAGGATGAGGGTTAAGCTCCTTTCTTCATGGTGTCAACAGCGAAGGATCTTTCTCCTTAGAGGTCTGTCTCTGTTAACGACAGCAGGTGACTGGCTGCGTGGCAGAGCTAACTTGTAGACAGTTAAGTCAGGTGAGATGAATCCAGACTGTAAGAGAAAATACTCAGCATCACTTGGGTGATTTTCTACAAAGACCTTTGAGAGAATCATGGAAGAAGTTTAGTGTCATCAGAATTTTCTGACTTCTGAGCCTCTTCATCATTTGGCTTCTGTTTCGTCAACTAAACTGGTACTAGTGGAATTCCCACCTTCTTCAAAATGTCTGCTTAAAACTGCCTTGGTTTAGGACCAGGATGCCCTGAACGTTAGAAGATTTAATACCCTGTGATTTAATACCGTTTCTCCAAGTTTGTGTCCCTTCTCCTTTCCTCTCTAGCTCAGAGGCTGTCTTGGCAAGCTATGATTTTGTATTATTCTTGTCACCACAGCATATTGCTGGTCAGAAATCACAAGTTAACATTATCGTTGTCTGCTTTTCAATGTTAAAACAATGTTGTCAGTATCTTCTACTGTCCTTAATTACCAAGTGCTGATTTTCTCAATCAGCCAAAATACCATTTTCTAAATAACTTCCATTGAAGTCTACTTAATCTCTCTAGGCTTGAGCCTATCTGGTATTGCTGGATATGGAGTTGGAAATATTTTTCCTAGTTTAAAAAAAAAAAAACAAACAAAACCAAACCATTTATCTTTCCAAGTATACAGTTGTAAAAATATAACAGCAGTTAACTAAGGCATCATTACGGTCTCATGATTGCTAACATTCCTTGGAGGAGATAAATATGGATGGTATATTCTAAAGTAGATTGAAAAATACTCCTTTTTTTCTTTTGCAGACTGTCGTTTTCCCAATTTCTTCTTCCTTGAAACAGTTATATTTAAGTAGAATTCACAGCTTCTTGTTCTGTATATTTTCTGTGATCATTAATCAGTCTATAACTGACTTGCAAGAAAAATAACACAACATACTTGGTACCAAAACTGAAGTCAAACAGTGTTACGAATATAGGAGGTAAATTGTCATTCATCGTTGCAGCTTGCAATGTCTACAAACAGAGATTGCAAACTCTTTTTAGGCATCCAAGTCAGAAATGAGGATAAAGGAAAGATAATGATACTAAAGCTTATTTTCTTTGCTGAAGGTTTTAAACACCTGTAGTGGCTTAGTGTTACCAAAGGTGTTGTATGACTGCTCTGGTGAAGAAAAGTGCTTTAAGTCTTGTAGTGATTTTGATTTTTGTTTCTGGATGAAGAGTTGTTACTTAATGTTGTAGAAAAAAGTCTAAGAGCCATTTTTTGTTATAAAGCAATGTGAAAACCAGGGCTGTTAGAACAGGAAATGCTGCTTTGATGAGAACGACATAGCTGAGAGCGTGTATGGAGTGGTGGTGGATAGCTGGAATATCCGTTGGGGGGAACGCAGAAAACCAGGACAAAAAAGCCCGCAGCAGCTTCAGAGATTAGGAAGATTGTTTGGTGTGTTTCTCTCAGCTTTTACACTTTATTTGGGTGTATCAAAAGAGCAAATGCATGTTTGGGGACTTTTTTTCAGTTGTCAGAAATCCCATATATGACACGAACGTTGAGATTCTTTTCTGCAAATTCAGTTGTATGGAAAGCACTTTATGAACTTGAAGTCATAAGAAGTTAGACTGGGGAAGGTGTTTCTAGGTGTTGGGCTACAGGGAGCTCGGCTTTCCGTCCTCCTCCTCCCATGCCGGTGGCTCTCTCAGCCTGTGCTTTTGGCTCGCTGTCAGATGCCCGTGTGCTCCATATTCAGGGGATCAGAGTTTCTGCACCTGTTGAAATACAGGAGGCTGTTATCACTCCTACTGTCATTACTGCCTCCTCCTACCCGGCACTGTTATTTAGGGAATGCTTTTAGAGATTATATGTATTAGAGTAAGTTTTTACATAGTTACAGAATTGTGCATGAGTTATCCATGATAATTTTCTAGTCAAATTTAGGCTCTGAAAAATATTTCATGATCTTCACCTCTCATATACAAAGAAATCGAATTGCTGATGGAAAGCTGCTTCTGTCCCCTTTTTTGTGGTATTCCCTTTGCATTCTGTAATTCTCTAAAAGTAGCAGACAGTAGCTGATAAAGTAGTTGCCATGAGTGACAACCGAGAATACTGTTATTTTTGCTTTTGAGGATACCAGATGGGAATTATGAAAAGTGTAGTTAACTGGAGCCTTCCAAAGCCATGCACATTTGGGTAGCTAATTTTTCAAGTGCTTTTTCCTTATTGTTGTTTTGTATTTTCAGCGTTGCAGGAAGTCTGAGGAAGGGAAAGAGATCATGTACGCTTCATCTGCTGTTTGATTTTAGTCCTCTAGAATTTTGGATAATTTTGATATGAGATGATTTGGTCTCTTGAACCTTTATTCATTAATTCAGTTTTAAAAGTTGTCATTCTGAATTGGCCAGTACAGATGATATTTTGTGGGGTAGTTCTAATACTGAATCTTAGTGTTCATCTGATATTCGGTAGAAAAACTTGTACTGGATCTGCCTTTCTGAAGCTTCTTTTGATCTCTTGAACATCAAATGTATCATTATATACCAAGTTAAGAAATGTATCTTTCCAGGCTGATAAAGTGAACAAAAGTTGTAAAATATCTGGTATCATTTACTAGATATTATCATCACATAATTTTCTAGAATATATTTTTCTGGATGCATCGTTAATATTCATTAGGCTTAGTATGAGCAATTACACTGTAAAGGTGATGATAATTTTCAGGATTAATATTGTAAAATTAGCCATAGTTTGGGATGTTATTTTGAACATATGAAAAACTATAATGAAGCTGCATATTTAATCAGTTTATGCCATCAAAAATTGGAAGGAGCAAGAAATACTTTACAGTTGGTGGGGATTTAAAGCTATAGAAACAGCAAAACAAAACTGGTAACATAGATTATTTATTTTAAAGTTATATTATTATTTATTGTAAGTTTTTGTTTTGCTTTAATTACATTTGGTTTACTTTGGGATTATTAACATCTCTTTCATAAGGCGATTGATCATTCAAGAGAGAGTTTGTGTGACTCAAATGATTTTAAGCGTAACCTTTATAGATAAAACTGTCACACGTTAAAACAAAACTGAAAGAGGGATGACATAAAAGCAGTGACCAAAAAAAGCCTCTTTTCCTAATTTTATAGTAATGCACCTGCAGTTCTAAAAATTAGAAGTTCCAACAAATTAAGTTATACTTAAATGCATTTAATATTTCCTGTTTTGATAAAAATATATTTTGTTCTAACCCCTTAGAGCTGATTTAAGATACAGTCTTCAGAAAGTGTTGAAAAGCAGTTAATTACATTTGTGTTTAACTATACATGTTTCAATGAACATCAGCTCTGTTTTAGTGGAAGATACTACTGGAATTCCTTTGTTTGTGTTCAGCCATGACAAGACATAATAGTATTTTCCTTGCTAGTTTAAAACAGTGTGTGTGTGTGTGTGTATATATATATATATATAAAAAATAATTTTCTTGCAGAGGTTTATTAGTGTTCTGGTAGTCCTGTTTTCACTTGGTAGAACCATAGATATAGCAAATAAGACCATGGGTGCTTAATACGGATGGTACTGCATTTATTGTTAAAGTATCACTCTGTTTAACCATACTGGGTTAAAATATACTTTAAAAATGCTGTGCTTTATATTTGGTGAGGAAATTAAAGCATTTGATCTTACTCTAACAAAAAATCTGGAACTTAATCTGCTAAATGTGTGAAATTTATTCATGTTAATTCCTTCTGGTTTGGATCAGCAAGTACACCAGTATATTAGAAGAATCGCTTTGATAAAGTTAAACTCGGCAGTGCCATAGGATCTTTCATTTATTATTTGACTATATCAGTGTAATTCAGTGTGGAACTTTTATTATTGTTTAAGTTGTAGTTAGGATTTTAGACTTGAAATTTACCTTAAAAGCGAAGAGTAATGCAAATTTTGTGACCGTGCAGCTGGAGGTTTCTTTGTAATTTGATATTCTTGAATAAATTAAATGAGGAGCTGCTTAATTGGCAGGAAACCAGCTAAAGTAACACTTGTTCTGATTCAGGCTGTAATTTTTTTTTCTCTTATTTAGAGAGCACAATTTGTTAAATAGAAAAGTTCCAGCCTGTTTACATTATCATAGGTATTCTTTTCCCTCATTTTAATTAAATAATGATAATAATGATGATGATGATAATAATAATAAGCACTACCCCAAATAAGATCCTTGCATTGATGCAGAAAAAAGAAACATCTTACAGGAACATTGTCAAGTTGACATTCTAAATGTAGTACTACTAGTTGAGGTGCAAATTTTTTAATAGATTTCCCAACCCGTCACCCCCTCCTGCTTGGAAAGAGTATTGGATTTTACAGTTCAATGAGTATCTGCTCTTTATCATTCACGTGCTCTTTTGTAGTTATTGCTAATGGTTATACGAACAGCAAAATGGGGAGCATATATCACCTGTCAGCCTATGTTCTGTATACCCATCCTGGGTTAAATTATTGTAGGATTGGTACGCAGAAGCTTCTAAAATGAAAGTTCTGTAGAGAAGTTGTGGATTTTTTTTTTTTTCTTTAAGGTTCAGAATTTATGTTCAGTCTTTAAAGAAAAGTTTCAGTACATTAGGATCATAAATTTTTTAAAAATTACCAGATTGAGTAAAAGTGTTTTAACCTGATTTATACAGAAAGGGAGAGAAATATTTTTTATCTACTGTAATGTGGTTCTAAATACAGTCAAAGTATAAGGAAATGTGTGCTGTTACACTGACGACAGGTTGAAACAGTTCATTAGGGAAATGTTCTGAATTCAGGATCAGTGCTATTAGTGTTCCTTCAAAAACTAGTTTTGATGTAATCAATGTTTTTGCTTTTGCACCTGGCCTGCTTGCTGTTTTTTACTTTGTGTTCAGTTGTGCAGCTTAGATACTATTCCCTATTAATGCTTGGGGAGCTTCGTTGAACTGGAAGGAGAACTTCAGAAAAAACACATAGTTGCATATTTAGCCTATAATGTAGAAAGAACGTATAGAAAATGCAATGTGGCATTGGGAAGTGGGTGATCAAAGCTCTGATGTTCTTTTTGTCCCTCAGATTCCTTTGGTCGCTCTGAGTTACATTTCAGAATATGCAATCCTTTATTTTCTGTGGTTGTTTTGGGGGTTTTTTGCTTATTTTTCCTTAAACAATAACATTAGATTTGGTAAGGTAGTCTTTGAAATGGAAGTTTGAAATAAGGACAGCACAATATTTTTTTTTTTTTCTTTTCCCAGGGTCAACACATCACCTACTTTATTAATTAAACTGGAACATTCAAATTTTATGAAGTGTCAAGTCATTGAAGGTTACTCCTAAAAAGATGGAGGATTCTCTGTAGGACTGAGAGACACATGTTGTTATGAATTCTAGGATTTAAGAAAGACGCATCTCTAAAGCTTTTAAACACTAGTGTAATTATTCACTTTTTCACTGGTGAAAATAAGAGCTATTAACATCCAATCACATTTTGGCTAGCAAATTAAAACCAAACAAAAGGGTGTGTTTTTTTCCATAAAATATGTAATTAAATTGTGGAATTGCAATGGGATCTTTCAGAAACCCCAAAGTATAAGGAGTTTCAAAACCAGAATGGATGGGTTCATAAGATAAAAATGTCTCATTATTAAATTGCCTTCTGGGTCAGAGTTTACCTCAACTGCTGGGTTTTAGAGCCTAGTTACCATCCCTCAGGCTTGAGCCTCGAGGTTCTGAGGTAGAACAGTGCTGATGTGTATACAACCCGTAGTTTGTGCACAATATGTTGTGCACCTTCCCTGAGCTTTTGCTACAGACTGCTTTGGGACTGTCTCATTTCTTTGTTACTCTGTTCCTAGGGGTCTATTTCAGTCCTTCAGAAGTCAGAGAACGGTCTCAGTGTTCAATGCACTTCCATGCAAGACAAGATTTTAAGGTAGATGAACTTCTTCTCTTGTCCAGTACGGGAGAGAGCCTGCAGCCTAAAACTGAAGGTTCTCGGTCATGGTTGATGTATTTAAGTAGAAAAGCTTTGTGTTTAGACGTGAGGGAGAATGACAGATAGCGAGGTTCATTTGAAATTTAATTTCTATGTAGCTCCTAAGATTCATAGTATGACACTTGATGCTTCATTCCTGCTGGGTTTTCTCTGTTGAACAGATGATTTATCCTGTCTAGGGAGTGAGAAATTGCGGATTATGAGACTAATAAAGATAGTAAGCTTAGAAATATTGCCCTTAGATGACTAGGTTGTTCCTTTCACTTCTCTTCTAGTTTAAGAAAACGAGGAAGAAACTGGTTTCCTGATTTTTTTGATTGCTCAAAATCCATTTATAAATTAACTTCTTGTTACACTGACCTTTTGCCTTGAGATTATTTTGGTACCTCTCTTTTCCAAATGCCGTATCTCATTTTATGCATTCATCTACCATACGCTTCAGGGAAGGGATTTTGCCAGTCTGTGTGTACAGTGAAACCACTTTTAAAACAAATACAGTAGCTATTCTGTTTCAGTGATATACTGAAATATTGTCACTCACAATACAGTGTTACTTCAATTTAATGAAAAAGCAGCATTGAATTATTAGACATCTAAAAAGTATGTTTTACAACTAAGTAATCAATGTTCCTGGTTTAAAAAGAAGGTTGATTCCTCAGTGTATGTTAATCCACACATAAACCCACAAAATCTCTGGTGACAGCTGAAGAGAGCAGGCTTTGAGGATGAAGAGCTGTGGGTTGTTTGCTTGTTTGTTTTTCTTTGCTACTGTGTGAGGTGTCTCTTGACTAGTACTGAGACAGAGGCACTCTGCTGCAAAAAAAGATGCCGGGGACATGTGTTCTCAGTGAACTTGTTCTTGGTATTTGAGTTCTGATATAACCTGGAACATCTGCTTAGGGGAAAAGTAGGCCAGAAAAAGTAGGAGGAACTATACATCATCTATTTAGGTCAGAAGTACGTGTGTGTTAGTATAAAGATGCTAAAATGAGAAGTAAACATTTTTAATTCCAGCACGTTCAGCCAAAGAGCACCCCTCGGGACAGAAGGTAGAGGAGCATACTGAGGATGTTGGGTGCTGATCATTTTTGAGCAGTGGCTTATCCTTGCCGCTGATGTTTGTCTCTGTCTATTTTCCTTTCCAGGCATCACTTACTTAGCTTCTTCTTGATATGTGCAATGTGAATGAGTGTTACTCAGCAGTCTTTCGAAGCTCTTCTCTGACTGTTACCTTTTTAAAGAAGAGGTTCCTAAAAATAAGAGGTTCTTCTGAAAAGGAATAGTTTCTGACATCACAATTTGGCAGATATTTCAGAGGAAACTGGTCTTGTATACCCTCCAGTGGGCATAGAAGAAGGAAAATAGATCACATCTCAATCACTTTCTTCTTGGCAACAGTAACAAATAAGTCTGACTGTTGGTTGCTGAGAAAATAACTCAAAACTGTTTCCATTTTAAATTATTCAAGCTTGCCATGTGAGGCTCTAGTTAAAGTCTTCATTTCTCTTGGATGTTAAAGCAGTAGCTGTAGTTATCAGAGCTTCTTTTTAATTTGCTCGTGATAACAATAGTCCTTTGGATGCTTTTTTTCACTCTTACCATATTCTTATTACTGTAATGAGTTTGGACTAAGTAGGTTGGGGAAGTTTCAAGTGGAAATT
The DNA here is from genome assembly GCF_017976375.1 of Cuculus canorus. Lineage (NCBI taxonomy): Eukaryota > Metazoa > Chordata > Aves > Cuculiformes > Cuculidae > Cuculus > Cuculus canorus. Next base: position 18,765,523 of record NC_071440.1, read on the forward strand.
TAGAGGTAAGTAAATTTAAGCTAAGTAAAAATTAAGTCTAGCTAAGCTAAAGATAGTAAAGCTAAGCAAACAGCATCATAAATCACAGAACATTATAACTCGAAGTGATTTATTCTATTTAAAACGGTACTTATTTAAGATAAACAACTAATCAGTGCTAAAGAGGAGAATTGCCTGGTGTACAGTCCAGCTGCTGTCCGGGGAGGATTCAAATGGCACTTCCCAGCAGTCCGTCATTGGTAAAAGTTCTTATTGCTTCGTTGAGCTCCCTTGGGAGGTGTGGGAGGTGTCCCAGCACAAGGGGACGTCGCCACGCAGCCACACTGCCCTGCTGGGAAAGCCCAAGAAGGCTCACTAAGGCTGTCACAGTCACGGGATAAAAGTGGTTGGCTCACAGTCAAATCGCGTACAATGGGAGAGGTATGCATAAGGCTCCCTACCTACAGCTTCTTGGTGCTCCCTGTGTCACTCTGCTCCTTGTGGGTTTCCTGGAGGAGCTCTTGGCCCAGTCAGGGCCTCTGTTTCATCTGGAGCCTGTACCAAACTGATGCTGGTTTGGTTAAAGCGGGCAGGAGAGATGAGTGCATTTGTCATAACTCTTCTTTTGGATTTGTCACGACTATATATTGATCACCTCGATTTCAGCGACTTAAAATGCACTACTGTTTATGTGGCTGTTGATCTACTTGACACCAAAAGGGATGTTACATAAATAACATTTACAGTTTAAATTTTCAGTTTTAACAGTTTAAAACTATTAAAATTTACAGTTTTGAAAATTCTTGTGATGGTAGTTAACGACTTTGCTCCTGTAAGTTACGCTCTTTTTTCCCAAAGTAGCTAAAAATGAGGTATAATCAGATTTGAAAAGGATTCATAAGAAAAGTGCACACAAACTAGAAAATGGAAGTTGCATATGTTTTCCCACTTTGCATCCAGAGAAGGGAATGGAGCTGGCGAAGGGTCTGGAGCACAGGGGTTAATGGGAGTGGCTGAGGGAAGAGGGGTTTCATCTGGAGAAGAGGAGGCTGAGGGGAGACCTTATTGCTCTCTACAGCTCCCTGAAAAGAGGCTGTAGTGAGGTAGATGGTGGTCTCTTCTCCCAAGTAATAAGCGATAGAATGAGAGGCAATGGCCTCAAGTTGCACCAGAGGAGGTTTAGATTGGAAATAGTACTTCACAGAAGGGGTTGTGAAGCACTGAACAGGTGCCTCAGGGAAGAGGTAGGGTCCCCATCCCTGGAAGGATTTAAAAGATGTCTAGATGTGACACTTCAGGTTTAGTGGAGGACTTGGCTGTGTCAGGTTTATGCTTGGACTTGATGATCTTCAAGGTCTCTTCCAACCTAAACAGTTCTGTGAAAAGAACAAGCAATTCATAAAGGTGAGAGAATGAAGATGACGAGAAGTGGGAAAGTTTGGTATGCTTCAGTCCATAAAGCTTTACCAGCGAGCAGTACCTGTTCCCTCAAAGGAATCTTTATTCATGAAAAAAAAAAATTAAACTTTTTTTGGGAAAAAAAAGTTTTCAGCTCTTGATAGCCTTGAGAATTGTAACTGAAAATAAGCAAAACGCTAGAATCAGAAGAATGAAGGCATTGGTTATCCACTGACACAGCTGGAGGATGGGTGGGTATGTGGGAGGGCACACAAGTGTCCCTTCAAATCTACCTTAAAAAATACAGCGATATTTTTACAAGCAGTGGGTTTTTTTATTCTAAAAATTGTCGTTTCAGTTTCCAAGAGTCTTGGAAAACTTCTTCTTAAAGTATGTCTACTTTTAGCTAGAAACAAAACGAATAAGCTCCCCGAACTCTTGAGAAACTTGATTTTAAATCCCTGATTGGATGGATTTCCTTTTTGACTGTAGACAAACAGCCCTGAGGCAACAGAAAGATGCAGAGGGCACAGTCTTCTCCTGGCTGTGCTTATGCTTTGCAGATACAAACCTCTGTTTGTCCAGAAATGTTCGTAAATAGAGATGAAGCTGTTGCTTTCGTAAATAAAGCTCTTCTTTTACATCTTTGACATTCCAACTGTTGAAGCTATTAAAATCCTAGAATTGGTTTCTTAACTTAATTTTATGAGGCTTCTGCGTGAGTCCTTCGGTTGCTGGGCAAAAAATTAGTAAAGATTTGAATGTGACATTCTAAGGTTTCATTTTTCATTTATTTTCCTTCTTCAATAAATATTACTGTGTGGTTAATTTGTTCTGTGGGATGAATAAAAAAGAACTAATATGAAATTCAAATGAATTCTTCTGCTGGCAGCCTGTTTGTTAGCAGCAATAATGAAATATAATGGCTAATGGATAGTGAAAAAGATGGAATATTTTCTTTAATAATTCAGAGCTTTGATATATTTAAGCACTTTATAAAAATATTCAGAAAAATCAATAGCTTTAGGATTTGACTGTATTCTTTTTAAATTTAAATATATATATATTTTCTTGTTTTATTGAACATCAAGTTTCCTTTATGTGTTCTCTAGTCATTAAAAGGAATCTGTTTCACTTTTAAAAAATGTAAACCTGAAAAAATTCCCCATTTTATTTCTACATCTGCAGTGTTTTTATGAAACTGGAAACCAGTGTTGTGAAGAAAACACAGAATTTGAGTTGGCACTTGTTGGGATGTCAAATACCTGACCAGCCTGGTGGGTGTCACAGTGATCCTTCATTGGGAAGCTGAACAAGGTTTTACAAAGTTCTTTGCTACCACCTACAGACCATTCTTGATATCACAGACAAAAACAGTTGCCTGAATACTTTAATAACTTCCAGAGTCTCATTTTTTCTTCTTCTGACCCAGGGAGAAGCGTGTGTACATGGGAACTTCGTTTGCCTTTTATATTGCTTTACTTTCACATAAAAAACCCAAACCAAAACATGCAAATAACTTCTCTAAAGCTTCTTATCCTGCACCATTTACTTATTCTGTTTTGATTCTTTTGTTTTGTTTCTGGTATTATATGTTACCATGACAGGGAAGTAGAGGAAATAAGTTTTAGATAGCAGAGAGATAACAAACTGAAAAATGTTTGATAAAGTACACAGCCACAGTCAGGTGTTAGTTCTGTTGGCATAACCAATGCCTGCTTCAGAATATTGATTTCACTGTTTTTATTTACAGCTCAAGAAGTAAAATTAAATGTAGGATTATAGAAGCTATGTAAGATAAAGAGGTTTCTATGGCATCCTAAAGCCAAAATGTTGTGCAGCATCATGCGATCACCAGTGATTACTTTTACTTTCCAGAGCCTGTCTAGTATGTCTGTTCAGTTGCCTCTGTATAATGCTTATAATAATAGAATTTATTTGGCTGTTATGCAGTGATATCTAGAGAAAAAAAGGAATTAAGTTGGTTTCAAGCTGAAATGAGTGAGGGTTTTTTCTACCTTAAGGGCAGTGTTTGTTCATTCTTTCCATCTTTCTTGTGAAACATCCCATGAAGTATTCTGTCATTCTATAATTTATCTAAAATAATTCTTCAAGAGGAACAGATTTTGCTTGGTTTTAACTTCTCTTTTGTGGTGTGATGATATAAAAGAAAGCGCCTGATGCAAATCTATAGGATTTCACACCTGAAATGGTACTTCTTAATCTCAAATAATTCAAATACAGTTGGGAAATTTGCAGTAGACGTACAGAAATGACAGCGCTTTGTCATTTTGCACTAACCAAAAGTAGCACAGATGTCTCCAAGAGAAGAACATTCTGATTTCTTCCCTTCTTGCTCTGAGCTTGATAGATGATTCATTTTAGTAATATTTTTAAAGCTTAGTTGCTGTGTACATCTTTTCTTTAAAAGAGGCGTATCTAGGATGTAGATGTACATGCAAATATTTATATTTAAACATATCTTTGATCACGCCAGTAGCACTGATTACTTCAGGAAAAAAATGCTTGTTTTCCTTGGGGAATTAAAGGCTACGATACGCGTGCACATCGCTAACGTGAAATACTCTTGTCGCCCAAGGATAACTTCTGTCTGAGTTCAGTGACAGTTTGTAACAAAGTGCTTGACAGCTTTTCTTCCAAAAAGACATCATCGTAGACTTCCTGGAGACATCCGATACACAACAAGCGACTCTTGTAACTGTTCTGCAGAAGTGATGAATGATTACTGTTGATTTTAAATATAAAACTGTTACAAATTATTATTAGGCTAATAATTTGCAAAATATTGATTTTACAAGAAACTCATTGCTTCCTATTATTTCTTCTCCACCTATTTTCATCTATTTCTTTCTCATCTATGAACTTCTACTGTTGAAATTTTTAACTTCTTCCAACGAATGGATTTATTCCCTTTGGACTGAGGATTCTTGAATTCTACTTTAGTCCTTTATTAGGTAACTTTAGTTATACTTTTATGTTTAGAGTACCTGCATTTGTGAGGATTTCATCCATTGGTAAGGAAAAATCCTGTTTAGGATATCGGGCTTTTTTTTGTGTTAAAGGCTTGTTACAATCCAGGTTGTTGTCTGGGAACATCTCTAAAGCAAATTTGTCACACTATTTAGGCAATACTTTTAAAATTATTATTTGGAATACCAGAAAAATAAATATAATAATAATGATAATGATAATAATAACTATAAATATATATTATATTATATTATATTATATTATGTTATGTTATGTTATGTTATGTTATGTTATGTTATGTTATATTATATATCACATCATATCATATATCATGTATTTATATTATATAAAGTATATAATATAAAAATAGAATAATAAAGAAAAATAAAATAGCAGTGGACCTTGGATGTTTTTGGGTTTTTTTTTTTTTTTGCTTGTCCTTGTGCAGAATCCAAATTTAGATCTCTACTCTTGAAGAATATTTAACCCAAATATACATAGTTCCAAAGATAAGCCAATGCTCCTCTTTCTTGCTGGCTCCAATATCCAGTATTAGTAAACCATATTTCCGTAGTTTTCATTGCTAATGGTGCAATGGTTAATTTTTAAGTTTAGCTTTCATATCTTTAGATAGAAAATGAAACACTAGGAGATGAAATTATTTTCTAGCGTTCAGGCATGAAGCATTGAATAGAAACGATCTTTTCCTTATGAGTGGGATCAGTTAACTTCCAGTCAGATTGTCTCTAATTTGTGGTTGCCGCAGTGAGAGCCTCAGTTGGGTTGGCCTCCGTTGTTCTCAGCTGGGCTGCTGCTTCGTTGGTACCTCTTGCCCTACTGGTTGTAGACACTAGTGTGAGAGGATCGCTGTTGGGAGGAAGATGGGTTTTGTTTCATCCAGGTAAAACTGTATTTTCAATTCACATTTAGTAATCAATGCTTATGAACTTCAGTTGCCTAAAAATTGCTTTTAATGGGAAATGACAGTGGCAAAATAAGAAATGAAAATCTTCTAGCCAGTGGAAGAGATCAGAGCGCTGTTATGTCTTGAACAAGGTATATTCATCATACTGAGAGTTTGTAATAGCTATGACTAGAATTTGATCGGAACTGCTTTATTCTGCATTCAGTTAATTTAGGGCAGTATGTGAGAGAGAGCCACCCTTGTCCTTGGCAATAAGAAAAGATATGATTCATTTTTGATTAACCAATAAATAAGTTAAAGAACATTCCATTATTTCCAAAAGGTGACTTAGGGCATAGCTAGGAGGTAAAGAGGACTGGCGTTAATGGAGGCTGAATTCATTCCTCTGAGGGAGAAAGCTTTTTTCAAGCTGAGCTTTTTCCCTCACTCACTCACCCAAAAAACCTTAATGTGAATATACAAACAAGCTCAAGAAGTCAGCCTGTAGGCAGAAATACTGTTTCCTTATAGGAGAGACGTGGTGAGGGACTGTCTGGCTGCTGGGAAGTCACACTTGAAAGAAAATTTTTGAGTGTTATATTCTTCCAAGTACAGTACATTCCGCATGAAGAGTATTATGAATATCAAGAGTGTTTGAGGCACTGAATCATACATGAAGCCAGAATAACAGAGATTTGTATTGTTGGAAATACGCTGTTTAAGAAGTGACTGTTTGGTAAGGTTGATGAAAACTTCTTTAATATATCTTGCTGTGAACGAAAGTATTTTTTTCAGGAAGCCTCAATTCAACTTGATTGAATGATTTCCTTCTTTTAAATCCTTTATGGGTGTATAGCTTAGCTAAGAAGTCTTTGGTATTGAAATAATACCAGTTCTTCATTTAAGATGGATGGGAGCGGTGTTGAAGGAACATACCTTCATTATTTAATATTTTTGTCATTTCTAGCAGGAGATCTTATTAGGTATTAGCCTTAAATTTATAATTTGGGTTTTACATAGCTATTAACTCTAGCCAGTAATCTAAAATCTGATGAGAGTAGTTCTAGCTTTGCAGTACGTATGCAAAAGTAGCTTCCAAGAAAAACCTCACTGGAAAAGTCAAGTTGAAACCAAAAATCATTGTAGGTCACTTGTCTACAGTGTAGTGACTTGAACTATGTTTGGCTACTCAGTTTCTGTAACTTGTTGTCCAGAGGGATAATAAGAGGAAATAAATGCCGTTCAGACTATATTTTTAATGATAATTATTATTTCTGCATGATGTCAGGTCTACTGGCAAAAGTCCAAAGCACAAACCTTCAGTCACTGAGGACAGGAAGAATATACGAAGAAGATACAAGAAGAACTAGACAAAGGCATAACTAATCTCTTCCCCAGTCTCACAGGTCTGCCCTTACCAAATCCCACCTGGGGATTGAGTCCATCCCGTTCCTCTGGTGAGGCAAAGGGGCAAGGCGGGTTTTTGGGGTGGCCTCCAGGAGGGTGTCATGTGCTTCCCAACTTGGGCACCACTTGGGAGTTGGCCGGTCAGGGCTCACCCACAGTGGGTTCTGTTGTGTGCGGGGGCGCACAGTCGGCCAGACCAGTTCTGGCTAACAGGCACACAGCGCCGAGGGATGTGCCCTCTGAATGCCCCAGCAAGGGAAACACAAATAATTCGGTAAACAGCACTTTGAGTTTTAAAGGGCGGGCACTGAAGTCATCGGAATTCCTGAAAGCCTGCAGGTTGTTGTGGGACAGGATCTGTCTGGCTTCAAGAAAACCCCCAGCACGGATCAGTTGATAAAAGCAGACGTGCTGGAGCTTGTCGGCCACAGGCCCTGGGAGGGAGTGAGATAAGAACTTTGTGTAGCAGGAACAGATTGCTGGCCTTGCTAAGAATGGGGATCTTGATCGCGGGTGCTTGTTGTTGAATAGCAAGAAACTGCCGTTAAGTGAGGCAAATGTTTAGAGAGAAGACCTTTTTGTATTAGCCAATCTGTGTTCGCCTCGTTTGACATAACCGCCAATCATCAACGGACACATTATCTGTAACTGGTATAAATGTATGTTAGCTGTGCAATAAAGACGACATCTTGCTTGCATCAAGCTGCGTCCCATCTCTTAATCGCGGCAAATTGGTGACCCGGACGTGATTCGGTTTACAACCACCTATCCGCGTGGCATGCTGCGAGTCCCTCGGAATGTTGAATGAGCTGCTGAAAGGAAGCAGGACCTGGCCAGGAAGAATCCCTCTGGAGAATTGAGGTGAGCCGTGGGAAACATGGGGAACCACATATTTTCCCCCGAGAGAGACGTTTATGAACTTATGAAAGCCCTCCTTTGAAAACATGGGAGGAATCTTTCTGGGCATGACCTTAAGATCATACTTAAATGGATACAGGTAAAGATACCCACCGTAACCGCATCTACTATCTTTACGCGGGAACTCTGGGATGAAGTAGGGGTAAAACTATGGGATGCAGCAACTACACGGAATGCTGAAGCACAGCGTATGCTCCCATGGTGGAGGAGTATTTTTGAGACTTTAAAAGTACAAGAAAAGAGCCCCCGAGACAAGGTGAAAGGGGAGGAGGATTCTCCAGTTATCCCTCCGTTACCACTAGTAAAGGATGGACCCTCCGCGGTACCAGAACTGTGCACCGCTTGCTGTCCTCCTGAGGAGGATCCCTTTCATCCAGGACCTTTCCGAATGCCTGGATCGTCCAAAAGGGATTTGCCGCCCGACATCATAAGCCTTTGGAGAGATAAGACGGAACAGGGCTGCACAAAATAATAGCGAGAAATCAGAGGAGGAAGAAGATGACGTGGCAGAGGAAACACCAGATCTTTGCTGGAAATCAGTTAGTTGTGAAGCTATAAAAGAAATTCGAAAGGCTGTAAAAAGAGAAAGTACTGACTGTTTCGTCACCAAGCTGCCCACCGTCCCAGTGCTCAAAGCAGGTTGTAGTCTGGAGGCTACAGGTAGACCATTTATTTTCATGGATGAAGTTGAATTACACATCTTGACAGGAGAAGCGAGGTCCCTTCTTCTGATGAAGGCTGCCAAAGCCACTATGCTTTCCATCAGTTTGCCTTTTAAGCTTTTTTTTCTTCTTTTTTCTTCTTTTTTTCTTTTTTTTTTTTTTTTTCTTCTTTTAATTCCTTCTAATGCTTTTAACCACTTGATAAAAACCAAAACTCTAGCTGGACATTTTATAAGAAATGCATATGTTTTATACAAATTAACTAGAAATGATGTGCTAAACAATGGCTTTAAAATCCTGTGTTTTAGCAGCAGCTGGCAGAGGCTGAAGAAAACTTAGGCTGTTTCTTGCCTTTCTTCCCAGCTCGTACCTGTGCTCATATGACTGTGCCTTTGGAGCTGTGCACTATCTCATGCTGTCATCTTGTCACAGGAGGAGGGAGAGGTTTGGCCTTGCAGTGTGATTGTGTAATAAACGTTGGACTGGACGCCGAATAATTTCAATCAGTCCTTTTTATTAATAATTAAGCAAGTGGAAAGTGAGCAAAAGCAGCGCTGGGTGACAGAGTGACGGGATAAATCTCCACTCCACTGCTGCCACACTCTTCAGCGTATATGCAGTCCTTTATATAGTCCATTTTTCTTGTTTTTCTTGCATATCTTCCGTGTGCACCTTGTATTCCACTAAGAAGCTTTCCTTGTATTTTGCCGAGAGGCTCTCTTTATCTTGAGTAGCAGTAATCACGTACACTCTCCATATAAGGCAAGCAAAGTACACAACTTGCTTATCTTGAGTAGAAATAAGCAAAACAAATTGCAGAAGTTACATTGTCACAGCAAAGTTACATATACTGTATTTTTGTAAAGAAGAGCTTCACACTTTGTTGAATTTATATACCCTAATAGTTTAATTAAACAATTTCACTTTTAACAATTTCCCCCCTTTTTCTTTTGAAGATTTTGTTTATTAAACTATTTCTGATTCTTTAATATTCTCTCTTCATTAACATTCTGGTGGTGGAATAAAATTGCTCTAGAATTAATATCCTCTTTAGTATTCTGTAGTTCCAAATAAGTAGCATAATAGATGTTATAATACATACACACACCATGATTAACAAAATAATTATGGGGTGACATAACGTATTCAGAATACCAGTTGCCGTAGGTGACCAGCCGAAAAGTGAATCCCATCAGTTATGATTACTGTCCTGTTTTACTCTTCGCAAAACTTCTTTTATTTCTTCTGTGTCATGATGAACAGTGACTAAGGTCTTTTTCCCACTCTCTTGGAGTTCTTTCAAAATTTTAATTAGATCCTCATGTTTTATCAATCGTCTTACTAACGTGAGGTTCATTCCAATAGGTGTGGGTTTCAGTTCATGGTATAAGCTGTAGTTGGACTTTATTAACTGATGCATTACAACTGGTGCTGAATACGAAAAATCACACCCTACAATTTTAGTAAAATTACAAATACAAAAATTAGAATGTTCCTTTGCAGTTATATTTATATTACTGTCATCTATCACTATAAAAGCACAGATCGTTCTTAGACACACACAACCTTGACCGATGTATATGAGTACCGTTCCTGGAGTAGCGTCTGGGTGGATTTCGAAGTGACAAATACCTTGATTCATATCAAAACATATGTCTTTAGCGTCAATTGCATTACTTTCACAGATAAATCCTTGTTGCTCTTGTGTGATGCAGGATTCTAAATTCACTGTTTGCCATTTCCCTTCTACCATTCGAGCCCATACCCTGTGTTCAGAGGGGTAGAAAACTGTTCCTTCATGGTTTAGTCCCAATGCAATAATAGGGTGTATTGTGTAAACTGTAGCATTACGTATAGTAAGTACAAAAGCAGTAGCCATAGTGGTTATTGGATCATAGGTGAAATTTACCAAGGTCCACCAGGACTGGAGTTTTCTTTCTATTTTAGTAGCATTATTCCAGACTGCTTCTCGGATTTCGATAGGAAAAACGCCTTCATTTCCCTCTCTTATAATTAGAGAGGCTGTCGATTGCATCCATAATTGAGCTTGTATGCAGCTAAGGGCTAATGACACATTGTCCTGAGCTATACCAAGCGCATTCAAAATTAGTTCATGATCTTGATCGTTGGTTTTTGCGAGATCCGGGAGTATTTTTGTGATTTGCCATTGACTATTTCCTAGTGCTAGTAGGGAAGATTGTAGGGGTTGATTTATTTTGGTCAAGTCTTTAGTTGCTTTGGCTAATTTGTTAGCCAATATTTCTGAGTCAATCCCATTTAGAACTCCTAGTCCTGTTCCCAGTATGCCGTTTAAGTCTCTTCGTGCTCTGCCTCTGCCTGTTAGGTCTCTTCGTGCTCTGCCTCTGCCTCTGGGGGGGTGTTTGTTTTTGTAACCAGGTTGTCCATCCTTTAAGGGATGTTTGTATTAAAGGTGAGCAGGCTGGTTGGATCTTTGAAATATTAATTTGCATCAGTAATTCTACACGCTTAAGAGACCACTCTGGATTAAACAGCAATAGTTGCTGGCCTATGTTCTTCACTATATAGGGGCCAATCTCATAGATTTGTGGCTCGAGTTTAAATGGTGTTGGTGTGACTTGTGTTGGTGTGACCTGGGTTTGGGTTTGAGTAGTGCTGGGATAGGTGGTGGTAGCTATGACATTTATTTGGAATTTAAATGAGAGCCCAACACTGCCCTGACCCCAGAGACAGACTACTGTAACAGTCTGTACTAACGTAAAGTTATACCAACAATCTACTTTACTTGTATGACCACAAATTTCTTTCTGTTTGTCTGTAGGAGTGGTTGAGACACTAATTTGGGTTACTTTCTTCTGAATATTTCCATCAGTCACTCGACATCCTATTTTGATTTCCTCCCCTATGGTTCCCTGAAGTTCCCAAATTCTTTGTTGTTTATCCCATTTCCATTCCTGTTTTGTATACACTTGATTTCCGTGTATAACTACAGTCAGCAGGTTTAAACCTTTTAGATTGTCTCCCATGTTCCCAGTATATTTCTTGAAGCCGTGTGACCATACGTCTTGAGATGGTTCATGTGAATTACCTGATTCCGTGCCTTTAATCAGAACAAAGAGGAGGAAGATCTTAATTCGGTTTATTCCTCTGCCTCTCCTGTCAACTGGGTTGCAGCCAGCTACAGGGTTTTGCATCTTCTCGGCAGCAGGAGTTTACCGTTTCGCCATTCTCCTCTTCTTATTTCCGTTCTGTATTTTAATTGGGCACTGAGAGTGGCAATCCACTGACCAAGATCTTAACGTAGTATGGCCAAATGTAATTGTTTAGTTGACCCAAATAACTTCTGTTCTAATGCCTAATTACTTATACCACCAATTATATAAGGCCTATCTCTGGGTTAATACCTTCTATTTACAATTTCCACAGTAAAATTCTATCCCAGATATCTGATTGTCCTTTACTCATGAATGCAGATCCCTTTCCCGCACTTAACAATTTTCCACAGGTAATAAACTATGAATGACATTATTAGCGATATTGCAAACACTATAACACACTGCGTAGCGAAAGGTAGATGTTCGTCCCAAGTCCCGATCATTTTATTTGTCCATCTATCGTTTTAACACCAGTTTGGTCTCTCCTGGGGAGCTGATGACTTTCCACTGTGGGGGTGATACTGGTCCCTTTATCCGGCTTGCATGTGTCCAACCACGTTCACTAGTCCTTACGGCAGTCTCTGTGGTAAGCAAAACGAGATAAGGTCCTTCCCATTTGGGTTTCAAAGTTTCTTCTTTCCAGGTGCGGATCAAAATCCAATCTCCAGGTTTTATATTATGAATTTTCAATTCTAGTGGAGGTCTCTGTACCACTATCCCTCGTTTCCATAATTCTTCTCTATGTTTTGACAATTGCGCGATATACATTTCTAAAGTTTGATCTTGAACTAGAACATTTGTTTGCGGTTTCTCTATATTATAGGGCATACCATACACCATTTCATATGCTGAAATTCCTAAGTCAGTTCGGGGACGCGTTCTCAAAATTAAAAGTGCCATTGGCAAACATTTTATCCAGGACAGTTTTGTCTCCACCATTGATTTCGTTAAAATTGTCTTAATTTCGCCATTCATTCTTTCAACCTTTCCAGAACTCTGTGGGTGCCATGGTGTATGATATTCCCATTTTATTCCTAAACATTCTGTTAATTCTCTAATGATTTTTGAGGTAAAGTGAGGTCCTCGATCTGAATCTATTACTTCAATTACGCCATATCGAGGTATTATGTGTTCGAGCAGTACTTTTGTTACCTGATTGGCAGTTGCCTTGCCTGTGGGAAATGCCTCTATATAATGAGTTAAATGGTCTATTATTACCAAAAGATATTTGTATCTTCCTACTTTAGGAAGTTCTGTAAAATCCACTTGTATTTTTGAAAAAGGTCTATATGCCAGATTTCGTCCACCCCATTGTCTTTGTTTATTTCTGCTTCAGTTTACTTTCTGACATGTTTCGCAGGCCCAAGTAATTGCTTTAGCTATTTTATAAGCTCCTACGCATGTGTATAATTGTTCAAAATGATCCACTAAAGCTTGGGAGCCCCAGTGAGTTTTCTGATGTATTTTTGTCATTACCTCTCTGGCTAGTCCTCGAGGCAAGACTTCTCTGCCATCAGGTAACATTTGTTTCCCATTTTGTTCTTTAATTCCCATCCGACGGAGTTTTTCTTTTTCTTTCTGGTCAAAGCTCAAGTTTTCATGTTTATTATTTGTGCTAACTTGATCTTGTATCATTAACAGGGTGGCATAGGTTCCAGCGGCTCGTTTGGCCTCCGCATCAGCCGCATTATTTCCCCTTACTTGATAACTTGTGCCCCGCTGATGGCCTCTAATATGGACTATTGCTATGCCTCGTGGGCCTCTTAGGGACTTTAAGACTCGTCTTATTAATTCTAAATGAACCAAGCCCTTCCCCTGTGAATTTATAAATCCCCGTTCTTCCCAGATTTTCCCAAACGTATGTACTATCCCATATGCGTATTTTGAATCTGTATATATTGTCCCTACTTTATCTTTTAATAGTTCTAATGCTTTCCATAGAGCATACAACTCACATGCTTGAGCTGACCAAGTTGCATTCAAAGGTCCCGATTCCACAGTTTTAAAATCTCCTTGTTCTAATTTAACTATGGCATATCCTGACAGCCGCTTGCCCTCAACCACTCTAGAGGAACCATCAATAAACAAGATCTCTCCATCCTCTAATTCTTCTTCTTCTTCTAAATCCGGTCGTATTTTACTTTGATCTTCTATTGTCTGTAGACAATCATGTAGCACATTTTTCGTTTCCCCTTGATATAGGAATTCCGCTGGGTTAGTTGCTCCTATCGTTTTTAGTGATAATTTGGGTGACTCAATTAACATCCCTTCATATTTCAACAATCGGCTATCTGTGAGCCACTTATCTGCCTTTTGTTGTAACACCCCTTTAATATTATGGGGTGTGTACAAAATGACTTCTCCATTGAAAGTAATTTTATTTGTTTCCTCTAATAACAAGGCTGCAGCAACAATGATCTGTATACAGGTCGGCCAGCCTCTGCTTACTGGATCTAAAAGTTTAGATAAATATGCTATGGGTTTCTTTTGGTTTGCCCATTCTTGAGTCAAAACCCCGAATGCCGTTCCCTTGTCTATATTTACTAATAAATGGAACGGTCTTTTAATATCTGGGAGGCTAAGAACTGGTGCTTGGCTTAATTCACTCTTTAGTTTCTCAAAATTTTTCTCATCCTCATGAGTCCATTTTGGTATTGTGTCTTTTGTTAATTGTTCATATAAAAATTTTACCTTCGCACTGTAGTTTTCTATCCACTGTCTACAGTATCCGAATAGGCCAAGCACCTGTCTAATTTGTCTTTTGCTTTTGGGTAATGTTAGTTCCTGGATTCCTCTAATTCTTTCCGGGTCTATTATTTTCTGTCCTTTAATTAAATAATGACCCAAGTATTTAACCTTCTCTTCAACAAATTGTAATTTTTCTTCAGAGACTTTTAGTCCCTTCAGTGCTAGGAAGTTAAGCAGTTTAATGCTTTCTTTCCTTACACTTTCTTTATCACTTCCTGCTATTAACAGATCATCCACATATTGCAGTAGTACATTATTTGGTTGTACTTGATATTCCATTAACAATTCTTCTAATATTTGGCCGAATAAATTTGGACTTTCGGAGTGCCCCTGTGGGAGTACACTCCACCTCAGTTGTTGCCTTCGTCCTGTGTCAGGATCTTCCCATTCAAAGGCGAAATAATCCCGACTTTCTTCGGCTAATGGGCAGGCCCAGAAGGCATCTTTTAGATCAATTACACTGTACCAATTTTTATGTGGTCCCAATTTACTTAATAAGGTATAGGGGTTTGCTACCACTGGGAATCGAGTGACTGTTCTTTTATTAATTTCTCTTAAATCGTGGACTAATCGATATTTCCCATTAGGTTTCTTCACAGGCAAAATAGGTGTATTAAATGGGGACATGCATGGCTCTAAAATCCCCTGTGCAAGTAACCTGTCTATTTCTGGTTTTAGTCCTCTTCTTCCTTCCATGGAAATGGGGTATTGTTTGATTCGCACCGGTATCTGAGGATCTTGAATTTGGATTTTTATCGGTGTAATATTCAATCGGCTCACTGTATCTGGAGAGTACCATACTTCAGGATTAATTTCTTGCCTGTCCTCTATCGTAAGGGGATATGCTTTGACGGTCAATTTCTGATTTTCCACTTTAATTTCTAATTGCAGTTCCATAATTAAGTCTCGTCCCAGTAAATTATAATCTGCCTCTGGGACTAGCAAGAGTTCACCTAATCCAAATTTATTCTCCGTTTCGAATATAACATTTTTAATTTTGTTTACTTTAAAAGGCTCCCCTTTTGCCCCTATAACTTGGACTTTTTCATGCGAGATCGCGCATCCCTTGGGCAAGCTCTTAATCGTAGATCGCTCTGCCCCGGTATCTACTAAAAAGGTGAACTCTTGTTTGTGGGGACCTATTTTTAATTTTATCAAGGGCTCTTGATGACTCCGGTCCCCTATAATGTAGAGCCCCTGACTTCTCTATTCTTCTTGCAATATCCTTTCATCCCGGATCTTTTCTCGGCAATCTCTTTTGATATGCCCTCGTTTCCCACAGTAAAAGCAGCTTGCTTGTTCCTTCCGTACTATGCCGCCTTCCATTCTTCGTTCTGTTCTTCGTTGGGGTCTTCTGGTCTCCGCCATGCTTCCTGTTCTTCGTTCTGTTTTTCGCTGGGGTTTTCTGGTCTCCGCCATTCCTCCCCGTCCTTTCTTTTCTTCTCTAATCGCAGCTACCATCATTTGTCTCTTGTTCGTCTCGTCCTCTCTTCGTACATACACCTTTTGAGCTTCCCTCAATAATTCATCCATGGGTCTGTCCTGCCAATCTTCTATTTTCTCCAGCTTCTTTCTAATATCTTCCCAAGATTTAGCCACAAAATGGGTCTTCAAAACTGCCTGTCCCAGGGGGCTCGTTGGGTCTGCCCCTGAATACAGCTGCAAGGCTTTCCTTAGTCTTTCCAGCCATTCGGTTGGGCTTTCATCCTTCTTTTGCCTTTCATTAAATGCTTTACTTATATTTTGTCCACGGGGTACTGCTTCACGAATCCCTTGAATTACCATGGTTCGTAAATCCCCCATATGGACTCGGTGCTCTGCGTTTTGGTTGTTCCAATTTGGATTCTGCAGAGGCCATTTAATATCTGCTTGGGGCCCCTGCGCATGTTGGGCTTCCCATATTCTCATTCCTGCCCGCCTAATCATGCCTTTTTCTTCAGCTGTAAATAGCTGACTTAGTATAGACTCCATTTCAGTCCATGAGTAAAGGCTAGGTCCCAAAAATCGGTCTAGCCTTTCGGCGACCCCTAAAGGGTCATCCAATAGACTCCCCATCTCATTTCTTTTAAAATCCCTTACATCATTTGAATTCAAGGGTATCGATACATATCCAATTTCTGGTTGGGGTCCACCCATAGGAACTTCCCTTAATGGGTATGTGTGGACTCGATTTGTTTGGCTCCTAGTTATTCGCCTCTCAGGAGCTATATCTGCGCCTTCAGCGCCCT
Organism: Cuculus canorus; assembly: GCF_017976375.1. Lineage (NCBI taxonomy): Eukaryota > Metazoa > Chordata > Aves > Cuculiformes > Cuculidae > Cuculus > Cuculus canorus. Next base: position 18,781,892 of record NC_071440.1, read on the forward strand.
CTGGTGCATTTGGGATAGCCGGTTCAGGTGCTGTATATGGAGGAGGGTTTGTTAATATTTCTTCTAAAAACTCCTCTTCCTCTTTGTTTTTCTTTTCTTCCCTTAAAGGGAATAATAATGTTTGAGGTTTTTCTAACCAAACTGCAGCATATGCGCTTTCCTCTGGGTTAAGTGTCTTTTTACTATTCACCCAGAGGTTTAGGTGTTGTCTAACCCAATCTTCATCCGATCCATATATTGGCCAGGTAATATTTTTCTGTATTTTCTTCCCTCCCCACTTCTTAGTACAATATTCTATCATCTTAGCCTTTGTCTTCCCTGTCGATCCGGGAAATTGTTTCCAATTATCTAACATGAATGCGAGAGGGGTATTCTGTGGGACCTTGGGGACCCTCCCCATGGGAGTCGAAGGCTTGCTTTCCTTCGCCCCCATCTTCTGGAATATCAGCACACACACACACTTTCGCTCCCCTCGTTCCTAGCCCGGTCCCTCGCGGGATACGGGAAACGTAGTACTAGAGGGTCCGCACTCGCTTGGCTCAGTATGTCGAGCCTCTCAGTCGTTATATTCCAGGAAACCCAATCCCGCCCGAACGGATATCTGTGATACTCACGCTTCCACGCTGTCCCGTGTCTTCGTGGTACTCACGCCTTTACGCTGTCCCGTCGCGTCTTCGTCCGGACTTTAGTGCACTAAACGTTATGGGATTTTTCCGGTCTCAATTGCTCCACTTTCCAGAATTTAGGTTCGTCGGAATTGGTGAGAGTGAATCGTCAGCCCCCAGGGCCGAGAAATGGAGAAGTGCTCGGGGCGCCTCCCCAGGAGACGACGAGACACTATTCTCCAATCCGAGTCACGGCACCAAATTGTAATAAACGTTGGACTGGACGCCTAATAATTTCAATCAGTCCTTTTTATTAATAATTAAGCAAGTGGAAAGTGAGCAAAAGCAGCGCTGGGTGACAGAGTGACGGGATAAATCTCCACTCCACTGCTGCCACACTCTTCAGCGTATATGCAGTCCTTTATATAGTCCATTTTTCTTGTTTTTCTTGCATATCTTCCGTGTGCACCTTGTATTCCACTAAGAAGCTTTCCTTGTATTTTGCCGAGAGGCTCTCTTTATCTTGAGTAGCAGTAATCACGTACACTCTCCATATAAGGCAAGCAAAGTACACAACTTGCTTATCTTGAGTAGAAATAAGCAAAACAAATTGCAGAAGTTACATTGTCACAGCAAAGTTACATATACTGTATTTTTGTAAAGAAGAGCTTCACACTTTGTTGAATTTATATACCCTAATAGTTTAATTAAACAATTTCACTTTTAACAATTGCAAGGCCATATGATTCATGTCATAGCAGAAGTTGCTATGACATGAACTTGTATCCATCTCCTTGCTAGGAGCCAGGGCTGTTTTTGTAGACAAATGCTTCCTAGCATAGAAGCTGGGCAGAGCTTATCCTGCAACCATTAGCCCATTTGACTTCTTTCTAACTCTTGTGTTGAATTTTTGTTATGGAATAAAGTTTGCTATTTCAAGAATGGGGAAATTAAAATTATAGTCTTTAATAGTTAAGAAACCTTTTCACTTCATCCATTTAAGCTAAGCCACATGTTTTCTAGTCACTGTTTTAGTAATCTGGAGCATCACATTTTGGACATATGAAAATATAATCTCTCTGTCTCACAAGATGTTCATAGTCTTATATATTTTTTTTAACATTTTAACTGGATAAACTTAAAAAAAAATTAAGCTAGGATCTGCCACGATTGAGAGATGGGACGCAGCTTGATGCAAGCAAAATGTCGTCTTTATTGCACAGCTAACATATATTTATACTAGTAACGTGTCCGATGATGATTGGCGGTTATGTCAAAGGAGGCGAACATAGATTGGCTAATACAAAAGGGTCTTCTCTCTAAACATTTGCCTCACTTAACGACAGTTTCCTGCCATTCAACAACAAGTACCGGCGATCAAGCCAGCAATCTTTGTTAAAGTTCTTATCTCACTCCCTCCCAGGGCCTGTGGCTGACAAGCTCCAGCACATGCGCTTTTATCAACTGATCCGTGCTAGGGGTTTTCTTGAAGCCAGACAGTTCCTGTCCCACAAGGATCAGTTTTGGGAGAAGACAAACGAAAAGAGTAAAAGGTGTGTAGCATCCTTCTTACCTTTAATTTTACGTACTTAAATAATTAACGGCAGGTAAGAGTGCTGGGTATTCCACTTAAATCTTTGTTACAAGGTGTCATTATTGCCTTCACCTATCCTTGCTCAAAATGTGCTTTCTATATTTGGAAAAAAAGTACAATCATTTCATTAAGCTCGGTGAAATCTAGCCATGTTGACAATAAATATTGGAGGTCAGTGTTTGCTGGGATGTGGAGCAGAAATACACAGCGCAATAACTCCTAAGAGAACTTTATATAATGAGGCCACTGTGGGAAACCACTTAGCTTTCTGCACTCGGAGAGAATCGGGGAATTTATCCACCTGATAAGGGTATTTATTCTTGCATAAAGCTCCCAGATGGTAACATTGCGAAAATATACTTTTCTCACTTCTGTTATGCATCAGGCTAGTTGATACGCTTTTTATTAGACGAGTAATCTTCCAGATGTTGTTTCACGAAACAGCGGTACAGAGAAATTGTCCATTAATTTTCTATTCCCAGGTTCTAGGCAATGAATTCTGATTTTTCTTTTTTTAAAGTTACAGGACAGCATTTCATGTATTAAGTGATACACAGATTGCGCATTAGCCGATTAACCTTACCGGAACAGCGTTAACATAGCACTTGCTAACTTGTCTTTTTCAGTTCTCCCAAAGGTAAAATAAACAAATATTCAAGTTGTAATTTATAAACACATACAACTTCTGTGGCTAATTGAAAGTTCTAGAAAATTGCAGACCTTCCTAAGAGAGAAAATACAAGATTGAGGAGCCATAAAATAAGTCAAGTACCTTTTCCTTGACTCTGTGTGTCTGGGCTGCAAATCTGGCCTGTATTGTCTGCAGCACTTTGGACTCAGAAATGTTTATTTTCCACAGAGAAACCTCAATTTAATTTTAATTCAATTATATGAACTTTAGAAAGAAGTGTATGTCTAAAAGCATTAAACCCTTTATTTTCTGGCTGAAAACATGGCCATCTGTGCTTGGCCACATTCATGTTCCGTTCCTTCGTTTCAGTTTTCCTTGCAGTAAGGAAAAAAAAAAAGCTAGTCTTGACTCCACAGGTGCTTGAAATAAGTGTTCCATTTCTATGAAGCTTCCTGAAAGAGCCTAATTGGTGAGGTTAAATATCTCCAGCAAAACATTTTGGGAATGTGAGTTCTATAATTTTTTCGAAGTCCTTCTAGGAGAGCTCATGTTAAAATAAACACACAAGCGTGTTGCTGTCTAGGAGGCTACAGTTGCTTTCTCTTCTTTAGCCAATATAGGTGACAGTCTGAATGCAGGCTGCTCCTCGGTGCTCTTGGGTTTCCTTAGTGCATTGTACTCTTCATGGACAATAAGGTGCATAATAGTTGGAAATGATATTTGAAATCCTCTGTGAAGAACTTGATGCAGGCAAGTGTTTTACTGGCTGACTCATAAAATGCAGAGAGAGAAATAACATTCCTTCTGTGTCAAAAACTCCATCCCTGTGGCAAATTTAAATTTTAACATTGAAAATTTCGATCCTTTTAGGGATTAAACCACTGATTATATTTTTGCATTTGTGTCCTTATGACCAGGAACAAAAGGTTTCTTATGGAAACTCCCCTAGTTCTGTTGCTGAGCATGATGTTATCTGGCGTGGAATATCCGGCCAATTTGGATCTTTGTGCCGGCTCTGTCCTCTCCCCATCTCTTGCCTGACTCGAGCCTGCTCAGTGCCGAGCGGGAGATTGGGGAATTCAGCACGAGCAAAAGTGAAGGCTTTGATGCTCTGCCGGCACTGTTTAGCATAATGAAAATAACAGTGCGTTACCAACACTGTTTTAGGGAAAATCTATTAGGAAGGCTCCGGTTGCTGCAACTGTTGACAAAAAAAAAAAAAAAATTACAACAGCAGAACAGGCTTCCTGTGGCCAGTGAGAAAGCTCTGCTTTCACCTACTTCTAAGTCAGCAATCTTTCCTTCCTACATATAGTATTTATTTAGTTAGAGTTGAAAGGAGTCTGTGCTCCTTGAACCATCTCCCTTCACCGCCAGTGTTTCTGCACTTCCTTGGGAGGCAGAGGGTGAGCTTAAAGGCTATTAATGAACGGGGAAAGCCCAATGTCATTTGTGTTTGAGTTTAAACTTCTGCTGTCATTTAGACACAAATTGATCAGATGGCTTTCCAGGACATGCATGGCAAGACTATCAGTGGCAGATTGTGTTCAGCATATTTGAAGGGGACAGACTGAATTAAACCATTGTTTTGTTTGCCAAATTAATATCTGGGATGTAATCCAACCTGATTAACGGGATAGCTGTGATTGGATCGTGAAAGGGTAAGCAGACATTTGGAAGGCCTTTTTTATACCTGCTGGCTCTATTACCTCACAGTAGCTTGGATACATACAAGAATATGCTTCTATCCAGTAATCCAATTCATTTCTCATCGATTCCAGTTTGTCTTTTTATGTTGCATTGGATCTCTTGCCAGGTAAATATTTTATCTGTAAGATAAAATCTTACAATCTGTAGATTGCTTTTTACTGCTGCCTGGACACCTGGTTCTGGGCAGTTTGATCAAAACTTCCTAATTCACTCATTTCGGAACTGATTCCTTCAACAGTGATGCAGAATGTCTTTTTTTTTTTTTTTTTCTAATGAAGGCTATTATTAAAAGAGCTCTTATGCTTTTATGTCCATATCTGGAAATTTTAATATGTGTGCATGTTTCTGTTGTCTTTGAAACATTTTTTTTATTATTTTTATGTAAGAAGTGAATTTGATTAATGGATTTAGTTTTTTAAATGGTTAATGAATTTTTAATTTCTTTTTTTCCATTTTTCTTGAACAGGCACATTTTATTGTCTTTCAGTTTGATGGGCGATAGAGAGATTTATACATAAACTATGTGCTTTCTAGATTTGATTTGTGTAATCATAGTGGTTTTGCACTGTTAGAAAATATCTTGTTGTTGATCAGGGTCAGAAAAATCCAGAGATTATGCCATTTATCTCAGCGACTTGAGAACTGAAATCAAACACTCAGGGCAATATTGAAGGAACCAGCGTACAGGGATGCCTCACTATGCCATGCTTGCTGTGTTACAGGTTTATTTGTATGCGTGAATTGTCTGAAATCCGGTAGGGAACATCTATTTCAGCAAATTTGTTTCATGTGTTCATTTCATACAAGTTTGCTTCACAGTGGTCTTTTCCTGAAGAGACAAATGGTTAATGAATGATACGACCAAATTCACAAGAAGAGGTAAAATCTTATTGCCCTAACTGGTGTCACATTACATCAACTCATTAGATGGTTTATTTTCCTGGAAATCGTTGTTTGTGCCTTAGATCGTCACAGTTACAATACAATTGCTGCTACCTCCTGAAAAAAATTTGCCTCTGTAACCAAAGATTTATGTAATTTTGTCATTTTGCTGGCTTGTATTTTCTTGGTCCTATTTTCCTCATAGGCATGTATTATTTTATTTCTGCAGAACAGATTCCAGTGTCTTTTTGGTTCATTATAACACATTGAATCAAGCTATACTTTTTAGCTTTGAGATGACAGGTGTGGTGGGTAAAGATAAGTCAAGGACACATTTCTTGGCTTTGCCACTGGCTCTTTTGATCTTGGCAAGTCACTATCTTCACCATTCTTTTCTGGTTCCTAGATAGCATCAGGGGGTTGGTTTTGTTTTCTGGTTTGATTCCGTTTTGCTGCTCTTGAAGATGCAGAATCCTAAATCGGTTTATTTCTAACGAGCATCGGGAAGAAATTTCTCATGACAGTATATGAATAGTTTTGAGAAGTAGTATAATAGAAAAATTTTGCCCTTCTCTATTGGTTATAGTCTTTCAAATGCTTTAAAGAACCTTTTATTAAAATGTAAGACATTGTCAATCGTTATTACACAGTCTAAGTAAAAAGTACAGAAGCTAAGTTTAAGATATTTAGAATCAGTGTCGCAGCAAATCTATGGCAATATTAAAATTCAATTGCTTGCATAAAAGTAAATCTCCATCTATCCAGTATAGCTTTATTTGGATCAAAGCAAAATCTCCTTAAAAGTGTCTCTCTGATTAAGGAACAAATTTAAACTACTTGAAGCTGTTTTTCATTGTTTTCAGTTATGTGAAGATGCAAGCCTTCCTTTTTTTCTTTAAAATGTAAGTAGTTACTTGCCTTTTAGAAAACTACAGATTATGTAATTCAAGTTTTGGGTCAACTCATTATAGAACGATTTAACTTTTTGAAGAGATTTAAATAGGCTCAGATGCTCCATATAGCATTTCTTCTCTTACTATGATAAATAATTAACTTCAGCATTAGTAGAGACATATTAATAACACAAGATAATGAGATTGCAAATCTTGTGTCTCAGGGTTCTTTTTCTTCTACTAAATTAGTCTGATTGCAAAAAAAGCTTCCTACGCAAAAGTAATTGTTATCCAGAGGACTAATACGAGTGCTAAACTCAAGGTTTTTTTCCAAGTGAAAATGTTTGAGGAAAGAAACTTGGGTGAATCAAATGGCATCTGTGAAGTGCATTGTGTGCGCTCAGGGCTTAATTTAAAAAAACCTCAGCAGTTCATGTTTAACTGTGCTGGTAAATTAAGATTCAGTACTGTCATGCAGAAACACTGTCTCGGAGAATGCTCTTAGTGAAAATTAATTATGGTTTGCCATTGTAGGTGCTAGGAATCGTGTGCAGTTGATGGCCACACGCTATTGTAGGAACATCATGGTTACTGTGCAGATACCTATATGGAGTTATTTGGGCTTTCCGGTTGGTCCTGTAGCACAAATACCAACATGGAATGGAACTCAGGAAATAGAGTCTAAAAACTTCTTCATCTTATTTGTCATATATATAAGTTCTAACTTGCAGTTCACTGAATTCAGCGGGAACTGCATTTTTCATTTGTTTTATCCCTGCCATTGCGCACTGCCTCTCAGACCGGAGCCAGAGGCTGCCATCCTTAAGTCAAGGCCTTATCTGGGACACACGTACAAAATCAAAGAGCTCTTTTATAAAATTATTTAGCATCACTTCTGTTCATATGGAAGATTACCACATTTTAGAGCAGTGTTTCTCCTTGGAAGTTTGTCTAGGAGTCTAGAGTTTTATTTTTAAGGAGTACCTGAAAGTACTTTCAAAGAGCCTGGAGAAATGTCTACGAGTTCCTTTCTTTTCAATTTTTTATTTTCACACACACCACCAAACACCACCAACACAACCACTGCAAACTCCTTGTATCTTGCCTATTGTAATTTTGCTTCTTCATTTAGACATTCTTCCAACTTAAGGATACTCAGGGTCGTGACTGAATGAGCCTTCTCGAAGCACTACATGTAATGGTATGCACTGATTTCTTTTAAAGGTACTAAAATGACTTTTAAAAGTTTTAAACCACGTGTGTGTCTAAGCACTAATTTAGATTGACTGAGTTTTGTATGGAGCCATGTTAAACCATCTTGTCTTCTACCAGCCATACTGCAGTCTTGATATTTAACGTGTTCTTGCCTGATATTGTAGTCATCAATTTTAACATATTAATTTCCCTGTGTACTTTATTATAAAATATTAAGCTATTTCATGTAAATGCTGATCATGTGTTTTAGAAATAAAATTTGCCTGTGACTCATTCCAAGAAGACATTTAAACGTGCAAACTTCTTTTACTGCTTTTCTGTTTCCACATGGTTGCAGAGCTCTCGTTGATGATTACCATGCATATATAACACAATAGCTATTTTTATTCTTTTGCTACTGCTAGTGTACCTTGTGGAATCTGCCTTTACACTCTATTACCCTTCCTCTGGGATGTTTAAACTGCAGCTGTATCTGTCTTCTTGTTTCATTGAATGCATTATGTGTCAATGTCCACCCTATCTAGTTTCGATCTGAGTAAAAATTAGTCCTTAGTTAGCAAAGAAAGTCTCTTTATTACATTTATTTGAGCATCACCTAAAGCATCAATCCAGTTGTTTTCTGTAACCCTTAAAGCTGATGAACTGTAGTTCTAGAAAGTAGAGAAGGTTGCTCCGATAATCGTTTTAAGAAACAAAATGTTCTTTTTTTCTTGCATAGTAAAGCACAGAGTCGGTTTATAATATGTATGTAGTTTAAATTATTTAAATTAAATAATTGATTAGTTGGTGGGGGTTTTTTTATTCCTCTCCAAAAAAAACCCCTTAATTTCATAATAACCTATGCATTATTTTAGGGCTTGCTCATCCTGACAATGGTTAAGATTCTCTATTATTGTACTCTTGCTACATCTACTCTGTATGTTTATCTTCACTTGTCTGTTTTAGATCTGATACAACTCCAAAATATTTTATTTCTACTGACTGTTTGTATTATTTTTAGCTTTGTGAATGCTCTCCACTAAATCTTTTTTTGTAAGCATTTTACATGACAAAATTCTGAACTTTTTGAAAATGGCTTCTTTCAAGCCACTCTTTCGCTTTCTACTTTTCTGCACTGTTGTTTGTTGAGTATAGTAATAATTTAAACATTCAATGTCAGATCACTGTATTACAGTAAAATAGTTAGAACTGTGGTTTCCTGTTTGTGGGCTGCATAAAATCATCGGATATGACAGCTGCTCTTTCTGCACCGCACAAGAACCAAGCAATAAAGAGCTGAAGTTCATTTAAGGCATTAGAAAATGCAGTTTACTTTTCAAGCTGGCACCGGGAAACATTCCTAAACGCCATTTTTGTATGCTACAGCCTAAAATGAGAGAAATTCTAGCATCCAAGTAACTTGAATGGACTGAAACCTCAGTGCTCCCTCCTCCTTTTCTCCCTGAGCTCTTGATATCATTTAGGCATTATTGGTATTAGATTATTTTATTAGATGGAGAAGATTAGGGCAGAAATTGTGTGTCTTGATAAGGATTTCCTTCTTTTTAATAATTTATTTCTTTTGCGAAATAGCAAAGAGAAGGTGTGGTAGCCAACTGCCAGTGTGGACATGTGAATGATAAAATACAAATAGAGTTTTGTTGGGTTTTTTTGGTTTTTGGTAATAGTCACATTGAAACTCTTCAGAAAAGAAATACTACTATTTTATTCACAAGTGAATACATGACTAACTGAAAAAATATACCACGACCCCCACTATTTCTAAGGAATGTTATTTTGCTGGGAGTTGCTTTATAATATGAAATGTGTAAGCATATTTGTCTCCACAATGTTATTTCCTATAGTACTAGGTTATTTATTTATTTTTACATATTGATGTGTGTGTGATTGCCAAATAACTTGGGCTTTCATAACAACTTTACTGGTAAAATATTTTTACCGCAACATTTGCAAATGTGTGCTTAAGGGACCGGCCAATACGATAGTTGACATTTATCTACGAGAGGGTGAAATTACCAGTGGATTTTTTTTATTGCACAACTCCAGCATAAAACTCGTGAGTATAAACTCACTGACAAGCTTTATAGGTGGTGAGGAGCTTAACTGCTGTTGCTATTTGTGGGGAAAACTTCCTTTTCTGTAGGTATTACAGTAAAACAGTTGTGGAGATGTTAAACCAGAGGCTTATTATTATGACTGATATTATTCTGTATATTCTTTCTCCCATTGATAATGGTTTGCTAATAGGATAATGTATGTTGCCTCACACTGTATTTGATAACTTACATTAAATAGTACAAGAAAATGGAGCACAAGAAATAGTTCTAGGTTTAAGTTTGGTTACTGTTACTTGGATCGAACTTTTTTAATAAGAATTTCCAAGCATAGTGTTTAGATTATATACCTACAGCTATTTGTAATCTATGGAAAGGGAAATTCTAGTTGATGGGAAGTTTAATGATATCTCACTTGATTCTGTACACAAATGAGGAATAAGTTCTTACAGAAGTTGAAAGTTCTCAAAGTACGTGGTTTGGCTAATGCCGTGTTGATAGTAAATAGTCTATTTAGTTTGAAACTAGCTATAATGATTGCCTCTCTACATATCTCATTAGCACAGATGGGTCTATGGCTCCGTCCTGCAAAATCTATATGTTCCTCTGATTGTCTGTACCTTTTTAGAAGATAATGTTTTTTCACAGTTTCTAGCTATCGCCTTTATCTTATCAGGTTGATTTTTGTCAGTGTGTTTAATATAAGAATCCTTTTGAAAAGTAGACTAAATTTACTGTACTTCATCTCTTTGGGAACAGTGCTCTTTGAAGACATAAAGTGTACATTTATGGCATTTTCTAATTATTCAGTAAACTGTTTAAGGTTTAACAAAGTGGAAATCAACTTCCAATGCCATTTAAATATGGATTTAGTGCATAAGAAATTGTATTCTATGGATGTTTTGTTTTGAATGATGATGTCAGAACTGAGTCCATGCAGCTAGGCGTGGAGGAGTACCTGGTGGTGTCGTGATTTACAGTTCTTTTGAACCATCTTAATTATTCAGGCCAATATTGATCTATATTAGAATAATCCATGTGATTAGTTTTTATTTGCTGAAGACAATATTATGATATTGTTGAGGTGAAATGTGTGAAATTTGTAGTCAAAACCTTCTGTAATTGCTTGATAATTTGTTCCCTGGTTTCTGTTTGTGATGATAATTGGAGGCTCACTCTTCATCTAATTTGCTAAATATATTGGTGAGATTTCTTGTACAGTAAACAACAAAGTAGTAATGGTCTCTTCAAACATGGGCTCCTTTGAAAGATGGGAGGGGCAGGAAATCAATTCTTCTTCTCTTTACCAATTTCTTTCAGGAGATAAGAATCGCTTTGAGTTGGTGTAGATTAATTATACAGATTACATCAATTGTCTTCATCAGAATCCTGTAATAGTAAATTAGTCTTACTAAAATGGTTATAACTTCTGACAAAACAGTATTTAATGTCTGTTTTATCTTTCCTCCCCCTTCCCCCCCCTCTTTTTTTTTATTATTTTGGCTTTAGAAGTTTTTGAAAAGCAGATCCCCTAAATTTAAACTCAAAAATGGAAAAAGAAACCAATGCTGACATTTAATTAGATTTTCCAGATGCTTTTTAGGAAGAACATGAAAAAGCTCCTGATATTCTGTGGTCCTGTCATTTCAAAGTTCCTTACAGCTCTTCTTTAAAGATTTTTTTTGCTTAGACAAAAATGTGTATTCATGGAAATGTGCAGCAGCTTTAAATATTCTCCCTAACGCTTAAGTATGCAGTTTTCTAGATTATTTCTGTAATAATCTGCTTCTTGAAATTTCTTGTTGTCTCAGTCTTAATTTAAGTATTCCATATTTAACAGTTGGCAAATGGTAGCAAAAAGAATCTCTGTTTCTATATAGTGGTAGTAAGAAACTTGAAAATACATTGCAAGCAGTAAGTTTTTGTGAGAGTGTGTTATAGGCAGGGTTCTCCTTTTGTCATGCTCTTTATGCTGTGATGATAGGTAGCAGAGGGCTGGATGTCACCAAGTAAACTATTCTCAGCTCTGAAATACTTTCACATTATGGAAAAAAAAAAGAGAAAACAAAAGCTCAGAACTGCTGAGCTTCAATGTTCTCTGCAAAATTACCTGTGGGGAGTGTGATGGTTATAGGAGCTGTTGGGGGAAAATAAATTTATTTATGGTCAGTGTGCAAGTATTTTCAATGGTTAATTTTATTCCTGTGCTTTGAAGCAAAGACTGAATGAGGTCTGTACTCTAAATAAAGTTTTCCTATGTGTGTTTTCATCCTCTCTGTTTGCTGGATTGACGAGACGTGTAGTTCCAGGTAAAGCATACAAAAATACTCAAGTACATAGAAGGATGAAAACAATATCTTCATCCTCATTTTTCCCCCTTATAAGGCACGAAGTTGATATGGTATAACTGTAATTTTACTGGCTAATTCAGTTTAGAAAACATCAGGTTGAGGGGGTGGGGAAGTTTGAGAAGTTTTAGATTTTTTTAACTTAACAGGAAAATACTGATTCCTTTTAGGTAACAAATGAAAAATATCTACACAAGCTTATTTTGGTACCCATTATGTACATTCTCATATCACATTGTCAACTGATGTTAATGTACATGCATAGTAATATATATATTTACACCAACAAAGATTTTAGTCCCCTAGATGCTGGAAATAAACACCAAGACTGAGGTAAGAAGGGACAAATGTCTTCATTTTATTTTTTTTTATCCATTAATAAAACATAAAGGGAAATGTTGTTTTTCTAATGGTTGTCTATATAAAGTACAAAGTCTAAACATGCATTTAGTTCTTTGCTGATTATAATACTGTACTAAATCAAAAATGACTGCAAAAAACCCCCAACTTTCCTAAAGCCAGCTAAGTCTTTTTAAATGATGGTCTGGCAAACAAGAGATCCTTCTTTCTTTCCCCCCTTGTTTTTCCTTGGGGTAATGAAAAATGAAAAACATTGTGTAAATGTCAAAAACATAGTAAAGAATAAATCCTAGGGGTTGATTAATGAATCCTTTCTGCCTGGTGGCAAGCAACAGGCCCTCATCACTACTGCAATTGGGACCAGGATGCTTTGAGCAGTAATATCTCAAGAACTGCGTACCACTTTTTATCACCGAGTCCTAATTTACTCAAAGTCTCGTGGGCACCTGGTTTAAGCTGAAACAAAAAGCAATGAAGCTGCTATAGCATCTTCCATACAAATACCATCATACCGTGGAGATTTACTGTTTACCATCCAGATATTAAAAACCCACATAATATGGCATGAGTTATGAATACTATTTGGGGTTTTTTTGAGCACAGTTTAATTATTGAGTTAAATAAACATATTTGTGTTATATGTTACATATTGAAGTGTGGGTTTTGCTTTCTTTCATGTCTTCAGCCATGCAGTCTGTGCTGTCGCAGTTGCAGTGGTACACCACTTATGTTAATGGTATAAGAATAACAAGAAACTGAACTGAAGAGTGAAAACTAAAGTGTGGAAGATCCACAAAAAGGACAGGTAATAGCTCATGAAAATTATTGCTTGCTGTAGTAAAACTGAAAGTATTTATGCTGAGAAGTATATTCCTATTGATGGAATGGAGGTTTCTCCTGGAAAATCTTGAGCAGTTGAGAGACATTTCATGATCTCTGGTTGAGTATACATATATGGGGGTGTATGCATGTATTTAAAGAATGGGATTACATGATTTATTTAGGAAGGAAAAAGGATATTTGTGGACTTCCAGTTATTTGTTAGATTTTTGTCCAATAAGTGAAAAGTGGAAATTAGGTTACAAAAGCACTTGTAACCTAATTCCTTCCTATTTATGTTTTGATGGCGATTTGGGTGGGGTTTTTTTTTGTGTTTGTCTAACTACAAGTTAAATTTTGCATAGGCTATTTTTATTAGCTTTTTAAATGAAATATTGTATTGTAGGTTCAGTTGTTAGCATGCGTTAGCTGCTGCTTTTCTTTTTTTCTTTTTTTTTTTTGAGTAATCAGTTTTTTTTTTTAAAAGGGACATCCCTACCCTTCATCCCTTGCTAAACATCAAACAAATAAACAAACCAACCCCCCCAAAATCCCCAACTATGAAAAAAGCAGAAAACCCCACAACCAAACAACCCAAACAAGTAGCTTAACAGAAATAAATCAACCCTAAATACCCTTTAGGACAGAAAGTTTTCCCATTGGCAATAAAGATACCAAATCTCTCTTCTGATGAAGCTAAATGTAATGCTTTCTTAGACCTCATGTACTTTTTGTTTTCCATCACAGCATCCCATTGTGTTTTTCTGATGTTCCCAGAACTATTATACCATTCTGCCATGTAACAGATTAGAGTTCAGGATGATCCTAAGGAAATAATCTAATTGAATTCTTATCCTCCTGTGTTGAACTTGATGGCTTTTAACTTCTAGCAGACATTCCTACTCATCATTTGTTCCACCAACTTTATATGTGGATGGAGTCTCTGTATTATGTAAAAAAAAGAACATTGTCTGTGCAATTTTGTGCCTGAGTTCAAAGAAAACATAACTTTGTTTTACCAGTCCAGGAGGGGGCAGTAAATTTCTTTTTATTGTTATTGTAAGTCAGTCCAACATTCTTTTCACCATGAAAGACTCTGGTCTTAAAAGTGGCTTTTTCTTAATAAGAAACCACCATCTTTACTCCATGATTTTTTTTTTTAAAGACTACCGATGAAACAGAACAGACTTTCCAAAACTCCATGCTTAATTCATCGTATTTTCTTAACATTTGTAACCCTAATATTAATGTGTGTATGAATGCAAAGGAATCAAACTCATTTTAAATACATGCTTCCAAATTGCATGTTTGCATTTTTTAATGTGTTACAGTGAAATTCAAATGAGTAGAATTAAAAAAAAATAGTTTGTATGAAGGAAAATAATTTTTTGAGTGGTTTTTATGATTCCAAGTTATTACCTTTGCTTTACTCGGAGATAAAATGGAAATGATTATTCACTAGGAGAAGGAGAAGTGTAAATCTAATGCATATGACATTCATTTTAGGAGGACAGGAAGCTTGTATAGTCAGTTGATTCTTTGGAGTTTAGTTTTTGCTTTTGGGTGAAATTATTAGCATGAAACTTCAGGTATAATTAAAGTGGCCCCCGATTTCACATAGAATCATAGAATCACCAGGTTGGAAAGGACCCACTGGATCATCGAGTCCAACCATTCCTAACACTCCCTTAAACCACATCCCTAACATAACCTCCTTGAAACGTTTTGCTGTTTATAATTGCTCTAATTCTCAAGAAGTTTGTAATAAAAAATCCCGCAAAACATGAGAATGGGAATAATCATAGTTGGTCCAAAAGTTTATCCCAGAGGGAGTGGAAGCAGCATTTTTTCCCTTGATCCTGCTCAGATGGTATATTTTTAATATGGCCTCTTAAGGTGTTTTATTGTTATTAATATTATTACTATTATTTTAGGCGTGCATAGCTCAGAAATCGGGTAGGAGCTTTGTAAATCCCTGGCTACGATGTTGTGTTACACCTAAGCAACTGGAATGTTCCGTTCCGTGCTGTCGTAGGGAATGATTTGTGCCATTATTGGGAAGTTGTTTAGCATGCCCTGAGAACACAAAGCAGCCCTACATCTGGCACAGAAAGTGTCCCACAGAAATACTTGCCGTTTATTTGGTGGATGAGTCTGTTGAAATGTTTCCCAAAACAACTTTTTTTTCTTTAAAGCCTTTTAATTTCTCTAGTTAAAATGTGTGCAGTTGCTGCTTTATCATCCATGGTGCAGCACAAACAGTAACGGTTTATTTGTGCTCAAGGACAAAATGCTATTGCAAAATTGTGAAGTGCTGTTTGCATTTCAGTGCTCTTATTTATTGGTTTTACTTCTACTGTATTGTTATTATGCACTACAACAATTATTTTGTGAAAAAAAAATCACAACTGTGTCTTTTTAATGCCATTCCGTGAGTTAGAGGGTACTGATGGGAAAAAGGGGAATTATTTCATGTGGAAATGTCTCTGAAATAAATTCTAGCCTAGAAATTTAGAATAGGAGTGGGCTGGAACAATGTGGGAGAAACTTGGTAACTAAGTGACTTGAATCAATAAATGCAATATAGATCTTGAACAAGCGCCAACTATATTGAATACAATTGCTCTGTGTAGCGCTAAAACTCTCAGGTGAAAGTTATCAAAATCAAGTGCCTAAAGTCGCCTACTTAAATGTAAGTGATTCAATTTGCAGAGTGTGAGTTAGTGACGACTGGTGATGGGAGCTGATGGAAACTGCTTGTGCTGCACGGCTATCAGAGAGAGATTGCTTGTTGATAAGTAGTCTGGCCCAGTGTGTGATGAGTCTTGTGCAATAACATTCATTGATGAAAAGAAAAAAAACAGAGTTTAATGAAAAATAGGGTTGTTGCATGGTCGTTTTTTCCTTTTTCACAATGTGTGACTTCAGTGACGTTTATTTATTCCACTCCTTTTATTTTTAGTGTTAAGAAACTTACCCACAAGTTATTTCTTCCTGTGAACCCAAGAACTTGACTTGCCTCTAGCTTAGCAAAAATTAATATCTATTAACTGATATATAATAATATATAATGATACAGAATATACATAATATATCATCAACAATAAATAAGTACAATATTTCTTGGCTGTTTTTCCTCGAAAGAGAGGGAAAAACTCTTGAGTCTCACAGATGGGGTTTTAACTATTTATAGATAACCCACAACAGAGTTATTTAAGTTGTCTTGGGAGGTGCTCCCATTCAATACCAAAGCATATGCCTTTGAACAATCCTATTTGCATGAGTAGTGAAGAACTCTTGATTACTCCGTGCTTGTACTTTCTAGTTTATTAAGCACACCTTGTGTGGAAGGAGAAACTGTTTTGATGAGTAAGGTTTTCTCTTTTGCTGTCCACAAACATTTAGTGTGTGCTTCGCATTACCAAGGTAAATGCCTAGGGATTGCAACCATTGTGAGAGCCGTCACTTAATCACAGTGTTGCATTTAAGGAGAAAGTTGGTCAAATATGCCAACTGTAAAGTAAAGATTTTGTGTTGTTCTCTCTTGCTCAGTTGACCGTGACATGGATGCTCCTCAGAGACATAACAGTCTAGAACATCATGGTATCCTGATAATCAGTTGATAGAAAAGCAGATTCTGCCACGTTCTGCTCTACCACAGGCACAATTCAGGAGGAACATCCTCCCTGTCCTTCTATTTTAGCTTTCCTAAACCGGGGAGAAAAATGAATGAAGTTGGTTTATACATATTACGGATATTATAGCTTAAACATTCCCTGTGTGTTTTCTTTACTTTTTAGAAATTTTGTATCCTTAAGCAGAAACACTACTGAAGCTATTTTTAAATCACAGTGGAGAATTGTTACATACCAATATTATGCATTTTTCATTAATTTAATCTTTTCAATGTGGGGTTTTTTTTCTTCTTTGTTCTGTGCTGAACTGACACTTGACCTGAAATATTTCCCATTCCATGTTGTATGTGGAATCGCTCGCACTGTTTTACTGCCTCTGACTGCAGGTACATGATGGTACTAGAATATAAATGGCATTCATCAGAACTTGGGCAACTCAATAATCAAAGTGGGGAAATGAGCTTAAGCACAAACTTCGCAAAGATGAACTTCAGTACATTTTTCTTTTCTATAGCCTGGTGTTAAAATGAAATAAAGATACTTCTTTCTCAAACAGTGATACATAGCAAATAGCCTGTTATTTTCAAAACAATATGCAACTATTCAATATTAAAAAAGGTAACTTTTTAGATGCTTCTATCTTCCTAAGCTTCCTAACAATAGCTGAAGTCCAATATTGATTCTGAATAATTTAAATGGCAATAAAATTAGGTTTTCATGACAGTCAATCAGAGACATTTTATATTTAATGTTCATTTAAAGAAACATAGTACCTTCTTACCTTCTGAATTTCAAAGCCATTAAAGTAATTGCAGGTCGTTAAGCTAAATTTATTTGAATAATCAGGACAGTTAATCTACTTCATACACCATTCAAACCAATGGACAGGAAAGATTGGAATGCCAGGCATGGATTTTCAAGAGGTTCACCAGGCAGATCTTCAAATGTGCCTACCAGGGTTTCCTCAGAAACAGTTACCCCCAACTCCAAATTATTGGAATTTGGAATTGTGTTGCACTTTCTTTTTTAATTAAATGAGTGATCTTCAGAAGAGAGAAGGTTTAAAAGGATTTTAAGGTCCCTTCAAACTCAAACTAGTCTATGTTTCTTTGATTCTATGATTATTTTCTTGACTTTAAAATAGCCAAATCACGGGGTAGTCATAGAGATCTTTGTAGTGCACTGCCGTGCTTTTTTTGTTTTTTTAACTTACTTTATGGGCATATTAACTATCAAAAAAATATTCTCATATAAAGTTCCATACTGAGCAAACATTATTGTTTAACTTGAAGGAAGTCTGAATGAAAATGCCTTGAAGTACCTAGGTCTTATCAGGAGAGTGGGTACATGTCATCTCTTACTGTTATTGCTTACATAGGTGGAAGTTGAAAATATATGGTGATCTCCCAAAGAACTTGGATAAGACAATGAGTTAGTGACGTAAAAGACTTCGGCTTCTTGAGTTTCCAGCCATGAGCAATGTGTGTGTGTGTGTCACTGTCAGACTCTGTCAATCTCTCTTGAGTGCTCTCTTCCTCATGCACCCCCAGCCCACCCCCACCATGACACGAGGACAGAGCAGAAATATTTTTCTCTCTTTGTAAGACCTGTTTGTTAATGCCCATGAAACTAAGAGACAAGAAACTAGGAGTCTAGAATTTGGGGTGGTTGGTACACTGGTGTATTTTAAGGACATTACTTTGTTCCCTGTGTTTTGAAGCATGCGATTCATACATTGAACAAGAGCGAAAGGAAAAAAAAAAAAAGAATAGCATGGGCCTTATTGATGCAAACTCGTGTACGGTTCTCCCAACAAGCCTGCTCTGGAATGGTGATAGCATGTACTTTAAATGAAGAAGAAAATTCCATCACTTTCAGTCTTAGCAAAAAAACAAATGCTGGTTTACAGTTTGAATCAACAGTGTGACCAGTTCTTGCTGTATCCAACTGCCTTTTGGAGCTCCTCGTTACAACCAATAGTTGTCTTGAGCCTCATGGCTGCCAAGCAGCACCTCTTGTATTGTTAGTGTTGCAGCGTTCTCCCTTTGTCACTCTCTCTTTTGTCTTTTAATGTACTGTTTAAGTCGCTGGCTTTGGAACCAGTCAATGTCTTGGATCTGCCTACACCTTTGCAGCAGGGTTTCGTAATTCAGGAATCACACCAAAAATGGAAATTACATTAAATACTCCAATACACGCTGCTTTAAATAAGTCCAAATTTTCATAACAATAGATGAATAAAATTAAAATTTTATGTTATGTAAGAAAAGCTAGAAAAATTCTTAAAGGACTACAGGATTACAAATCACAATGTTATTTTAAAGTTGTAATGAGAATAAGTTGCACAGGAAGCTCTCCACAATTATTGTCACGAGAATGAAGTAACACGGTGTTAATGTTTCATGTATTCTGTGAATGGTGATAATAAACTGTACTGCTTTGACCTTATTAATGTTCTGTAATTTGACCTGCTGGCAATTTACATTTTTCTTTGGTTACAGCCATAGTAACCTGTGAAGAAGAGGTGGAACTGACAGTGAATCTAAACATAACTGAATACTGAAAAGGTCAGAAGTATCAAGAATGATAATTCTGGTACCTCCTTCTCATGATAAAGTTTGTAGTAGAAAGACACAACATAAATGTGCTGAAGTAACAAAGGTTGTTACAAAAATGTTTCTATATTTTTTCAGAAGAGTAAACAAAAGCACACTTTTTTTCTTGTGGCTCATTGAATACTCCAGTAATGCATATTTTTTTTACCCCTTTATAAGTGAATATATACAATGTTTCCCATTAATTTTCTTATTTTGCCCTAGAAACAGTTGCCTTTTATACTAAATGGCCCTCTGTTCGCTATTTAAAGATGAAGGAGCCTGAATTTTACACTCTGCAGAAGCTTCTTGAGTTCCACAGGCCAGGCATATTCCTGACAATTTATTTTGGCTCTGTAATTGAATAAATTTTCAAAATATTATAATCTGTAACCAGTGTGAAAGTTTTAGGTTTTTTCTCTGAAACAAAAACTTCAGGTTTTCCGGGAGTTTACGTAACAAAGTTGTGGCATTGACTGTAGAGGCTAAAGGTCTGATTGACATCTTAACAACACTCTTTGATTTCTACTTACTTGACTGAACACCGAATCAAGGGAGTACACCCACCACTCTGCGATGCTCAGCGCTGTCACTGATCAATTTATTCCTGCATTGCTGCAGAATGAAATAAGTAGTCCAACTTCCTATGACAGATACGCTTTGTTCTTGGGGTGTTTCTGTGATGTATGCTGTATGTTAATGCAGATAAAGAGTGCATAATACGTTTCTTATTTCCATGCACAAATGACTCAAGATACTATTTGAAATAAACATTGACCATTCTGTGGAAGGCAGAGAGTACCTTCATTTTTAGAAGTGTTTAATCAAATGTCTTGAAAAATACAAATATTCTGAGCTTAGGAGATGGTGTCAGAATGCTGTCTCATAGAAAGGATTCCAGTGCTTTGGTACTGATGACCACAAATTCGGTGGAGAAATAGTGGCAGATTTTTGCTGTAGAATGCACAACTTTTTAAGATTAGCCAAAATGCATTTTTAACGCAACTTTATGTAGTGTCATAAAAAGGCATTTTGAGACTTTATTTTGCACTTAGAAGTGTTGCTTTTCATGCTTTTGCCTTCACAACTCTACGTGCATCTTTTCTCAGTCTCATTTTATGCCCAAGCGTACCCCTAACCCACACGAAACAGCAGTTACGTCTTTTTTATTGTTATACATACTTCCCACCTAAATTCTGAATCTAACAACTGAGGCTACACAAAATGTCGTATGTGCCAAGGGAATTAACCCTACATCAACTTAACCTTTCCCACATGGCTGGTGCTATATCACCCCTAGTTTTGAGTCTTGGCAGTATGGAGGTGTCTCTCCTGGTATGAAGTTTACCACTAGCTCTGTGATCTCTCACACCCTGGAATGTAGAGCCTGAGTGTCATGTAAAATATGTGAGGAAGATCCATGTTGGAAAAGTAGAAGAAAGTTAATTGACTCGTAGAATATTTTAGCCAGAACAGTGTGCAATTCTCTTTCACTGAGTTATATGCTACTGTGATTACTCTGCTTTTGTCATGTGCTCTGTATTCCTTATAAAGTCTTAATTTGGAATAGTATTATGAGGTTTTAGTTATCTAAATATGTATTACAACAATATTCTAGGATGTCTTGCTTGGCAGCTACTGCTATTTTCTACAGTGTTCAAATGACAAATTAGATTACCACATAAATTATACCATTAGTTTGTTATTAGTTTGTAATTAAAAATGACTGAATATGTACATTACGAATTTTACAGATGGAAAAGAATAGACTCGGTGAGAGCCTCCTCTAGTCACATGGAAATGGCTTTTCAATAAAGCAGAAGAGCAACAGGGTTGATAAATGAATTTAATACAAACGTACATAGCTGTGATTGCGTGGTATTTGTTACAAACTGCCAAGCAGTTGTTGCAGCTTATAGCACACAGGAATACATTGGTGCTAATTCCAACATTTCACATAGTTGTAGTGCAAGATTGTGTATTTTTTTCTTGTACTCTTCAGAGAATACATTTGTAAATCAAACAGGAATGTTAGGTTTATGTCAAATATTACACACGGCGTGTTCCATAGGGAATTCCTACCTGACTTTGAAACTGAAGATATTAACTGCTGCTGCATTTTGGCATTAGTCTGGGTAAGTCTAAGCTCATCTGACACGTTTATTGATAAACCTCTTTATGTGAGTGCGATATAGGTCCTAAAAAGTGTCAAGAATGTGTTTAATGAAGGAGAGGATGGGAATTAAAGGGAATGTAGTAGATATTTAAAGCCCACCGGCATTCAGAAACCGGATACAGGTGGGGCATAAACTGCAGAAGTGGGTATGTGAGGAAATTGCTTATAAAGTCAAAATGGTTTTGCTACTACTGGATCAGAAAAGTTTGAACAGCAGCTTCTATAGATAAATGTAAATTCCAGGAATGTTCTTTGGTTTGGTACACATTATAAATATATTTAAGTAATCCAAGAAACACATTGTCTCTGTTTTTGTTTGACAGATGTCCTAGCAGGCAAGTGAGATGCTGAAGTACTAATAAATCTTCCTTTTATTTAACAAAAGGTCTTAGTGGGACCTTAAGGAAACTAAGGTGTCTTAAGGGAGACATTATCTTAAAGTGAATCCGAGTAAGGGAATTTTTCCTTGAGCTTTCAGTAGGCGATCAGACTTTTAAAGAATATACTATTTAAAAATTTGATTATGCACATATTGTGCAGAGGTTTTCAGAGATAAAAGTGTTAGATGTCCAACTGCCAGTTGGGAAGTTGCTTAACAGGCATTGAAAAACCTGTCAGATGGCAGTTTTTGTGATGTCGAATAATACGGTCAGATATACGGATTTGTTTTTCTTGTTCTCACCCACATTGACCAGCAGAAGCTGTTCTGAGTGACCACACTAGAAATTCTGTTTTTCAAAAGCATTTTTACTTGTCTGAAACACAAGGTTGACAAGCATAATGCTTTCTAGTGCAGGACATGCTTTGCAGCAGCCCTTCTGCTTCAGATTAGTTCACTCCAGCACCGGCGGTTCTTGAAGTGGTAGAGCTGCACCTGATCCCGGCTGCATCCCCAACCTGGGAGGAGGGAGGCCTTGGTGGTGTCCTCTTCTGTGGGAACCGATTCCTGCATGTCCGCCCCCGAGTCAAAAGAGATCTCGTACTGTTGCTAGTCTGTACCACATGTTTTTCTGGTGTTTGATGTGTTGTGCGAGCACTTGTTAGCATGTGTTGTAATTTGTGGGCTCTTCTATGTCAGAATATAAGCAAGCAGAGGCGTCCAGAGGAATCTCTTCAGATTATGGTGTTAGTGTTTCTCTGCTGAAAGTGACTCAGGCATTGCTGCCAACATCAAACTAAAATGGCAAAACCCATTATCATCGGTTCCTTCTTTTCAAACTTTACTTGGCAAACATCATATTAGTGTTATAAGAGTGGAAAACAAAGCTGGCTTTTCTGTGCAATAACACTGCACGAAAATTTGAGAGTTGCTTTCCTAGTGATGATGATTTGAACTTGTGGTAGTGCCAGATTCATTTCACACCCGTGCCGTTCACGTCTTTGACAAAAGAAGAGAATGATGGGTGAAATGAAGCCTCGGGCCAATTCTGTTAGCTGTTTGTATGGTAGGAGAGCATTTGTCGGTATGCAATACTTACCTTTTACTCTTTTATGTGTGTGAGCATTACACAGCTACTACAGGCATTGCTATAGTCATGTTATTTTGCCTTTGTTACCCAGCTGAAGTATAGCTCCTCGGTGTCTGAGCATCCTTCTGTTTTCACTTAATACGTTCTATCCTTTATATCTGCAATAGATACGGCGTTCAGGTTTGCTTTGGCTTTGGGTAGATATGCTGGAACAGATCTGAACGATGAGCATAGCCTGTTGAGGCTTAACCACAGCTGTTTAAACAGAAATATGTCTGTCTGCTACCAGAGCTCATTAATAAAACCCCCTAAGTACACAGTAGAAAACCTGTGAGATATCACACAGCTTCAGTGACATGGGCTTCCGCTTTCCCAAGGGTCAGACGTCATCTTAATATTTTAAACTTCAAAGTTTTATTAACTTTATTAGCTATTGACTTTGTTGGTAGAATGAAGTTCTCCTAGAGCAGAAGCAGGCTGGTTAGAAAGCTAATTTAATGCCTTATTTTAATATTCAATGGGGGAGCAAACCAGGCGTGGAGAAAGTGATACCTGACCCTAGTGGGGAAGAACTATTGTGTCCCAACAACCACCTGCCTGAATGAGCTGTTATATCTACATGGATGTCTTGTACTTTAGAAATGCTCGAGAACCCTCTATTAAATTTCAGTCATTATTTCAAAGTCAGAGAATAGGAGCCTATATTCACTGGGGGGGAGGCAGCGTTGAAATGCTTTTCAGCTTATTTGGCAAAGGAAACTACTTATGAATTCTCTATTGCAAGTACTGGGATAAAACACATTTTTGTTACATTTATTTAATCATATTCTGCTGGTATTATCAGACACAATTGTAGAATCATCAAAATACAACCTTGCAATATTCCAGTGAACTGTTTCCAGGAAGTTGTGTGTGTGTTTGGAAATATCCAAAGTAGAAAAAAAAAAAAATCTGAGAGAGTCAGTAGTAATTGCTTAATGCTGTAAGCTTTCAACAATGCAATTTATCATACTTCTGAAATAAATCTGATCAAAGGTCGTCATCTGGGCACCTCACTGAAATACCAGGAACTTATACGTGGCTGGCTTTTGCCATAAAAATATAAGATTGAATTTGAAGCTCAAACTGACCGCAAGGCTCATCTAGATTAAGGAGATGTCCTAAAGATTTTTTATTTTTTTTTAATGTCATTTATTGCATTTTATATTATTAGTATCACATGATTAGCGTTTATCCCATATGCATTTTCAGACTGGTGGAAAAGTTAACATAATACTAAAAATATAAGAAAGTCTTTTAAATACCGGTTTTGGTTGGGGGAGGGGAAGGGGGAGTCGTGTGGTAGTTTAAATGCGTATATTTTAGTTTTTAAAACTGAATGGGAATTTGAAGCTTGCGTCTTCCTGAAAATGAGAGTAAGATTACATATCACATAAATGCCTTGAAAATGTAATCGTAGTAGATTGAAAAAAGTAATTAGACCGAACTCTAGAAGACTTTGGGGTGGGATGAGAAGGAGTTGTGTTTAGAACCTCTTTGTGCCATTAGATATTAATTAATATAAAATTGTGTGTAAATGAAAAAAAGAATCATTTCAGAACAAGAATGAACTATGGCTTGTGTGGGATGTGATTGGAAAAGTATTAGCAAATCCACAGTACAAGGCACACTGGCGGCACTTGTTCCAGGCTGGTTCTTGAGAGCTGCGGACTCCTCCTTTTTGCTTTTGCTGTTGCCGGTGTTGGCAGCAGCCCTGCAGGAAGAGCTGCAGAGCAGGAGCTGCCACTGGCATTTAATTCCAGCACCACAGAATGAAGGGGTCTGAGCAGAGCTAAATGAGATGATGCATAAAAAGTGACAACAGCCAAACGCCCTGGTGTCACCTACTGCTTTTATTGTTGACAAATATAAACAAAACTGTGTTTTGTTTGGTTTGGTTTGGTTGTTTTTCTCTTGAACACTTTGTGATTGTTGTAACGACTGTGCGTTATCAAAGTTTGTCTAATGTTTCTGTGAAGACTTCTAGCTGAATGGAGAGAATTGATTCCCTTTTCGGGTTTGTGGCGTGGTTATTTCATTCTTAAGATGGGAAGTGTTACCAAAAATGAACTTTGCACTGATGCAGCATCATATCACAGCTACTTAGGATTCCATTAACATTATTCAATTTGTAAAGCTACTTTCTGTTCCCTTTAGTGAAAGGGAGAGCTTCTTCCTTCGACTTCGAAATAATTACTGGCATTTTTGAGTTGTTACCTATTTAAACTGTGGTTGTTATATTGTGAAAGCTTCTTTTTAATGTTAGAGCCTTTATTCCTTTAATGGCTGCATACTGGAATTTCATATCTGCTAGAGAAATTTGTTCCTAGTGGAAGTTAATGCTTCAGTCCGTACATTTCGTGGAATTGTGGCATTTCTCCACTTGAAAGGGTAAGGCCAAAATGATTCAGACAGCTTTAATTTAATTTTCAAAAAGTGATTTGGGACACGTTTGGTTTGCACGATGCGACCTAGTGCAGAACTCCTTGCCATTACATTGAACAAACTGGTTTCAGGATTGGTTTTCACAGTAGCTTTGTCAGTGCACCAGTACAGCTAACACAGCTGTATTGCTGTCCAGGATCTAGGAATGCATCTGTGAAAGTATCTGTAGGGCATCCAGACAAATACTGGCTAGATTTGATATTTTTAGCCTTAACGTGTAATCCAGATGTAATGTTCACTATGTAAGTATTTCTAAGGGAAAGTAAGTTTATGTCACTGTTGAAACTGAGAAGAAAATTAGGTGTGTCATAATAATGTATGAAGTAATGCCAAAATACAGCTAGAATCATAGAATCATAGAATGGTTTGGGTTGGAAGGGACATTAAAGCCCATCCAGTTCCACCCCCTGCCATGGGCAGATCCTCCCACTGGATCAGGGGCTCCAAGCCCCATCCAACCTTGAACACCTCCAGGGATGGGGCAGCCACCACTGCTCTGGGCAACCTGTTCCAGGGCCTCCCCACTCTCATGGGGAAGAAATTCCTCCTTATGTCCAGTCTAAATCTGTCCCTCTGCAGTTTATACCCATTGCCCCTCGTCCTATCACTACAAGCCTTTGTAGACAGTCCCTCTCCAGCTTTCTTGGAGCCCTTTCAGGTATGTGTACCATATGTATAGATACGTATGTATCTTTCAGTATTTACACACACATATATATATAAAATATACTTTAAAATTGTTACATTAGACATTTTCTCTTGCGTACAAGTTTTTACTTAAAACTTGCTCTGGATGTCACCGAGCAGCTCTAGGCTGCTAAAAGCCCTCACAGTTAGTGTGGGGAATAAATGAAAAAGAATTCTAGATTTTTGTTATAGAAGCATTTATGGGCTATTTTGCGATATACACTCCTGTGTGGGGCTGCAGACCTTCAACATCTGTTTTGTGTACCTCTCAGAAGAAAAATAGTGTAGCATAATGGAAAATTCATATGTTACTCAGGAAAAAGAAATCCAGTTTCTCAGGCTGACAGTTTCTTAAAGCTGTGAACATTGATGTTTTAATCTCATGCATCTGGATACTGCTTGATATTCATAACCAGTAGGTTTGATAAATTTTTAACAAGGAAGTTGAAGATGATGAGAAAACACAAGAGGAACTTTGCGTTTCTCACCTTATACTCAGGTTTCATTTTCACTTTTTGCACTAGGAATGTTCCTTGGAGGATGTCCAACTGGAGCATCTCTGGCCCTAGGTGGGCCTTAATCCATCAGAAAAAAATAAAACCAAAACCTGCGGGCTTTCCATAACCCCTGTTTTGGTAAAGGCAACAGTATTGGGGCCTGAGATTCAGAAGAGATCCATTCAAAACCAATATAAATACATGTTTTTACTTATAACCTATGAGATAATTCTTGTCTTCTTTGAGTAAGTAAAATAACAAGTAAATCAAGATGGGAATACAGTTTAAATATATGCATGTCCTAGTTGCATTATGGAAAGAACATCTTGTAAAATAGCTTAAAAGTGAAGGTCAATAAAAAATTAAACTGAGAGACCAGCTTGGAAACACAATTCAAATTATTTTAATTTGTAGCGTTGTAAATGTTCTATTTATAATTCAGAAATTCATCTTAATATGAGAATGGAGTTCCCAAGTTGGCTTTGAAGTGAAACCATTAGCTGTCTTTGTGCCATTGTTCCAGTTTTCTTTCTGTTGCATGAACCTATTTCAATTCGTATACATACATATAAGCTGTCACACGAGCACCACAGTTAAGAGTGTGCTGCACGTCTCAGCTGTGTGTGTGGCTTCTGACACTTACTTTTCATTAAGTATAAATTAGAAGTAGAGACTCTAGAATGACACCATAAGTGAATTGCTGAGGAGACAGAGACAGTGGTTATAACTCACGCAGGATTTACTGCACTAGGGAGAGGGAAGAAAGGGGAAGCGACAGAGTAGCCATCGTTAGTCTAGTAATATCTTGCATGTAGTGCGTTTGTAGAATTCTACTGTGACACCGCTAAAGTGACTGCACTCATTGTAATAATCAAATGTTTATGTAGCCTTATATAAGCAGATCTGAATTGTAGAATCATAGAATGGTTTGGGTTGGAAGGGATCTTAAAGATCATCCAGTCCCAGCCCCTGCCATGGGCAGGGACACCTCCCACTGGGTCAGGGGCTCAAAGCCCATCCAACCTTGAACACCTCCAGGGATGGGGCAGCCACCACTGCCCTGGGCAACCTGTTCCAGGGCCTCTCCGCTCTCAGGGTGAAGAAATTCCTCCTTATGTCTAGTCTAGACCTGCCCCTCTCCGGTTTATCCCCATTGCCCTTTGTCCTATTGCTACAAGCCTTAGTGAACAGTCCCTCCCCAAAGACCTCTTGAGTTGTGTTGCTGTCACATTTTCTCATTGTTAGGAACATCACTGAAATATGTGAAAACAGTGAAATATTTCTTATACGTGGGATTTTAGTTTAAATAGTACCATGCTGGTTTTAGCAGCTTAATTTCCCGTGGAAGACTTGTGCCAGGAAACTCATGATGTTTGGACATGGCAACATGTTGAATGTTTTTACAGATGCTTATGAAGACAGCTGGTGCCTCTAAATATTGCAGTTTAAAAGAACTAAGGCTGACATACAACAATTGACACATTTTTTCAATATTTTATTGCTATGCTTCAAACGATTAAAATCTTAATGTGGACTAGGGAATCTTAACTTACAGTATAAATATATAAATAATAACTTTCTAGGAATTTCTTTACTTATTTCATCCTTCCTAATCTCCTTTTTCTGGTATCAGCTGACTATTTTGATTTCTTTTGAGTAACTCTGTTAAAGATGGAATTATGTTTGATATGGCAATTTGAATATTATGTTCAAAAGCTCCCATCGGCTTCATTGGAAATAAATCTATAATTCTTAAAGTCAATACTATGCTGCTGTCTAGCTCTGATCAATTCCTGAATCAATGCAGTTGCTGATGGGAAATATTATATGTGGTAAGATAATATATTGAATAGACCAGAAAATACTATTCAGCATGGCAGAAAACCTACATTGAAAAATGAACTGAAAATAATTAAATACACAGAAATAGAATAATTCTCTCTTAGCAATACTATTCATTTAAGCTAATACCTTAAATGTAAAGTTTAAATTAGTTTCTATGGGGTATTATTATAATTTGTGGATGGGAGAAGGCAGTCTGTAAAAATACTAGTATTGATATTGCTGCTGGGGATAGTTTTAAAAATAGGATACAAAGCATTTTTCTGTCTCCTGAGAAATAGGATGGTGAAGGAAAAAAAAAAAATCACACAGTGAAATAAAAAATGAGAGAAAGCGAATACTAAGAATGGTATATGACTCAGTAACACTCCTGAATTGCTTTGTTGGCGAGCTAATGAAGCAGCGTGCCAAATTTCAATGCTGACATAAGTCAGCATATTGCCAGCTAGCATTTACAACAACACGGTTACAAGTCCAGGAAAGGAGGGCTGTTAACTAGTAAATATGTTTTGTTAAAGGGGAAGGATCAAGCACATTAGTTTCTGTTCTCTGTAAATACCAGGTTTCACAATTTCTGCTGCATAAGTTACGTTGGTTACGCTGTCTGCCAATAGTTTTCTTGATAAACGTATGCTATTCCAAAACTTACAAAACCGGAATTATTTCTGTTTTCTTATTTTAAATATTTCTGGTTTAAATTCTTAACGGTGCTGTTCAGTTTGTTCCATGTGCCACAATTACTTTGCTTTCCTCACAGATAACTCAGGTTTCTTTGTGCGGAAATTTGCATAGCCATTTAATATCATTATCCTAATGACCACATATGGTCATTGTTTCAGCTGCTAACTATTTTAAACAAGTAATGTACAAACATGTCATCAGAGTTAAAAAATACGCCTATTTTGAATATGGCTTATAGCCAAGTACTAGTTTTGCTAAGTTTTGCCATGTGTTGTTTGAGACGGCTTTTTGCTGTCAAGATTTCAGTCTTTTATATATATATATATATATGTTTTTAATCTGAACTGGTGAGTAAGTGTATAATAAGGATTTGATAGCTATGAATGATAGACAGAAGATCAGACATCAGACGTCTGACTTAATCCAATTTGAGAAGAAATTGAATGTTTTGCTGCATATCAGTCCTGGGGAGAACATAAATCCATGTTCTACTTTGATGCCAATGATACCACAGAGACAGTGAATGAGATGTTTCTGGTTTTGGTCTTCAGTGCTTCTTTGTGCTTCATTCAAAAGCACACAGGGCTTTTGAATTCCTCAGATTATCTTCTAAGGGGAAAAAAAGAGATGAAAAAGGGCATAGGTTTGACTAGTTTGTGTGTTAGTTCATCTGGCAACATCCATCTGGTCCAGTCTTTTGACTCATGAGGAGCTGGAAGTTCTCAGTTTCTTCGTGGCTTTAAAGATTCTACTGCCTGCCGTTTAAAAGAGGTTTAACGTGAGGAAGATAGAGACGAATGGTGCCTTCCTGGCTTCAAAAAGCAATGATAAGGATAAGGATTCACAAAAAGAAAAATCTGTTTTTGCCTTGATCACCAGGAGCTCTTCTACAGTGCTTAGTTTTGATGAAGGAAATGAATGTTGGCACCTCTTAAACCACATGACTCGCTGTATTCTCTTTTTACACTTTCCTGTTCTGTATCCATAAGAAATTCGCCTTCAGTGCAATAATTAGAATTACCTTTAGAGATAGAAACTCCTGTATCAAGTGAATTAAGTAAGCTATTTGATCTTAAGAAAGGAGATTCTGGATTGCAAACCTTTTTTACAGGGGCTGTATGGGGTATTCCTCTTTTTTTCCCATCTTAGTTGGTGGTAGATTCAGCTGATGTTTGTGTGGGAAAGCACTTCAGTATTTGCGATACAAATATTTACAAAGGAGAAAAACACAAAAATCGTAGATTAAAAACAAATCACAGGGATGTTATTCAGCACATGTTTGTCATTGATCACAGACAGTCATTCTACTCTGCATCTTTGCATTGAGAATTTTTAACAGAAGATGGCTCAATTTCCCACAAAAGCTTCTTTTTGGATTGTTTGCTTAGTTTGGGTTTTTTTTTCCCTTTGGTTTGCAGTTGTTTGGGTTTTTTTTTTTTTTGCATTCATTATAGTTGCCAAAATGAACCCCGAAAAGCCAGACCTGTTCTGGAGAAGAATTTTGTGGTTTTGGCAGTTAAAATACATGTTTATCTTCCTTAATGACTTCTTTTGTCTCTTTCTTCTTTTTTTTTTTTGTAATTTTTTTTTTTTGTAACTGAGGGAAAAATTAAATATTAGTAAAATTTTATATTACATGATGCCAAAGTAATGGTCTTAGTATGAGTTCATATATTCTGGGGAAGTACAGAGGACAAACTAATCATAATATGATTGATAAAAAGGACAGAAATTTCTGGGTACTTGGTAGAAGTCAGTTGAAAACACAACTGCTTAGGAGCTTAGGATGAGTGATAAATGGACCTTAACTTCACATATTGCTAGCAAATAAAAAAATATGAGAGAAGAACCTTTTTCAAAATGAAATGCTTTCTTGTTTTTGTATTTAATTAAGATTTTTTTTTTCCCATTAGCAGTTTCTTTGAAACTGGACCCATGATGCTAAAATAATAATTTAAGGTGTTCAAAAAAAATCCTTCTATTCATTTGCCTTGAACAGACTGGAGGCTTTAGTTAGCAGAATCAAGCCTTTTCAGTCCTAATTAGAACTTCGTTTTATATTGTACAGAGTTATCAATTGGAAAAGGATGGTGTATGCCAGTAGAGGAAGAAGAGGAAAATGTTCGTGCTTCAGGAACATCCAAGGGATGTTGTTTTCTTTAGTGTACAGGAGTGCGAGCCTTAATTTCATGTCCTTAGGCGATGTGAAATGAAAAAATACTGCTTCTTGAGCAAGAGAAACAAATGTTCTTGTTTACAAGAGTTTATGTCAAAAACACTTAATTTGAAGGAAGGGGAAAATGATAGTCTGATATGGGAGCCAGAGAGGAACGTCAGGAATTTCTGGTAACAATTAGTGCGTGATGAGATATTGATGCAATGAGAGGTCAGTTTCAGAAATAACCTCGATTTAAGGAATAGTTACTTAGAAGTGAATATATATATAACCTACAAATGAACCTTCTCAGCCTCTACCTGAACTGATACAGAAATAACAACATGATTTTAGGATATGTTGTAAAACTATTGTAATACTTATGGCTGCCTTAAGGACCCTGGCTTATACCCCCCAACCCACAGATGCACTCGAGACAAGCAATAATTATTATCCACCTATTGCTTGCAGGAAACCAGGAATTTTGAGAGGTATAAAGCTTCTGTAGGTTCTAGGAAAATAAATCCATTGCTGAAGAATATGAGAACTCTGCTTGCCCCAAAGCTTCCAACTCTTGTTTCTGACTTCTTTCTCCTTTGTAGAAGAGGGTGATCAGATTCTGATTTGCCAAACCCACAAATTCTGTGTTATTAAATCAAGGGCTCTGCTTTTCTTTCTTAAACTCTGTCAGTAATTTCCTAGTGTCACTGTGTGAGTCTGTCTTAGTTTCCAGTCAAGAAGAATTTGCTGATTGCTGGTAGTTCTTTGATCACTTCTTCAAACTGGTCGTAATAATTATAATGCTCTTATTTAATCAGGCAGCACTCCTCTAAGGACTAAGCAAATATTATTTATGTCTCAAATAATTCAGGTACAGAGTATTTTAAATCATGTAGTACTCAAGGGAGGGGTGCTCTATTTTTCTTTAAGATTTCTGAAAAGAAATATGAATGCTTACATCCTATAAGATTTGCTTAATCTGATGCTCCTCACATTGTATAACTTTCTGTGCCCAAGTATGAGAACGTTGCATAGATCTTCGCTGTGATATGTTCAGTTCTTTACATGTGAACAGTTCCTCCAAGATTTACTGCCAAGTATTTCTTCATATATTCCTCAGCCTTGAATCTTTTACACTTTTCAGCTCAAGTGTCCCTTCTTCCTCTATATTAGCTAAAAGACCTTGTATAAAGTTTTTTGGTAGGGACAATAGTTTTTTTTCAAGTTTTTCTTAGCTGCGTCTAATTTCTACTCATAGGCTGGTTTGGTTTTGGTTTTCTCCAATAGGAATAGGAGAAAAAAAAATGCTCCCAAATTACAGCCTGTTAGCTAACGAACTTATGGCAGCACAAAGCCCTAACAGTGACACCGATGTACGAGTAAGGACTCTCCTTTGGCAAGAAAATGCTCATTTTGTTCAAAAAGTAGGCTACACCACACTAGAAAGTCTTATGCTGTTGACCTAAGTCATGACTTGGGGAAGACAATCGTTTGACCAGCTAAACACAGATTACTCTCTTTGATGATTTTCAAGCCAGAATGCTTGAATTAACATACTGTATTACTTTGTGGTATTGTCCTCTTAAGCCTTAGCTCCTATACGTGGTTGCAATTGCCCAAGAGAAGTTAAATTGAAGCTAATACTTAGAGCAGGGATATGGAAAAGTGTGCAAGGAAATGCTTTAAGCACAATTAATATTTAGAATGCTGAATAAAAATAAAGCTTTATTAAGGTTAGACAAGTTATTTTATTCACTTTGCTTTCTATTTCTTCAAAATTAAGCTGGAATGATGCTGGGAAGTGCTTTGTCAAAATAGCAATAGAACATTTGATGTAAGTGTGCTCCAGAGGCAGCCAACAAAAATGAAACTATTTGGAAGCATCTCTTCCAAACCCAAACAAGCTAATGCTTTTAGCAAACCGCAGAGTGAGGTAAGTCTTACTATCCTTGGGCTCAGAAAACATTACCATCCATGAAATTTTATTTGCTACTTGTCGGTCCATGGAATCTCAACTGGTTCTTCCATACATGATTCATGAGGGCAAAGGTCTTCAAAAATTTCCACATCCTCCTGAATGATTCTCTGTCTCTTATAATCTGCTTCTTCTTCCTCTTGTATTACATCATGCTTCTTTTCCTTTGCACCGTGCAGTTCTGTCATATTACTATTCATTTCCCTTACAGATCACCCTTATTTTCTTTCTCTGTATTTTATCTGAATTTCTTGGTACACAAAGTGGAACGTTCTTTGTTATGTCTGTCTTTGAATTGGGGACTAGCCGAATATGACAAGAATTGATACGAGGGACAGATTGTGTTCATTTCAAATAGGAGTGACCTGTGGGAAAAAGGATATATTGAAAGGTAATGACATTTGCTTCTGGTTCAAATCTGAAGGGAGCGAGAAGGTCGGTCAGTTCAGTGAAGGGGCAAAAAATTTAAAATGGATGGAGTAGATTCAGACCAACTTGTTCAGATGCCTCTTTTTCACTTGAAGCAAGGAAAATTCTAGTAACAGAACTGGAGGGGGAAAAAAAACCCCACAACCAAAAGTGTAGAACATGTAATAGTATCTTTAAAGCTATTAAATTAAGAGAAAACAAATTGAGGATGGCAAATCTTACAAAAAATACTATGCAATGTTTTCTAGCAACCAAGTATAAAAATAATTTAGTTTTATTTTTAAGTGTAACAAAATAATGCTGAAGGTAATCAACCAGAGAGAAATGACTGCTACTTTATAAGTTTTCTTGGTCTCTTCAAATGTGTACATCATTTTATAAATGTAGTATCATCGATGGGTATTCAGAAATAAACGTACTTCTTGGATTCCAGCACCGGAGATGGCGATTTCCCATGGAAATACCCTTTTCAAATTGACCCAATCTTATGCTAAGCAGCACGAAATGTTGACTTTCCTATAGGCAAGATGAATTTAGAATGGATAAATCTTGTTAAATATCTTCAGACTGAGAGCACTGATGATGATGGAGTTGTTGTTCTATTATGATTGCTGGAATTAATTTGTTTTAGGAAGATCTGAGGATACACCTCCTGAAACTGCTGGGAATTATTTATTCTGAAGTCTTATCTGTCTGCTTCCAAAACAGAGACATTTTAAGATTTTATGCTTTGATGTAAGTGACTGTGTTTATTCGCTTGAATAAATATATATGTAGTATTAGTATAAACAGGATTCTAAATAGTTAATATACCTATATTTTGAATAAGTAGTCAGTGCCATCAGCAAGATGATCATGTTTCTTAACAGCAATACACGTTATTTTTGGCTTGGAGACACAGAGCACCTACAGGCACACCCCTTACAAAGCTTTTTTTGTTT
This sequence comes from Cuculus canorus, assembly GCF_017976375.1. Classification (NCBI taxonomy): domain Eukaryota; kingdom Metazoa; phylum Chordata; class Aves; order Cuculiformes; family Cuculidae; genus Cuculus; species Cuculus canorus. Next base: position 18,816,568 of record NC_071440.1, read on the forward strand.
TTTATCTTGAACCAAAGCACTTAAACATTTTGATTTAGAGTAGTTTGTTTTGTATAGTAGATTTTCACTGTATAAGCATTAGCATTTATTCCAGCAAAATGTGTACTACTTTAAAAAGCAGACTTTTTTGTCTTCACAGCAATCCTTTGTTAGATCTTACACTTCTATAGAATATCTCAGTTTGTGTTATCCAGTAGCTTAATGTTAAGGAACCTGTGTACTGGTGTTCACAATTAGGTGTGAATGGAACTATGTTAGCCAGATAGATCCCGAGTTATGACATTGGCTATTCTAAATATAGCTTTATTCAAAGATTATTCAGTGGCAGAATTTGTTGCTCGTTTAATGACATTGAAAACATCTTTTTTATCCACCTTTTTCTCCCGTGATAATCCTAATTTTTATTAGTGTTTGATAATTGTATCTTGTATAATTGAAACATTGGGGAAATTTCCTCCCACGAATCACTTAATTTGTACTTAAAGCTGTGTTCACTTTTTTCCACTTTTTCTCCCACTGTGAAAACCTTCAGCTTTGTTTCTCTGGAGGTTAAAGTATACTATATTAACTGTATTAGTTAATGTAGTATTTAGGGACTTATCAGTCTTGAAATGATTACTTTAAGGAACAGAAAATTAAGCGTTCTAAAAACACTTTTCAAAAACTATGTCTTGAGACTGATTGTAAGTTCACTCGTAAAAGAATAAGCTCTATGTTAATATGTTATTATAAATGAGGCATCGGAATCATTTTCTCTAAAAGCACCTAACTTCTATTTTTCTAAATAATGGAAGTGTAGGGGGTCCTCCTTCTAGTCTCATGGGAAAACACAGTAGTGATGGTTTCAGGTGGAGTGAAGATTAAATGAAGTGCTGCAGTTCCAAAATACAAATCTGCTGCTCTCCAGGTATCGCCTTGGAGAGCCGAGCAGCCCCGTGCATCTTCTGCCAAAGCTTCACTGGGCATTTCAAGTCTGCCTCCAAGGTCCAGCGGACGAGGTGGTGGGCGACTTTATCTACCGGCTGTGGTCCACGTGCAGCACAGTGGTTCTGCGAGCTTTGCTTTAAGAAGACAACCACTGGAGGTGTGGTGGGGCTTCTCTGGTGTGTGATAATACAGTAACGGGAGTAATTGTTTTATGGAAACCAAAGTAATTCCTGTTTAAATTATAAAAAAGTTTAATTTAAGTAGTGGCAGGCAGATTAATCCTCTGGGTCCTGAGAGTGGGGCTTGATTGCTTCTAGACAGGAATGCCTTTTATTATTAGTGCAGGATATTGGAATATGTGCCTGGTTCGATGCTGGAAATGGCCATACTGGCTGAATTCAGTGGTCTCTTTGTTTACCTTTCTTTGTTCAAAAACTGGTAACTGCACGTGCTTTTGGATTTCAGAAAAAAAGTCTTACTTAGCCTACTTATCATCAGCTTAATTCCACCTGGAACACAAGACCTGTGTAGGTTGGCAGCAGAGTTGCCACAGAATTGGAGGAATTGGTAGGGACCATTGCCCATTTTGCCTCTGTAAAGCTGACCAGAGACAAAGGAAAGTGAGCAGAGCATTGTGTAAAATCTTAATTATTTTCTATTTTATATAGGGCTGCACACATCAGCTGAGATGGTGGTGTAGGGGAGAAACAGTGTTCAGAAGGGAAGTCACCTTGAGCGTAGAGTTTCCAAGAGGACCAGAATATAATACTGAGCCACCCGTTTAATTTGCTTGGAACAGTCGTGAGGCATTTATCTTTACAAGCTCTGTTGGCACGGTCGTTGTTGTCCACAGCACAGAACAAATTAAAAGAAACTATTTCAAAAAGGCACGGTTTCTCTTTGAATGATGAGTTGTCCTGAGAGAGTAACCATATAGTATTATTGAAACAAAGGAACATCACGGGAAGGAAGAAAAGAAGGAAAAAGAAGGGAGAAAATACACTGCAACTGCAGAAAGAGTTAAGCCATTTTTCTAGTTACACGGTTTATTTCACAAGTGTCTGACTCATTGGGCATAACCAGCACAGTTAAATTACAAAATTACTATTTGGTTCTTTTTTATTGACTACAATTCAAAGCTGCTTCAAGCCTTCCAAATTTAATACCCCCAGCTCTTTGCCAAGAACATTACCTTTTATTTTCAGCATTAAACTGTATAAGATACCCCGAAGGCTACATGTGAGCTCACCCTCCATGATAGGAGCTAACAGAGTGTATCACTTGTTCATGATTTCCTATTCTCCTGTAAATTGGGAGAGGCGGGAAGAGCACTGGAATGCGAATTTTGTACTGTCAGCAGTTCTTTTGCGGGCTCGAGCTCAGGCAGTGCATAGCGAGGTAATTAATTGTGGAATGTTTCCAGCTCTTCACTCTGAGTTACCGTTTAGCAACCTGTCAAAACTAAACTAATAAGCCCATTGCATGTATTTTGATGTGCTTTCTTTACTTTAACTGTTGGGATGCTGTTACTCTTTCCCCCTTTTTGGTTCAAATGAAGTTAAGAATCTACCATGAGAGAGTTAACACGGAAGAAAAGACCTTCTCACAGAGACATGATGCATCCTTTCAGTGAAGTTTTATGTTGCTTTGTCTCCTGGAAAATTCATTTGGATTAAAATATCAGAGATTTTTATGAGTGTATTTTGTAAATTTGCTCTCCTTCTGCTCCACCTCCTATTCCCAAATGAAGAGTTTCTTTGGTTGATTACATTGCAGGTGTGAAATGATTATTTATAACTGTAATTGCTTAATTAAATTGTATTTTATTTGTGCAGATTAGCACAGAATTTTCGTATAAATTTTAACAGGTGACTTCTCATGTGTATTTTGAAAGTCAACTAGTATATCTATTTATAATGGATTTAGATTTTAAAGTGTCTCAGAATCTGCTTGCCTTGGGGTTGAAAAATCAGTGTTTAGCAATGTTATTCAGAGGAAGATACTTTAAATTCTATTAATTTCTCTTTATTTCTAAAAGGACCCATAATCTGTAACACACACACACATGCAGTTTAACATGTGCAAGAGTTCCTGCTTGCTGCAAGTTAGCATTTGTTTTAAGTTGTGACTGTAGCTGCAACATTGTATTTGAGAAAGTGGAGCTGTCTTCCCTTCTGGAAGAAATATATTGGCCAATTTGGTGATACACATGATGGATTTCAAGGTTGTCAGTGTTGTCATATTCTAATATACTTAATCTAGATTTAACTTTACTCCCCTTGAGAGATTTGTGGTTTATCAAACATACATTTAAGGTATTTATTTTGTTCTCTTTTCCCCCTCCAATTGTTTATTAATAACACTGAAGGTTTTTTCTTTCCACAAATGAAGAGACCTGTAGGAGCATAGGATGGAAAGGCACTGGGTATTGAATATACTGTAAGCGCAGATTAAATCTTTGCTGTAAATATCCTTCTGCCAATATATTGCAAACATCAGTTGTGAGGAACCACATTATCCGCAACAAATGACCTTACTGACTATCAGGATTTGCTTTATGTTTTGTTTTTCCTTTTAATTTATCCCTGCCAAAAATCATCTATTGACATTTCCTTGGACTGAATCCAGATTCCTCTTGTGAGCAAATTGATACCAGGCAAAGGTGTTAAAGTTGACTTAAATTTGTCCTGTCTGTTGATCCCATGAAATATTCTAGCGTAGGCAATTTGGCAATAGAGTTTGGACAAATGAGAGAGACAATTCAGTTTCAGGAGACGCTCAGTTTCAAAAACAAAAGGTAAGAGGAAGAACAAAAGTAAAAAATGGCTTAATTTTCTTTTTACTGGATGAAAAACATAACCTGGGAAAGGAATACTTGCAGGTTTTGAGAAATAAGCAGTATAGCTGAAAACAAGGACAGGGATGCAGCACTAGAGGCGGGAGTTGCCTAAAAACTGAGGAAACAAAATGTACTTTAATTTTTTACTTAAAAAAAAACTGCATTGTGAACATGTTTTAGGGATGGCAGCTTTCATGTTAGTGGGAAGCTGAACCCTAAGTGTGTGGACAAACATGATGGACTTGCGTGTGCTGTTGATTGATTCATAGGCTGAATAGGTTCATGACTACACTTCCATTTAATTACTCGTATTATTAGTCTCTTAAGGTGTGGAATGGATGTTATACTGCCTTGGTTTGTTGCTTTTGACAATTTTTTTTTTCTTATAGATACCTAAATTCTTTTTGTTTGTCCTTCAGTGACCAACTGGTTGGTAAATGTTTTTCCTTGGAGGTACACGAGCACTTCCCTGTGAAGCAACTAGCAGTTCTTTTGTTCACAGAGTTTGAAGTGTTTTTTTTTTTTTTTTCATTGGCATGTTCTTGAAACCTAAGATGTGAGATTTTTATGCTGGTAAAATCTTAATATTTTAAAATATTCCTGGAATAATACATTGAAGCCTCCTTCCTCTATTTAATAACGTGAAAACTGATTGTATATATGTCTAAAGAGCCATATTAATTGCTTCAGGAATAAGTCTTTAATGCATTTTTGTGTATTCTTGAATTTAAGAGTGTTCTCGTGTTCTTACTTTCCTACTGTTTTCTTTCCTCTGTCCTAATATGTAGATATATAAATATCAATATGAAAGAGTTTTCTTGCTTTCTACGGTTGTATTATTCTACTGACTATGGAAGGAACTACCCTATTTTCATATAAAACTGACTCTAATATCCTCTTTTGTTACATCTTGGCCATAGATGTTTTAGGGGAGTTCTTTTGTTTGTTTTTTTGGGGGATTTTTGGGAAAGGGTATTTTAGCAGGGAAGTTGTTAGCTTTGCATCCTGTCAGTACTTTTGCAGTTAATATAGTGATGTTTGCTGACTTCCCAGGAGCTAATAAGTCTCCAATAATGATCAAGATAAAGTTTACCAATACACAAATAATGAGGTAAGTATTTACCACCAGCAGAAATTACCCTGTTTACAGTAGGTATGGTGTTTCCAAAGAGAATCATAAATAAGTAAAACTATGTATTCTACATCTGAGCTATAACCATGGATTTCTTTCTAAATACTGAGATTCATATTAAATGTTGATACGTGGCAGTGTGTGTCCAGTACCTACATTTCCTGGAGAACCAATAAATTGACAGTTGATGAGATTATAAAAAATATATTGAGAAAGGTTTCTGGTTTGGGGATTTTATGAAACTCTTAAAATAATAATGATAATAATGATAATAATGATGATGATGATGATAATAATAATAATAATAATAATAATAATAATCCCAAAGCCTTACAGCAGGGAAAAGCTCTAAAAGTAAAGTAATGTGAGGGAAAAGGACACAAGATCCTCTGAGTGAGATACTGATCTCAGGAGATCTGAATTCTTTTCTGAGTTCTGACACAGTTCTTGTGTAAGTTGGGAGATGTTTCTTTTTCCACACAAAGCTCTCAAATCTATAATTTGCTTAATATCGGAGAGATTCATAGTACCTTCTCCATGTAGTTGCCTTCTACCTTAGTCTAAGGGAACTGCTGCTTTCTCTGAGCAGACCAAGTAATGTAATTTTGAATATTAAACTTCAGATTTCCAAGGTACATAATATGAGTAACGTGCGTTATCTTTCAAGACTTCAGTAGTTTTGAACTAAAAAAAGGTAAAATTAATTAATTAATTAATTTTGATATCATTTTCTTAATATTTTGAGAAATGCTGCTTGATTCTCAGCTACAAAGAAATGTAAAACAGTCATTAAATTGTGATAGAGATTGATACATTTTAACCATGTGTGAATCTTCAGATTCTTTCAATCTCCGTTTATAAAGTCTTTTAGGAAGAAAACCTCAACTCTAGTGCTGCATCCCGTTGTCTCAGAGATACTACTTGATTTTATTATTTAACAAATAATCACAAGCTGTAAGGTTGTCATGTTTAGCAATGTCTCCTGTCATTGCTTTGTTAAATCATTTGTCTTTTCCAATTTCACTTGTGATTTGAAAGGGAAGAGACAGTGAGGATGTCTGAGTCTTTGAAAAAAGTAGTTCTGAGGAGGTTCTGTGGTTGGTGACTGACGCAAAAAGAATCGTTACTGTGTATGCACTCAGAAACACACGGTTATCGGGAAGACTTCTGTTGCACCAATTAGCTTTAGCCAACTCCCAAACTTCAAACTGCTCCGTCTCTCTATTTCAATCCTTTTTTTAAATATTTATAATTGAATCAATGGTCTCTAAAGTTCGTAATGTTGAAGGTCTGTCACTGAGCATCATTGACGACTGTTGCTGTTGCTCACTGGTGTGTTGCAAGTTGCCATTCAGGCTGACAGCCTTCTGAGAGAGTGATAGATAGACTGATAGATCTGATAGAGTTCTGACGGGGACCTGCAGCACGGCTCAGCTGCCGACCGGCTGGCTGCACCGTGTGTCGGGTAGGAACAGAACTACAGTCCCTTGTACCAGTGGTCATCTCCTAGGTCTTGATATGTGGGAATACTGTCTTATGAAGAGAATTCAGCAGTGCCAAGACTCTCCTTCATAGGTCTCTAGAGCCTAATAAAATAAAATAGGGTAAATATTTACCTTTCACTAACCTTATACGCTTTGGTAGATCTTTAAAAGTAAAGGAACATGGAGTGCAATTTGTACACTTTTGTTTTCCAGCAGCGTTTATTTTTTGCATAAAATAGCTGATAGATAAGATTAGTGTTCATTATGATAAATGTGTAGCAACTGGTCATAGACTTCCTGGTAAAGCCTAATAAATTTTAAGCCATTAGAGTTTCTTTGACATATTTTTTCAGTTTCCTCTTATTTCACAAGAATGATAGCTTGCCAGTGCTTGAAAGCTGGGATACAGCCGCTTTCTTTTCTTAGCTCAGAGTGGAAGATGGTCTTCTGCGCACATGTAAGCCAAAAGCAAATAGAAGTAGAAGAAATCATGTCTTTGATACTGTGAACTGTGAGACAATAGTGTCCAAATAGTTGGTGTATAAGATGAAAATTTATGAGCTCGTGCCACTGAGGTTACCTTGTACTTCTCTGTGGTTTTTGTTTATTTTGTTTATGACAGTTTAAGAATTAGTAAGGTTGGAAAACTTTATTTGTAAGTTATTATACAATGAGTAAATTTTCATTGCTTGTGGTACCTGCTAAGCCAATTTACCACATTTATCTTGATTATCCAGAGTAATAATTCTGTTTAACAAGGACAGTGGTCTGACGACGCTCTTGTGATGCGAGTCCCTGATCAACGATGTTGCACATAGATGGATGAGTGTGAATTACGGGTTTGATCTGAATCAGACTCAATGAAATAACTGTGTTTTTACTAAGTTAACTTGGAGCTTTAATATTGTTTTATGCCAGTTCATGCTCTTTTTTTTCAGCTTTATTTTCAGCGAGACAATGCATGACATAGCATAAAGGTAGACTGGTACGGACAGATGATACCTGAGCTGCTGTATTACCTGTCAATGCAAAGTCATTTTGAACAAATCTGAAGCAGAACAGGGTTATACAAAATCGGTACTTTACGTCTTGTGATCATTGTGGTGCTGATCTGGTACAAAGAATCCTTACAGCAGATACGGAACCTGCCAGACCGCAGCCTTAGAGTCTGGGGAAGGACTTGTTAAAGTACGTGGAAGAGAAATAGCAAAAATAGGAAAGATGTGGGAACACTGCAAGAATATGTACGCAGATATAAGAGAAAAAAAAAAACCAAAAAACAAAAAACTTCCTGGCTTGCGTGTTGGCAGGACAGAAAATGACTTGGGGGATGATCAGAGTAACCATTTCCTTCTGTACTGAAGGACTGACTGCCTTGTAAATAAGGGAACAAAACAGAAATAGCCCTTAAAGAATGGACTTGGTTAGACTCCAAATTTATCCAGAAAGAAATTGTGTTATTTTAATTCACAAGTATAATTTAAGGTAAAAATATAATCATCTTGTTTGGCTTTGTGACTGCTATGTGTGCTGCAATAATCTAAGCTTGTATGGCACAAATATTCCAGAAGGGCATCACATTTTTATTGGAAAATGTCAAAAGCAGATAATCCACTATTTTTCTTTAAAGCTCAGCTCAATACTTAGTTGTTCATATTGCTAGGTTTTTGTTTTACCTGGCCCACAGGTTCCTTCTGTGGACTAGTTAATTGCATTAGAGCAACCCCATTAAATGGTATAACTCCGTAGTAGTGGATCTGAGTTTAGTTTAGAAATGAAGTTACACCAGGGATCAAATCCAGCTTAGGGAAAATATCTTTACTACAGTCAGTGAGGGGCAAAAAGGAGGAGAATGCCTTTCAAATCCCAGGTTAAGATTGAGCTCGAAGTTAAATCAAACAACTTTCAACTTGCAAACACTTTTGCTAAAGAAATCTTTGAAGGAAAATGAATATGATACCCCAGGATACCAGGGGTATAATTATGATTTTACAGAACCATTCTTTGAGTTGAATGCATTTATGGTATGAGCTGATGTGAAAAAAGA